>NC_060139.1:797331692-797935662 GCF_021461385.2 Schistocerca piceifrons
GGAAGGGGTGGAGGGATCATAATTTTGCTCTGCTGGACTGTTTGCATTTCACTTTCCTGTCCAAACTGTTAGTGTGAAGGTTGTAGCTCCATCCAGTTCAGTCTTCTTTAATGTATTATCATTCCATCTCTCAATCTCCCATTCATCATGCATCCAATTTTTTCAGTAGAAATGATAAATTTGGTTTACTCGTGATTATCTTTCTTCGTCGTAAAATGAAACTGCGTGTAATTGATATACTAGCGTCTAGACTCCCATAGCTGTTGTCTTCAGAGACTTCAACTATATAGTAACAATATATAATAACAATGCAACCCCCATCTGATAAACATATTGTGTTTAATCCAAGGGGAAGGCTTCCAGCTATGTTGCTATATGCTGAAGGCAGATTTTTTCCTTTCTTTCCTTCTCAGTGACGATTTTGCACCCGTGTCATGTTGCCAACATGACAGGAAAGTGAGCTTTGCTCTACACTCTCCAGAAGCTACTTCAGAACTGATGAAAGTTGAAAAATGGTCACCACTGATATGAATAAGAATACTGCCTGATAGTAAAGCAGAATTAGTGGTGTATATCCATTCTAGCTATGGGCTGTATGGTACTGCTATAGTTGATTGTGTATTGTTCAACACAAGGTTATTCTGAAAGATATCAAGAAGACTTTTGGTCAGTTCTGCACCCATATTAGAACATCTTAAGAAATCATGTATACGGGTATTATACTCCCATTAAATGTAGTTTGGAACCTGTAGGCAATCCTAACGAGCTTTAGGTTGGCTTTATTCATCTACTTAAGCTGATAAACTGTAAATTATAGAAAACCTATATTATTAATGATTGTGCTCGTACTATGGAGCCAGTCAACATTAGATCAATTTTTATTGCTGTAGCGAGTCTACACTTTAGAAACAGAATTTTAATTTGATTTAAACTGCAACTTCCGGAATAAAAGTACTGTTGTTTGATTCTGTGAGTAGTGATTGGATATGTGGAACTTTTCCTGAAATTCTTTTTTCACTTTTATTCTTTACTTCTACTGCTTCTAAGGTTATTATACAAGAAAGTGTTTGTTTACTCACATAAAAGGGTGATTTTTCTTTCCATACTGTAGGCCTGTCAAACACTGCTGGATTGTACAAAAGAAAAGATATAAAAGCTCTTGAAGATGCCGAAGTCATTGCCCTTATGCGAAAAGCTGGCGGAATTCCGTTAGCTGTTACAAATATTTCGGAGTTGTGTATGTGGTGGGAAAGCTCAAACACAGTCTATGGGAGGACAAACAATCCTTACAATACAAACCATATAGTTGGTGGTTCTTCAGGTGGGGAGGTAAGTACTTTGATAGTTTACTATCGTAAATCTCAAAGTATTATGTTTATTTTTTGTCTATTCTTTCAACAGTGGTTTTTACACTATACTTAATTATTTTTGTTAGTGAATTGCAAATAATAAGAACTTGCCAAAATAAATAGGATGAATATTAATTATGAAGTACATCTTACACTAATGTCATTGCACTGGGCATAATACAGTACTTTTGGTTTTAATTTTAAAGATGAGGACAATAAAATTATTGTGTGAATCATTGTGATTTTATTTTCTGAGTGAGTATACAAAGCAAAGCGGCACAAGTGATCAATGCACATTCAGGAGGAACTAGCTTCAAAACTCAGTAGATTATTTAGCATTTCCCTGGAAGTATTTAATGTAAATGTTTGCACGATCCCTTTGAAAAGGAATCAGTCAATTCATTTCTCCTTTATCGTCCAAATAACTAATTCTCAGTGTCTGATCACCTCGTGGCTGTCGTGATATTAAACCCTAACGTTACTTCACCCTTTCACAGATGACGATCATTTTATTCCAGGGGCACATTTCGCATTAGGTCTTGCAAGCCAGTAGCAAACAGTGCTGGGGATTAGATATCCTTCAAGGCTGCCGAGTAGAAGAGTAGTCCCTTCTCACTGTGGACCACACTATGAAGATATTATAACCAAAAGTTTTTGGTGTGCAGATTTCTAATCCCAGTTGCAAAGCAGGCAGGTGCTGACAGGTGTGAATATCACCAATAAGAGTTGAAGGACATAAAAGGATTGCAGTAGTTGAGAAAGGAGAAAGGCAGGATTGCCCTCAATGTTATTCAGTCTGTATACTTAGCAAGCAGTAAGGGAAACCAAGAAGAAATTTGGAAAGGGAATTAATGTTCAGGAAGAAGATATGCAAACTGTGAGGTTTATAAATGACATTGTAATTCTGTCATGGACAGCAGAGGACTTGGAAGATCAGTTGAATGGAGTGGATTGTGTTTTGAAAATGAGGCATAATATGAACATCAACAAAAGTTACACAATAGTAACTGATGGAATGTAGTCAAATTCAATAAGCCAAAACTGGTAAAATTATATTAGAAAATGACTCCAAAAGTAGCATGTGAATTTTGGTAAAAACTTAGTGATGATGGCTGCAGCAGTGAGTATATAAAATGCATACTGGCAATAGCAAGAAAAGCCTTAGTGAGAAAGGGAAATTTATTAACATTGAATGTAAATCTAATTACTAAGATATAGTTTTGTGAACCAAGACAAAATTGTGTTTAGTTTGTTCACATCATATTTCACCAAGAACCCGCAGTTGAACCATTTAAAATAAATTTAAGTGTAAGGAAGCTGTTTCTGAAGGTATGGAATGCAGGCTCATACAGAAGTGAAACTTGGATGATTGGCAGTTCTTATAAGAAGAGACTAGAAGTCTTCAGTGTGTAGTGCTAAAGGAGAATGCTGTAGATTAGATGGGTAGGTTGGATAACTTATAAGAAGGTACTGAATTCATATGGGGAGAAAAGAAAATTATGACACAATTTGGCTAAAAAAGGGGACCAATTGGCAGGACATATCCCGAGGCATCAAGATAAGGGAAATGTCAGATTAGTAAAGGAGGGAAGTGTGGTGGTAATATTTGTAGGGGGAGACCAAGGTTTAACTATAGTAAGAAGATTGCTGTAGTTATGCAGAGATGAAGAGGCTTATGTAGGATGGACTAATGTGGACAGCTGCATCGAACACGTGTTCAGACTGAAAAGTGCAAGCCACATACTGTGATCTGCTTCCTACTCGTGGAAGGAATAACACCTACTGAATTTTTTTCACGAATCAAAATGATTTATGGCGAAGGTGCTATGGACAGAACAAGTATGTTCAAGTGATGTAGGGCATTTAGTGGAGGTAGGTGTTCATGATGATTGGAGTAGTGGAAGGCCTTTCATTTTGACTGAAGGGTTGGTGCAAAATATTGAGGAAACTGTGAAAACCACTGATAGACAGGGGATGAAATTTCTATGATGTTTCCACAACTCTCCAGAACTGTCTCACAAAAGAGACTTGCAGAAACACTGAGATACTGGAAACTGTGTGCAAGATGGGGCCCAAAACAACTGACAGGGCAGCATGTGAAAAACTGCGTAATTAGCACACCCGAGTTCCTTGGGCAACTTGAATAGGAAGATGAGGATTTTCTGAGATGTATTGTGTCTGGAGATGAAATGCAGGTGGCTTATTACATGCCTCAGACAAAAAGACAGTTGTTACAGTGGCATCACACCAATTCAACATCTGCCAAAAAACGCAGAACCACAATTTTGGGAAAAGTCATGGCCTCAGTGTTTTGGCCTGAAAAGGCATCATTTTGGCGAATTTCTACCTCAGGAGGAGACTATCCACACACAATTATGTTGCAAGACCCTAAAAAAACTCAAAAGTTGTATTCAAAACAGAAGAAGCTGAATGCTGATGAGAGGAGAGGGTGTGTATACATCTTTTTTTTCTGAATTGTCTCATGTATTGAACAGTTTCTTTATTGTTTGATTAAATATAGTAACTTCATTTTGTAGTTGAATTTGGTCTTTGCCAAGCCTATTTCCTGGTAGTCTTCTTCTGAAAGAAGAAAAGTGAATTTTGTTCTTCTCAGCATTTTGTGATAATGAATAACCTGTGCCATTTCTTGTATTACATCCAGTTTCCCATGGATGAATTATTCTGTAGTTTTCATATTAAAATTCTCCATTATCAAATTGTTGTGTGATTAACTGTCATTTGTCAACTTTCTCTTTGCAAAGTCCTCAGGTGCTTTATCATAATGTGAACACATTGGTGCGTATACCATAGTAGCAAGAACTTCATTGTTGAACATGAGTGAGCTGTGTAGGCGACAGTTGCATGAACTGAACACACTGTTACCATATAAAACATTACGTGTTAGTGGTAGAAGTACGGTAGTAGTTATTTCTTTATTATGTTACTTGAATGAGTTGATACTAATACAACAGTGTATGTATACAGTCTCAGGCCGAGGGCAAGGTGTCTTCTCTTAGCCAGAAGGTAGGAACACGAGGAGTGGAACAATTCGTGTACCTCTCCTGGTTAATTCTTAAATTGACTTTCTCTGGGTTTTTTCTGGTCTGTTTTTGTGACCCCTTCTATGCTTGCACATGGGGCCTATCTTACCATTCTCTAGTATTGCCCTGATTGAACCCCACACAACAAACTTGATTGTTAGTTATGTTTGCTACATGCTAATGCAAGTATCTGTTAAGTGAACTGTTTTTTATTGAATACACTGTGCAACAGAATTAAAGGACCACTTCTTCAAACCCCCTTAATTCCCATCCACTGCTGTGCTTCAGTTTGGAATTTGGCTCAAAGGCACATACAGACCTCCTCTGTAGTGTAGCAGAAGCACGGTGCCCTGCGACATCACCCTCAGGTTTGATGATGCTTCAGACAGCAAGGTGTCGACACTTGTGGAAAACAGACCACAGCTCAGAAGTTTGTGACGTATAAGGTGGATTAATGATCTCACATTGGCACCAAAAATTTTACCACAATTCTTCCCAGTGACACTTTGGACATGTCACACAATCGGAACATTGTGACAACACCCCTCTTACCCACATTTTACCCCTTCTTTTGATGCCTCTGTGATGGAGGTCATAACTGTGACACTCAGCATTGAAATCGTGCAGTTTTCTTATGAGTGGCTGAGGAAAACATCCCACAGATGCCACCATTCAGAATCAGTATGAAAGGGTTGCAGCAGGTATCGTAAAGTGTGTCAATGAAACCACCCTTTTCCCTGGGGCGTTGCTTCCCACGCATTTTGTGATTGAAAATGACAGTTACAGTGCGATGGGGCAACAGGAAGATGTTCTTCACAACCTTTGACATTGCTGACACCCTTGGGTGTTTCTGCCCTTCTCTAAGGACATTGTGGGACTGCATCCCCATCAAATGTGATCCAACCCATTTGGAGCATAACACGACTTCAATTTTTGTTCTCATCTACAGGTTGGAACCACTAGGGATTGTTCAACACCACTCAACAAAATTTTAACTTGATCCAAAGCAGCTAAATGTACCAGCACTTTTTCAGTTCTCCTTTTTTGTGTCCTCCTCTGGCATGATCACAGGGGGATGCGACATTGACACATGTATGAATAAAGCAGCAAAGAGTCCCTCTAAGAGCCGCCAGTTTTGTAAAACCCTCAATGGCATCCACTTTCTTGAGAATTTAAAAATGTACCTTTACAGACAGAAACCTGCGATCACATTCTAGGCGCTTGCAGATTGGTAACCCGTTCGACACTCTGATTTCAGATTTCCTATATCAGGTGCAGGAACAGCAGTGTGGCGGCTAAAGAGCTGCAGTGTGGCCTGCCTGCAGGCACCCAGTGCTCTCATCACGGGTTATGCCTGCAGAGGCACATTTTTAAAATTTGCAATAAAGGTGTGCGGGTGCCACTGAGGGTTTTATGGAACTCAAGGGTCTTTGAGGGACCCTTTCCCGAAAAAGCGTTAGCACCCTTAGCTGCTTTGGATCATACCCAGATTTTGTTGAATGGTTTTGTATGGTCCCTAGTGGTTTCAGCTAGTATGTGAGAGCAAAAATTGCAGTCACGCTGTGCTCCAAATGGGTGTGATCATGTTTGACTGGGATATGCAGTACCACAATGTTCTTAGAGAAGGGATGAAACAGTTGAGGATGTCAGCTGTGTTAAAGTTGTGGATAATGTCTTCCTGTTGCACTTCACACTGTGAACTGTCTTTTTCAGCTGCGAAATTCTTGAGAATCAACACCCCAGGGAAAGGGGTGGTTTCATTAACATTCTTTATGCCATGCCCTGCGGCCTTTCCGTGCCGATTCTGAGTAGCGATGTTTTCCTCGACCACTCATAAGAAAACCAGATGATTTCAATGCTGGGCATCACAGATTTGACCTCAATTACAGATGCTGGGGTTGGATGAAGGGGTTGAAATGTGGGTAAGAGGGTGAGTGACAACATTCCAATCAAATGACACATATGCAGTGGCACTAGACAGAATTGCGGTGAAATTTGGTGCCAATGTGAGATCATTAACCCACCTTACATGTCACATTAGCTTCTGAGTTGTGGTCTTCTTTTCACAAACATCGACACTTTGCTATCTGAAGCGTTGTTGAGCCTGAGGGTGACGTAACATGGCACCATGCTTTTGCACCATTATATAGGAAGTTGTATGCACCTGTTTTGATGACTAAGAGTGTGTGAAGTGTATGTGCAAACTTCCCAATTCTCTTATACGAGTCGACGTACATCGTGTACACAGCCAATCTTCTTCTCTGGATAGCCGGCTTCTGGAATCTCTACAAACTTCTTCTCCGAAGAATGATGCTAGTTACAGGAACCTTAGTCTCTCTCTCTACTTGAGAAATAATTAGATACTCGAAGAATACTTTTCAACAACTATTGGTATATTTGAGCTTCATAAAGAACAAAATTATCATCTCTCACATAAATATTCGACTTCTTGTAAATCACCCGTGTCGTCTCACATTAGAAACAATTAAGATACATTTACAACAGAGTTGGTTTAACAACCATCATAAACATGTCTTGCCTCTAACAAGTCTGTGTTAAGAATTTCTTTTTTGGACTTCTGAATCTCAATTGTTCTTGTTATTTATAACAATGGTCACTGATACGATTACCACAGAATATCCTAGAAGTTCCATGGTTCTTCTGTATACTTTCACTAGAACGTCCATGGATTGCCCGTCAAGTACTTGTTGGTGCCGTTTGTTAGCCGCATCTACCTTCTGCTGGCGGCTGATTTCACACCTGCACACACAAACATGTGACGTGCAGTAGGTAGGATTCTAGCATCCCACTCTCACATCTAAAATATTGGGTGTTTGAGACGGTAGAAGGCAGAGTGGAGAATTTACGCAGAAATTCTCAAAAACACTATATATCCCCCCCCCCCCCCCCCCCCCCCCCCCCCCCCCCCCCCCCCGCGATCGAACACGCTATATTTTTTACATAATCATTATGTAAATAACATCACCCAGAACAACAGTACATATCATAACCATGTACTTTTTTTCTATATGTTTATATACTTATTTTTTTTCCAACTAAAATTCTTTGTACTCTCTTAAACAGGCTTCTGCTTAGTCTTGCTGTTTCCTTATTCTGCTTTGTTTAGACATGAGCAATTGTGTGAGGTTTTACTCAACTTTTCTAATATTTAGGAATTATGAGGACTCAAGTGTTTGTGACATAAGAGTACTCTACTTTCTGTTCTCATCTACTGTACAACTTGGGTTTCTGTTTTGGGAATAGCGCGAAGTCGCAAGGTGCCATATCTGGTGGGTATGGTGGGTGGGGCACAACCACCATGTTGTTTTTGGCCAAAAAGGTCCTGGTGAGCAAGAGCGTGTGACAGGGTGCGTTGTGCATTTTAGTGATGCAGCAGCCAGTTCCCTTGACATCAAAGTTCGGTCAGTCATCGCCACAGGTTTTCATGGAGCCGTCACAAAACGTCACAGTAGTATGCAGAATTCGCTGTTTGGTTGGGTTGGATGAATTCTTTGTGCACAATTCCCTTGGTATCAAAGAAAACAATGATCATGCTCATCACTTTGCTCTTCACCTGTCTCGCTTTTTTGTCTTGGAGAGCCCGGGCTCTTTCACTGGGACGATCGTTGCTTTGTCTCTGGGTCATAACTGTAAATCCAGCTCTCGTCGCTGTTAATAACCCGTGACAAGAAGACAGAATTTGATACGCACGCGCTGTTCTGTTCGCGTAAATAGCCACACACAGTATCACGGAAATCATTGTGGACATCCAACACGTCCTCCCAGCTGAATGCCACTCCGCACACTGCCTCATCAGATATGCAGCTCTTGCCATCTAGCGGTGCAAAGATCTACTACTACTTTCCAGATGGCAGCACCAGTCCCAAAAATTTTGGATTCCGTCTCGTAACTTCCCAATTTCCTTCATTACTCTTTCACATGGGTTTGGTGGCGGGTTATAATTGGATATTAACACCTGATGAATACCTTCCCATGCCAGGAATTCTTTAAATTCATTACTTACAAACTATGGTCCATTATCTGTAAGAAACCGTTTCAGTTTACCTACTTCTAGGAAGTATTGTTGTAAACAGTGTATAACTGTGTGCGTATTGTTTTTTAATAGGATATAGTTCAACATATTTTGACCACTACTCTATGATGACCAAAATGTATGGTACCCCTCCTTTTCCTTGTGGAATTGGTCCAAAAAAATATGCCGCTGTGGGGTCGTGTAATGACTTGGGAATAATAAGGTACATTTTGTACTTCACATGACTATTATTCTTTTTCCCTTTCTGACAAATTTCACAGGTTCTAATTAAAGATGCTATTTTATGTCCTAGCTTCTTAAAATAATAAGACTTATTCATATGAGTTATACACTTTTTGATTCCGAAGTATCTATATCCTGTATGAACATACCACTCCAGTTTGTCTTCCACTACCTTCGGAATGTGTAAACACCAATGCTGTGATGTTAAGCTGTCTCTCCAAAACAAGTTATGATCTATAATTTTCCATTTTCCTATTTGATTAGGAGGCAATGAGTTCTGAATACACAGAGAAAATGTCTCTGTAAAGTAAGGCTCATGATGTATATTTTCAGCTATTCTTTGCGCCATTTCGTTTACTCGGATGTTCGGATTCTGCCGATATAAAATTAATGGCAAAAATAACGCCAAGTCCTTCCACGCGTTTCAATCCTTCCATTCCTGTGGGTAACCTTGACAAAGCATCAGGTAGAATATTCTCGGAACCTTGTACGTACTGTATCTTAATATTGTATTCTTGTAGGAAAAGCATCCATCGCATTAACCTACTATGCAGTAAATTGGTCTTTATAAATGCGGATTTCTGATCCCCATACTAGTGTTTGAAATTTTTGAATACTCCACACAATTGCTAATAGTTCTTTTTCAGTAGCCATGTAATTTAATTCATTCTTATTTAGACTACGGCTAGCAAAAGCTATGGTTCGGTGTTCTACATTATTCAGATTCCACTCTCCTTGGAAAAGTTCTGCAGCAATTCCGTAATCAGATGCATCTGTTGAAATTTTAAATGGTTCGCCCATAACTGGATGATGTAAAATTGGTGATTCATCAAGCGCACTTTTGACATCTTCAAAAGCATCATTGGCACCTTGATCCCAAGTCCATGGCACTCCCTTCCTTAATAAATGTAAAATTTTCGGGTGATTTAGTTTTTGCCCTCGTATGTACCGACGATATTATCTAGGTATCCCCATAAATCCTTTTAACTGTCTTAAATTTCTGGGCTATGGTCATTCTTAGATAGCTTTGATGCATTCAGGGTCTGGTCTAATTCCTTGTACCCCTATAATATGACCTAAGAACTTAAGTTCTTGGCACCCAAAGTATGGTTCAGACAGTTTTTCTTTAAATTTTTTCAAAGTTTTGCACAAAGTTAAACAATGTTCTTACCAAGAAGCGATATTATCAAGATATCATCTACATATATTATCAAGTCCTTCAATAACTCTCTCCCTAGTGCCTCATCTAATGCACATATGAATGCTGGCATAGAGATATTAAGTCCGAATGGCAATACATTGAAATGATATGATTGACCATCAAACAAAAATGCTGTATACTTTTTGGAATTTGGGTGTAATTTTATTTGCCAGTATCCCGCAGTCAGGTCCATAGTGCTAAAGAATCTTGCCTTTTCAAATTTGGATAGCAATTCATCAATATTAATTGGTTGGTCTCTCTCTCTCTCTCTATATGCTGATTCAGTGTATGAGCGTCTAATACTAATCGTACTCCGCCTGTAGCTTTCTTTACCATGACCAAAGGATTATTCACGATGCTAGAACTTCATTCTATAGTATTGTTATCAATCATTTTATTGATTTCATCTCTACCCTGCTTCCTTCAAGCTTATTGCCACTGGATATGGCTTACAAAAGAATGGAGAGTCATCTTTTATTTTAAATTTACAAATATTGTCGCTGATATTACCGGGACGATTGGAAAATACTACTTCATACTCCGTTAAAATTTTATATAAATCTCGCTTTTGTTGATCAGTTAATATTAGGGACTCGTTAACTTTGTCTTGTATGACAGTTCGAAGTGATACTCGATTTACATTATGGATCTTTGGTGACAATTTTGCTGTAGCTGTTAATCGCAGACACTTACACTCAGTTGTTTGTTTTCTAATGCAGTTGTCTGTCACAAATGGTGTCCAATATCTACTGTCCCCTTTACCAAAACAAAGAAGACTCTCGTCAAAGTTTAAGATGACTTTAAATTCTAATAACCTATCTAAACCAAGTAATACATCTCTATTAATATTTTATACTGTTAATAGTGTTTGCCGAAATAATATATCTCCAATATGACAACTCACTTGAGTTTCATAGCTCACGATTTTACTCTTTGTTCCTGTTATCTCGACTATGTAAACTCCTGTTACTGGCAATAGCGGTAAGTGCTGTTTTGTCTGTAATGAATTAAAGAGTGCATTGGGGATGAGTGATACCTCACTCCCTGAATTTATAAATATGTTAACCTATGCAGTTTCCACTGTCCGTGCTATTATAGGTTGTGGGTTATTGGTATCTAAACTCGGTTCTTCAAGTAGTAACTATTCCTTTGCGGGTATTTTGTGGGTAAAGTTAACATATTTATATGGAACAAGGCCTCCTAATGTATCTCCATGACCTGGGCCTCGGCCCTGGATCCAGATCGCATCGTGTTCTCCTCATTATTACTAATTACAGGCTGGTTACCAAAACGAGATATCACACATCTATTTTGTGCTCTATTGTTACTCGGTACAAATTCCTGAGAAGTTACTGGACCTAAATTTGAAGGTGGATGCTTCTTCTGATAATTGTTCCATTTTTCCAGTTGCATTGGTGTACTCTTGCTAGGTTTGCCTCATGTTTTTTGACATTATTCCCACTATTCCTTTTGTAGTTCGGATTTTGGCATTGGTGCAAGATTTTGTTGCGGTCCTTATTTAAGGCATCAAGTGCATCTACAAAGGATAACTCTTCTACCGTCTTCCACCCACTACATAAGATATGTTTCCTCGCATATATGGGAAATCATCTAATTAAAATTTGCACTAATCCTTCTTCCTCCATCGGCTTATCTAAGTACTTTGCACGCGTTAGATGCCAATCGAAATACTTCCTCATTGTACCCCAAGTATTATTGTAATATTTTGGGTCCCACAAATCTGATATTAACTTCTCCTGGGCACGTGCAGACCAATACTTCTCTTTAAATTTCTTTTGAAAATCTTCCCAAGTGGAAAAGTTCTCAATATTTACTGTTCCCCATTCGGAGGCTTCTCCTAGAAGGTAACCCACAGCAAATTCAATCTTCTTACAATCTTCCCAATTGTTTTCTAAAGCTTGGTTAATCCTTTTCAAAAAATGTGTCGGATGTACCTCTCCATTGGGCTTAAATTTAGAAAATTGTCTCGATAACCCCGAATGAGTTTCCCATTGCAAATCAGTAACCACTGGTTAACACCACATTAGGTGAAGTCACTCATTTTTCTACTTGTTCCTGGATAAGTTTGAATTCTCTCCAGAGTTCGTCTATGCCCTTCCTAGTATCAGTAAGTTCAAAAGAAGCCATAGGTGACACATTCCCGGATGTATTCTCTCAGTAACTCTTCTTTCTATAATTTCTTTGACTTGTTCTTCTAAACTACTTACATTTACGATATCGGAGTTTTGTCTTTTCTCTTTGAAGCTTCTTTCTACATTGTCCACTCGTGTACTTAAACCTGTAAGTTGCGATTGAAGTACAGGTATTAACTTGCTCTGCTTATCTACACTTTCTTTTAAAGTACTCAGTCGCTGCTTTACAGCATTAAATTTAACGTTACACACATTTTTGAAAGATCCTAATTTTTCATTGATTTCTGATTCTGCGTTATTGCATCTGTCCTCAATCTCAAATTCTAACTTTTTTGATAGCTTCTAGAAATTATCATTCTGTTTACTACTAAGGTCAGTGAACATTTGATTTACTTGAGTGTGCAGGGAACTAGTCAATTCATTCTTTAAATCTATCTTAAAATTCTCTAGTTTAGTATTTAAAGTGTCGAATTCAGTCTTCAAATCTCCCATGCCTTCACAAGAACAAAATGTATGCTTGCCGTGTCTTCAAAATTGTTCGTATTTAATTGAAAGAGAACGAGAAATTGCTTCTCGTGAAGACGCTATTAAAATACACCCGATACTGCATGACCAATGATCAGCACCGATATTTAAGGAAATGCTGCGTTATGTATGGTTTGCTTCCAAATTATCTGCTGAAAGAGAGGTTTTTGAAAATGTTAACGAGGTTTATTTTTCCACGGAAAACCTCAAAACACCTTGCGTGTGTGGAAACATAGCATTTATTCAATGCAGCTGGTGCCGTTTAACTTTGTTTTTCATGTTTTTATGAAAAATACCATCCCACAACTTGTACTCGTAATGTCGAAAGCAACGATTAATTGTACATCTTTTGAAAGCCGTCTGTGCTGGTCAAACTTGGAGGTAACAAGTCGTTTCGGGCTCCTTCCAGGTATAAGGGATTTCTCAAATCACGGACAAGCATACATTTTCAGTATCACTTTATGCGTTTGGCCATTTATTAGTCGGTAGTTATGAATATTATATTATTTGTGATAATAAAAATTTGTAGACTGCCAAATAACATTGTAAATTTAATAAAAGCTCACCCGATTACACGTATTTTTCCCATTATAACAACTGTAATATAAATAGCAAAGAAAATGACTGTTAGAAATAAAAAAAGAAAAAACAACAAAAAAAAAAAAAACAAAAAACTGATGAGCGGGACTCGATCCAGCGATTACAGGGCATGCTCGGCTGCTGGTGCTTCCTGGTGAAAACGGCCACATACAGGTGTATATATTTGACGATCAAAATTATCTTGCGATTATCTCAATAACGCTTGAGAAGTACGCGCTACTGCTTATCGTGGCCTCCCCTTGTTAGTCTAATACATCGAGATCTTCTCTGCGGTTTTTAATATAGTGACTTTCTTATGTCTTCTCCATTTTTACATTCACAAATTTTCTTCATCTGATACTGTGGGTTTAATTCAATTTCTTGGAATGATTCTTTCATCTCTCAATGCTTGGTTGCTATGGCAACACATGATATCTTCTTATCTCATTTTTGTCTTAAAATTCCTGTTTTCTTCTGTCGCCAAGTTCTAACGATTTGATGACTAAGAGTGTGAAGTGTATGTGCAAACGTCCCACTTCTCTTACACAAGTCAACTTACTTGGTGTGCACAGCCAGTCTTCTTCTCTGTATAGCCGGCTTCTGGAATCTATAAACTTCTTCTTCAAAGAATAATGCTAGTTACAGGAACCTTAAAGACTCTCTCTCTCTACTTGTGAATACTTTTCAACAATTATTGGTATATTTGTGCTTCATAAAGAACAAAATTATCATTTCTCATGTAAATATTCAACTTCTTGAAAGTCACCTGTATCGTCTCACATTAGACACAATTTAGATACATTTACAACAGAGTTGGCTTAACAACCACAGAAATCATAAACGTGTCTTGTCTCTAGCAGCCTGTGTCTTGTCTCTAGCAGCCTGTGTTAAGAGGCTTTTTTTTTTTTTTGGCCTTCCGAATGTCGATTGTTCTTGTAATTTTTAACAATGGTCACTGATATGATTAGCACAGAATAACTTAGAAGTTCCATGGTTTTACTAGAACTTCCATGAATCACCAGACAAGTACTTGTTGGTGCCGTTTGTCCGCCGCAGCTACCTTTGCTCACGACTGATTTCACACCTGCACACACAAACATGTGACACGCAGTAGGTAGGGTTCTAGCATCTCGCTCTCATTTCTAAAATATCGTGTGTTCAAGATGGTAGGAGGCCGAGTTGTTCTAGAACTTACGCAGAAATTCTCGAAACACAACCTTCGAGCAAAATTTCAAACTTAACCATTGCAGGGTTTAAAAAAGAAGTGATCCCTTAATTCTGCTGCACCGTGTGGTAAAATGTGAATAACCTAACATTCCAACTTCAGTACCAAAATAGTTTTAATATTCGTGGTGGCTATTCATGTATTACTTATGTCCACTTTCTACCTATTAGATATAAAATATCATATAATAGTTTGTTGTTTACCAGTGTTTTTCTATTGTGTTTTTCTTTATCACATAGGCCTGCATTCAAGCTGCAGCAGCTTCCCCAGTTGGAATAGGGTCAGATATTGGAGGTTCAATAAGAATGCCATGCTTTTTCAATGGCATATTTGGCCACAAGCCTTCTCGATGTAAGTGCAAAAATCTGTCTGTATATTTAATAATGATTGTGATGATCGATAAATGGAAGTTGTTAGTGTTTCTGTTTGTTTATTTTGTCATATTTCATTATTCTAATTATGTGTGTGGAGCTCAAATTTTGACAAACTGTTGTTGCCCGGAGAACATTGTGTGCCTAGGAGAATAGATACTGCAAAACTTGTGGTACTGACCACATTGAGGTCCCTGGCATCAATAATCAAAGAAAATATGGGATTGCATTCTGTGTTGCCTTTCAGTGCCATATAGTCGATGAAGAAACTGCTTCAATATTTGCATTTAAGCATTGCTATTACGTATGCAGCTGCTTGTATTGAGGGTCACTTTGAAATATTGAAAGACACTTCCATTTTCCATTTCGGCTGTTACACAGTCTCTTTCATTTATATCAGCTAATTTCAGCTGTCAGCAGCAGGAACAATTCAAAACAGCCACTGGATGGAAACTTGAGTGTGCACGAGTGCGTGTGTGCGCGCGCGCGCGCACACACACACACACACACACACACACACACACACACACATATTCCCCTGTAAATTAGAAACACTAATAATTTGTAAATGTATTGTTCATGTCACACTACTCTTGCAGACTTTTGTGCCTACCTATGGTTGAAATATACTTACTGATAAATTTATGACTGCACATGGTTTCTTATCCTTTCTACATTAGCTGCTGCTGCTGCTGCTGCACACTGAGGTTTTATCAAAATTTAAATTGAATGAATAGTCCAGGATGGATGTTGATAAAGTGTAAATTGAAGATTTATGAAAGGGTCGTAAAATACTGTACTCATTAACACGAATCTCAAGGAACTGAGAAATCGGAAGTTATTCTTAAATAAATTTTTGTTAACCAGGGAGTACAGTTTTTTTCTGTACATTAACAGTTTAGGGTATATATGTACATACATCCATACTACAGCATATTATCTATCTCATCATAGAAAACCATACAGTACCTACTATCTATTATCTCAGAAGATTAAAAAGAAACTTTATAGTGTTATCAGGTACATCAACTGTATGTACAACATCAGTTTGCAATAATAACTCTGAAAATGAACAAGAGAAGGAAAAAGGTTTACATTAATTACTGTACCATAACTTTAAAAAATGTTTTTACAGAGCACTTTCTATGGAAACAATCCTGTATATTGCACTGTCGCAGACTGGAATAAACTGCATGGTAACTTCATGACCAACTGTACTCATCTCATGGTTTCCATAAAACTAACGGTCATCTCAGATGTTGCAGCAAAATGTTCTAAAGTGTCCAAGGCGTGTAGCAGTTCCTGATGGGTGGGTGGACTGCAGTTCAACAAGTAGACTGGAGTGAGGGATTGTTTTGAGTGAGATGGGTAGAGGGGGAAAAGAGATAGAAATGGCTGTCATTGGGTGACTGACAACTCTGAGGGAGGTAGCAGGTATGGGGACAGGAACCAGATCAGGTGTGTTTGTGCGGTGCTCAATGACGATAATGTGCAGCAGTGGACTGGGAGTACTTGATAGACAGGGAATGGGTAGAGGTTGTGGGTGCAGTGGCTTAGCAAGGATTGAGGCCAGGAGAATTACGAGAATAAATGATGTTTTGCAAGCATAACTCCTATCTTCATTGTTGAGAAAGGTTAATGTTTGAGGGAAGGGTCCAGAGTGTATGGGTTGTGAAACAGCCGTTGAACTTGTGCATGTTGTGCTCAGCCGTGTACAGTTTATTACCTACTGGGTGGTCACTTCTGCTCTTGGCCACGATTTGGAGGAGGACGTTCATTCTGGAGGGCAGCTGGTTTCATTCCCATAAAAAATGCTTTGCAGAAATTGCAGTGGAGCTGGCATATGACATGGCTGCTTTTGCTGGTGACCCTGACTGATGGGATGGGATAAACCTGTGCCAGGGCTAGAGTAGGACATTTTGTGTTGGTGAGTTGGATGGGTCTTGCACCTGTCTCTCCCATTGTCATTAAGAACAAGCTGCAAAGGGGTAACCTTCTCCCATTATCATCTTAGACTGGAGCAATGGAACCATATTTGTGTCTGTGCTTTTTATTATCTTTTTATGATTTATCATCATGTCAAGAAATTAGGGACATCTTACCCATCAATGTTTTCATCCCTCTAAAGTGGTATTCCACTGCCCACCCAACATACAACCTGGTCTGTTCCTGTGGAAGACCCAGAGGCAAGATGTGTCAAATTCACTCATCCAACACATCCTACTCACATTCTATCATAGGGTTATTGTATGCCATCAGAGCCAGGACTATCTGTGAAAGCAGCTGTGTCATATGTCAGCTTTACTGCAATTTCTGCACAGTATTGTATGTGGGTATGACCACCTACCAGCTGTGCACCAGAATGAATGGAGACTGCCAAACTGTGACCAAGGGCAGAGTTAAACTCCCTCTGGTGCAAAATAATGCTGTGTACAGCATGCTCAGGTTCAGAGGCTGCTTCACAGCCTGTGCCATATGGATCCTTCCTCCAGCACAAACTTTCCTGAATTTCATAGGTGGGTTTACATAGGTTGGGTTTAGAAAGGAGGAGCAGTTCACTCAGACCCCAGGATCAGAAGGACTCGCCTGATGTGAGGATGAGGGGAAACAAAGATGAAAGGAAAGGCATCAAAAAGAGTAGAAGCTCTCTGACAGTATGTTGAAACATTCTTGATTCCTCTCCTGGCCTCAGTCTCTGCCAACCCACTGCAGCAGGGGGCTAGTGGATAATGAGACCAGTAGAATAACGGGAGTGAAGGATGCACTTTGAAACCAGTTACCATTATTAACATTCAGTAGTCTCTCAGATCCCGTGGTATTGATACCAGGTAGAGCAAGTCTTGCAGCAGCTCTAGCCTTAAGTTTGTGTATTGCTCCTGGTTTATTCTTTACATAAACACATCCTAGCATTGCACCTTATTCCTCTACTTCTTTTTGTCATTGAAGTACACCAATAGATGTGATTAGGTTTTGTGGCTATTGGCAGATCATTATGAAGGATTTCATTTTTGTTTGTGTTAGCTGCTGTTAACTGGCTTCATGTGGCCATTGTTAATTGCCCTGGTGGTGAATCGTTGGGCAATGTCCCATTGTGAAACCATTGTGGAGCTTGTCAGCTCCCGTATTTGTTGAGTTTTCTGTAGAGAACCCCAGGCTGGCACCAGGCAGACATCTGATGATGGCTGATAGGATGTGCCCAGATCTGGAGTTGCTCCGTGAGAAGGGTAGTATGTGGCTAATTGTCAAAAGGCTAGTCACTTATCTCTAATGAGGGGACAAATAGCTTTGAGACATTGCCTGCTGCTAATAATGGGACAGCTAGGGGACTTGTGCATTGATCTCACCTTTTAATGTGGTCAGGGCATTCGTAAAGGGGGAAAAAAGATCCTGTTGGTGGTAGGCAGTTCCAGTGTTAGATGCCTGATGGCCCCTCTTAGGAAAATGTCGTCTTGAGAACGGAAACAAACCAAATGTGTGTTTGATGTACCCCAAGATGAACTTCCTACCAGGTGGGAAAAGCCTTCATGGGAGCAGTTGATACCACATGTTGCAGTCAGCTGCTCATCTGCAGCTTACGCATGTTGGCACCATCTATGTCTGTCACTTGGATTTTGAAACTATTATCAGTTCTTTCTGGAGACTGATAGACTTGGTGAAGACAGCTATATTCACTTGTAAGGTCTCTGCACAAATGTTGATTAGCAGCATTGTTCTGAGGACTGAAAGGGCTCTCTGTTCTGGAGCTGAGAGGAGGGTCTAAGCCAGAAGCTTTCTGATGCTGTGACAAGACCGGCTGTAGTTTCGTAGACCTACACACACAATGGATTCTTGTAAAGTTTTTCAGGATCAGACAGGTATACATCAGACACCGTAAATGGGCACTAACTTAGTATTCCCCCCTCTAAATTAGATAAAACTCTGAGGCCCCCAGCTGAGAAACCACAGTCGGACATTCACAGCAAAGTCCTAGAGCTCCTACCTCTTATAGCAAGCTGTCAATCCTCACTTAGTACTGTACTCAAGCAGCTGTAAGAAGATCCCTGACAGCTTGTAGTACTGTTGCCAGCTTTCAACTTTGAAGGGAAAACGGCTGCAAGCGAAAAAATTGCTATCTATAAAACTGTGACAACACTGAGGCTTTATGATGGAGGTGTTTATAAAATCATGTCATATTATTGGTTGAGGTAGATGTGTGAAGCTTCTGTGTCCAGACCACTGCAGCTGTCAAGAGATCAACTTATACCAACTCAACTATAGGAACTAAGAGATGTTTAAAATCTCTTGTTTTGACAAAACATGGAATGAATGTCCTAAGATAGATTTAACTTCCCCATGAGGAGGAGTGTTTGCAGTGATAAATAGAAGCATTACATTTAGTGAGGTGCAAAATGAATCCAACTGATATTGACGAGATTAAGCAGGATTGATGGACTTAATTGATAATCAAATATGCTGCCAACTATCAGATTCAGATCCATTGATCATAGACACACTCAAAGATAGCCTAAGCCTGACAGTAGAGAAATACTCCAAGTATGTGGTAGTAGAAAGTGGTGACTTTAATCTGCCCACTGTCTCCTGAGAAAGCGTCACATACATTGTTGGTGGTAAGAACAGTGATACTTAATACATTGTGTGGAAATTGGCTCACTGCCCACACAGGAAAGAAATATTTTGGACATTCTGGCTACAAACAGATGTGATTATTTATTTATTTATTTTCGAGAGTGACACCAATGACAGAGCATGAAGTTATTATTGAAGCAGTGGTCATAAAGGTGAAAAGATCATCAAGAAAGCTAGGAGAGTATTTTTGTTTGGTTGAACTAATAGAAAGTCAACTTATTAAAATGTTGAATGAGAACACTTATTACAGGTCCACAAAATGCAGAAAAATTATTGTTGAAGCTAAAGATGTTATAAACTGCAGTCTAAATAAGTACATTTCAAATAAAATTATGAAATATGCTAAAAACCCATGGCAGTTTAATGATACCATTCAGAGGAATGTTGCAAAAACAGACTACTACAATCTCATTAAAAAAGAGACTGCAGGGAAGCTTGTAGAGAATAGCAACTCAAGCATTTGTAGGGAGGGCTGTGTGTGAGGCCTACAATAATTTTTCACAGTGAGGTTCTGGCCACAGATCTGTCAGAAAATCATAGGAAGTTTTGGTCATGTGTAAATTCAAAGAACAGGTCCAAACCTACTGTTAAGTCTTTCATGGATCTGTCTGGTGTTCTAACTGAAAACAGCAAACAGATAACTGAAATATTAAATTCTGCATTTAAAATTTTATTACACAGGAGGGCACTACTGTAACAGTGTTGAACTGCCTCACACACTCACAAATTAGAGATTTGTTAGCACTTCCAGTATTAAAAACAGCAAATACTACATAAAGCAAAAAAGGCAATAGATTCTGACAGAATCATAGCTAGATTTTACATTGAATATACTGTTGATGAAATAACTCCCTTCCTTCATCGTATTTATTGAGAACCTCTTGTGCAATGAATAGTCCTATGTGACTGGAAAGAGTAAAAGATCAAATTTATGAATGCATGGTGTCTGTTCTTTTGGACACGATCAAGAAAACAGACACCACGTGCAATCCGCAGCTGTGAAGCATTATATGTAAATGCCCTTTCAATTTACATATAATGTTTCACAGCTGTGGATTCTGCGTGATGTCTGTTCTTTTGGACATGTCCAAAAAGCACAGACACCATGCATTCGTATAATTGATATGCCTAACTGGGCAACAGATCCACCTTCTTCAGTGCAGATGCAGAAATACGTTCAATCTCCTGTGGGAATTTCAGAGTAATGAACATGGAGTCAATGGGCAGGGACTGCGGCCAGGTGGCGCTCAGTGGGAATGTGGATCGGCCATGAGACGTGCTGAGATAGTCTGTGCAGTTGCGATAATGCTGTGTAATGGCTGGTGCAGTGGTTAATGCACCTGCCTAGTAAGTAAGAGATCCTGGGTTTGAATCCTGATCCAGTACACATTTTCATTCATCGCCGTTGATTCTGCGTAATGTCTCACTGCAACTGACAGCAGTGATCCCATTTCAATTTACATTTAAGATCAAGTATTCAGAGCTACAGACAGCTTTCACCGATGTCCACCTGTTGCAGGATTGTAGAGCATAGTCTAAGCTCTAAAATTACAAAATTTCTGGGGGAAATGGGTATTGACTGAGGAAAAACTGCTTGTAGGAAACACAAGTTGCTGTTCGTACATGAAATCTTGCTAGCAGTAGATGCAGGTGAACAGGTAGATTCTATCTACTTGGGTTTCCAAAAGACACTCATCAACTGCTAACAAAGATATGCTGAAGTGGTGCATCTTCAGAAATATTTGAGTTTTTTGATAACTGTTTGACTAATAAAATCAAATATGTTATACTGAATGGCATATGTTCCTCAAGAATGAAAATAATTTCAGGTGTGCCCCAAGGAAATGTAACAGGATCTCTAATGTTCTCAGCATATGAAATGAATTATCAGATTGGATCAGAAACACACTGTAAGTTTATTCACTAGTGATGTCGTTGCCTACGGAAATTCTGAAGGACTTGGTGTAATGAAGTTCTTTGTAAGTGTGGATAGCTGTAAGACAATGCCTATAATAATGGCTGTAACAGAATAAGGAACCAGGCTGTATCTGATTTCACTATTAGTGGTTGAGCATCGTGATCATGTCACTTCATATGAGTATTTAGGGTAATATTTGGAAGTGATATGAAATCGAATGATCATGTAAAATCAGTGTGAGGGACAGCAAATCAAAGACTTAGGTTTGTTGGAGCAGTTGTGGGAAAATGTAGTGCATTTGGAGAGTGCATACAATTCTTGGGTAATGTTTTCGGAGTCCGTATCAAACAGGCACAACAACGGACATCAAACAAATGCAGAGTGCCACTAGGATCATAATATTCAGGATAACCCATGCGAAAGTGGAACAAAAATGCTCAGAGAACTTAAATGGGAAACCTTGGAGCAAAGATTATGTAATTCTCACAAAACCCTGTTCGGTAAATTTAAAGGATCTTTAGTCTAAAAAGACCTCTTGACCATTGTGCTGCCGATAGCCCATATCTTGGGTGGGCGTCATGAGAGTAAGATAAGAGAGCTTAGGCACCTACAGAGGCATAAAAGTCATTTTTCCATTGCTCGATGTGCGAATGGGGTAGGACAGAAAATCAGTAATGTTAATTTGATGCACCCTCCAGCCACACACTGCACAGTAGCTTACAGAGTAAATATGTAAATTTAGATATAGATGATCTTAATTCATTTGAGCACATCAGAGATGTCATTGAGTGAGTTTTGTGTGGAGATGTGTATGCATTGAACCCAGCTCTGACAAATCTTCACAAATTGTGGATGATGGTTCAGCACTCATTTATCAGAATGGTTCAGTATCTCATGGACGCAATGCCACATTGTGTTTGTGTTGTAACAAGGTTTTAAAGTGCTGCCAAACAGCCCTGGTTGTCTCTAATTTGACTCCTCAAGAGTGTAATCATCGGGTCAGTCTGTGAAGTCACTTAAGTTTTGATTTTGCTTATAAATTACTCAAAAAGTGTGGTAAGAAAAGATTTTTATATGTGTTTGTAGCCTAGTGGCACAAGAAAGTACATTGAGTTAGCTGGTTAGTTAGGCTGGGAAAAATTACCTTCTGTTGTCTCCCACATTTCATTCAGTCTTCGCACAGGATACATATGTATCTAGTCGAACAGTTTGTGATGGGGGGGGAACCCTTCATTGTAGCACAGTTGTTGTGAAGAAACTTATGGAGAAACACCTGCTATTACACAACAGGAGTAAAACAGAATATATGATAGATAGAGCTGTGTCAAATTAAACACATTTCTCCATCAGTAGGGCAGTTCGTGGACCTTCAGTGATCATGATAGTAGAATGTTACCAGAATACCTCTCTACCCCCCCCCCCCCCCAAAAAAAAAAAAACGGTCTTATATAACTGCACAAAAGCTAATATCCAGAAACTCAGGACGACACAGGGACTGAAATTGATGCAGGTGAAGCAAAAGCTGAAATGCTGGAATCCATTTTCAAATTTTCCTTTACAAAAGAAAAACTAGTCGTAATTCACCAATTTCTTGAATCACTGCAAAGATGAGTGATATATATATATATATATATATATATATATATATATATATATATATATATTATATATATATATAACAAAGATGATGTGACTTACCAAAGAAAAGCGCTGGAAGGTCGATAGACACAAACACATACATACATACAAAATTCAAGCTTTCGCAACCCACGGTTGCTTCATCAGGAAAGAGGGAAGGAGAGGGAAAGACGAAAGGATGTGGGTTTTAAGGGAGAGGGTAAGGAGTCATTCCAATCCTGGGAGCGGAAAGACTTACCTTAGGGGGAAAAAAGGACAGGTATACACTCGCACACACACCCATATCCAACCGCACATACACAGACACAAGCAGACATTTGTAAAGGCAAAGAGTTTCGGCAGAGATGTCAGTCGAGGCAGAAGTACAGAGGCAAAGATGTTGTTGAAAGACAGATGAGGTATGAGCGGCGGCAACTTGAAATTAGCGGAGGTTGAGGCCAGGCGGATAACGATAAGAGAGGATATACTGAAGGGCAAGTTCCCATCTCCAGAGTTCTGACAGGTTGGTGTTAGTGGGAAGTATCCAGATAACCCGGACGGTGTAACACTGTGCCAAGATGTGCTGGCCGTGCACCAAGGCATGTTTAGCCACAGGGTGATCCTCATTACCAACAAACACTGTCTGCCTGTGTCCATTCATGCAAATGGACAGTTTGTTGCTGGTCATTCCCACATATAAAGCTTCACAGTGTAGGCAGGTCAGTTGGTAAATCACGTGGGTGCTTTCACACGTGGCTCTGCCTTTGATCGTGTACACCTTCCGGGTTACAGGACTGGAGTAGGTGATGGTGGGAGGGTGCATGGGACAGGTTTTAAACCGGAGGCGGTTACAAGGGTAGGAGCCAGAGGGTAGGGAAGGTGGTTTGGGGATTTCATAGGGATGAACGAAGAAGTTACGAAGGTTAGGTGGACGGTGGAAAGACACTCTTGGTGGAGTGGGGAGGGTTTCATGAAGGATGGATCTCATTTCAGGGCAGGATTTGAGGAAGTCGTATCCCTGCTGGAGAGCCACATTCAGAGTCTGATCCAGTGTCGGAAAGTATCCTGTCACAAGTGGGGCACTTTTGAGGTTCTTCTGTGGGAGGTTCTGGGCTTGAGGGGACGAGGAAGTGGCTCTGGTTATTTGCTTCTGTACCAGGTCGGGAGGGTAGTTGCGGGATGCGAAAGCTGTTTTCAGATTGTTGGAGTAATGGTTCAGGGATTCCGGACTGGAGCAGATTAGTTTGCCACGAAGACCTAGGCTGTAGGGAAGGGACCATTTGATGTGGAATGGGTGGCAGCTGTCATAATGGGGGTACTGTTGCTTGTTGGTGGGTTTGATGTGGACGGACGTGTGAAGCTGGCCATTGGACAGATGGAGATCAACGTCAAGGAAAGTGGCATGGGATTTGGAGTAGGACCAGGTGAATCTGATGGAACCAAAGGAGTTGAGATTGGAGAGGAAATTCTGGAGTTCTTCTTCACTGTGAGTCCAGATCATGAAGATGTCATCAATAAATCTGTACCAAACTTTGGGTTGGCAGGCCTGGGTAACCAGGAAGGCTTCCTCTAAGCGACCCATGAATAGGTTGGCGTACGAGGGGGCCATCCTGGTACCCATGGCTGTTCCCTTTAATTGTTGGTATGTCCGGCCTTCAAAAGTGAAGAAGTTGTGGGTAAGGATGAAGCTGGCTAAGGTAACAAGGAAAGAGGTTTTAGGTCGGGTGGCAGGTGATATGCGTGAAAGGAAGTGCTCCATCGCAGCGAGGCCCTGGACGTGCGGAATATTTGTGTGTAAGGTAGTGGCATCAATGGTTACAAGGAAGGTTTCCAGGGGTAACAGATTGGGTAAGGATTCCAGGTGTTCAAGAAAGTGGTTGGTGTCTTTGATGAAGGATGGGAGACTGCATGTAATGGGTTGAAGGTGTTGATCTACGTAGGCAGAGATAACGTTCTGTGGGGGCTTGGTAACCAGCTATAATGGGGCGACCGGGATGATTGGGTTTGTGAATTTTAGGAAGAAGGTAGAAGGTAGGGGTGCGGGGTGTCGGTGGGGTCAGGAGGTTGATTGAATCAGGTGAAAGGTTTTGTAGGGGGCCTAAGGTTCTGAGGATTCCTTGAAGCTCCGCCTGGACATTAGGAATGTGATTACCTTGGCAAACTTTGTATGTGGTGTTGTCTGAAAGCTGACACAGTCCCTCGGCCACAGACTCCCGGCGATCAAGTACCATGGTCGTGGAACTCTTGTCAGCTGGAAGAATGATGATGGATCGGTCAGCCTTCAGATCACAGATAGCCTGGGCTTCAGCAGTGGTGATGTTGGGAGTAGGATTAAGGTTTTTTAAGAAGGATTGAGAGGCAAGGCTGGAAGTCAGAAATTCCTGGAAGGTTTGGAGAGGGTGATTTTGAGGAAGAGGAGGTGGGTCCCACTGTGATGGAGGACGTAACTGTTTCAGGCAGGGTTCTATTTGGATAGTGTCTTGGGGATTTGGATCATTAGGAGTAGGATTAGGATCATTTTTCTTCGTGGCAGAGTGATATTTCCAGCAGAGAGTACGAGTGTAGGACAGTAAATCTTTGACAAGGGCTGTTTGGTTGAATCTGGGAGTGGGGCTGAAGGTGAGGCCTTTGGATAGGACAGAGGTTTCGGATTGGGAGAGAGGTTTGGAGGAAAGGTTAACTACTGAATTAGGGTGTTGTGGTTCCAGATTGTGTTGATTGGAATTTTGAGGTTTTGGAGGGAGTTGAGCTGGAAATGGGAGATTGAGTAGATGGGAGAGACTGGGTCTCTGTGCAATGAGAGGAGGTTGAGGTTCGTTGGAAAGGTTGTGGAGGGTGAGTGAGTTGCCTTTCTGGAGGTGGGAAACCAGGAGATTAGATAGTTTATTGAGGTGGAGGGTGGCATGCTGTTCTAATTTGCGGTTGGCCTGTAGCAGGATGCTCTGAACAGCCGGTGTGGATGTGGGAGAGGAAAGACTAAGGACTTTTATTAAGGATAGGAGTTGACGGGTGTGTTCGTTGGCTGAGTTGATGTGTAGGTGAAGGATTAGGTTGGTGAGGGCAATGGATTGTTCAGTTTGGAATTAGTATAGGGACTGATGGACAGAAGGGTGGCAGCCAGAGATGGGAACTTTGTGTGTGAGGCCTTTGGGGGTAATGCCAAACGTCAGACAAACCTGAGAAAATAAAATATGGGAGCATAATCTGGCTAGGGCGAAGGCATGTTTGGGGAGGGAATGTAAATAAAACTTAATGGGGTCGTTGTGGGGGTGTTGTGAGGGTGACATGGTATTAGAAGGTGGAAAGTGTAACATGAGGCTGAAATGGAAGTGAAAATAAAAATATATGGGTAGAGATAAAGGTGAACTAGAAAGCAACTGGAGACCTGGTGTGAAAAAAGGTGAAAAAGTGTTGGTTCAAGATGGGCTATGTTGATCCTGTGGTGAACTTGGGTGGGTAGACAACGATGTGCACAAAGATTAGGTGGTTGTGTTGCTGCCAAAACACGTTAAAGGGTGGAGAAATTCGGGAAAATTTCGAAAAAACTGTGTGTAAATGTATTAAAAGGAGTGGTTTTGTGGTGGCAGATTATGAAAATGAGGCCAACAATTGCCTGACGAAGAAATAATGACGTTAAAACCTGTGGGAAGCGGCTAAAAATGATCAGTGATGTGGGAAAAACGGAAATGGAAATAAAGCGAAAGTTTTTAGAACTAGCCGAAATGGTTGTTTAATAGGTGAAAGGAACTGTTTGTGAACTAAAAACGGTGGATTTTATAGCAGCGGTAGTGTTGAAAGCGGAAAAAATATTTTTTTTGTTATGGTTTGGAAGTGGGTTACGTATTATTGAGTATATATAGGCGGGATAAAATTGTATAGTAGATTACGGTAAAAAGGAGAAGGTGAATAAAAAGTGAAACTAGTGGCAAAAACAGAGAGAGAAAATAAGACGACAGAAAAGATTTCGAAATGCAACAGTGACAATAACAAACGTAATTGTTGGGTTCAAATTAATGATATGGATGTAATAGAGGGAAACAATCCACGTGGGAAAAATATATCTAAAAACAAAGATGATGTGACTTACCAAACGAAAGCGCTGGCAGGTCGTTAGACACACAAACAAACATAAACATACACACAAAATTCAAGCTTTCGCAACCAATGGTTGTTTCATCAGGAAAGAGGGAAGGAGAGGGAAAGACGAAAGGATGTGGGTTTTAAGGGAGAGGGTAAGGAGTCATTCCAATTCCGGGAGCGGAAAGACTTACCTTAGGGGGATATATATTAATGTCAGTGGTGTTGAGACAGAGGTGAAATTACTAAACTTGACCAAAGCTCCAGACCTCCATGGCATCCTTGTCAGATTCTATACAGCACTTGTGACTGAGTGAGTTCCTTTTCAACCATAATACACAATATATCCCTTGAACAAAAAACTGTGTCCTGTAATTTGGAGAAAGCACAAGTCACCCCATCTACAAAAAGGGTAGTGGAAATGACCCACAAACTACTGTCTAATACCTTTGACATCCATTTGCTACAGCATCTTAGAACAGAAACTGAGCTCAAAAATAATGAAGTATTTTGAACAGAATGATTTCCATTCCAGCCAGCATAGCTTCAAAAAGCATTAGTCGTGTGAAATCCAACAAGCGCTGTTATCACATAATTTCCTGAATGCCATGCCTCAGGACATCCATAGCAACACTTTTAAAAAAAAGAAGAGTCATATAGGGTATCAAATGAAATTTGTAACTGGAATGAGAATTTCCTGTTAGGGACGTCACAGCATGTCATCTTGTATGGAGAGTCAACAGCAGATGCAGAAGTAACTTCAGTTTGACCCAGGGAAGATTGTTGGTATCCTTGTTTTTCATATTGTGTATTAATGACCTGGTAGATAATATTAGTAGTAACTTCTAATGTTTTTTAGATGGTGCAATTATCTGTAACAGTGTACTGTTTCAATAAAGCTGCAGAAATATTCTGTAAGGTCGTGATAAGATTTCATGTGGTGAAAGGATTGGCGGTGTGCATTAAATGTTTACAAATGTAAAATTTTGCACTTAGTGAAAAGAAAAAAAGTAATATCTGAATGCAATATCAATGAATTACAGTTCGAATAAGTCAGTTCATATGAATACCTGCGTGGAACAGTTTGCAGGGATGTGAGTGAAATGATCACATATGCTCAGTTGTACATAAAATATGTGGTGGACATCAGTTCATTGATTCAATACTGGGAAAATACTATTAGTCTACAAAGGAGATTACCTACAAACACTTGTTTTTAGCACGAATAATCACAGGTTCATTTGAATCATGGGATTGTGTCATGGGGACACTGAAAAACTTTGAACTAGCAGATGCTTGAAGGTAGACACACTGTACATAAAAAAAGCTACTTACAAAGTTTCAAGAAGCAGCATTAAGTGAAGAACCTCAGAATATGCTACAACTCCCTGTAGGGAACATAAGATAAGATTAAACTATTTACTATGTACACAAAGGCATTTAAGCAGAAAGGCAGTTAAGCAATTATTCATCCCACTGCCCATATGTGAATCTTTTTCTTCTGTGCACTTCACAGTTATTTGCAGAATATAGCTGCAGATGTAAGAATTTTAACTCAGAAAGAAAATAAGCACAGGTTCTTTATGTAATCATTCTTATGATTAAATATAGTAACATTTTCTTTTAATACTGCACTTGCTTCTGTAAAAATGCCATGTATCCATGTAACTTTTTTTATTTTAGGTATTGTATCTAATCAAGGAGAATACCCTGTGCCTTCTGAAGAACAAAATACCTTCCTGGGAACTGGTCCTATGTGTCGTTATGCAGTAGACTTGCTGCCTACCTTGAAAGTAATAGCTGGGAAAAATGCAATTCACTTGAAGTTGGAGGAAAAAGTAAATATTTAGTTAAAAAACATTCTTGTACTTAAAGCTTAAAGCCACAGACAATGAAAAGACTGGTATAGATTTTAATTTTCAGCCTAAAGGCCTTCCTCTGAAGTAGAAAATACACATTCCCACAAGCACAAGTGTAGCGACCATTGTACCTGGCTGCTATGGCTGGATGCCAGCCACAGCAACCAGACACTGATTATGTGTGAGTTGTGCTTGTGGGATTGTCTGTGTGGACTCTGACCACAGTGGCCAGAAATAATGGTCGTGTGTGTGTGTGTGTGTGTGTGTGTGTGTGTGTGTGTGAGAGAGAGAGAGAGAGAGAGAGAGAGAGAGAGAGAGAGAATCAACATCTCTATATGGTGAGGAGTGATTTATCCTTTTCATAATATTATTATTATTATACCATCCTGGATGTTCCACTGTCAGATTGTGTACTAAAGGCATGATTTGTAACAATTTGTTGTGTTTCATGTATAAACATGTGCCTAGCATGTAGATACACTGCCTGACAAGAAAGTGAAGTGTCTAGAAGACATGGTATGATGACAGCATAACTTCATACACATACGCACCATAGGAAGATATGTAAAAGATTAGTGTTCCCATTCTCGGAGACAGAACTACCACGGAGTACCGTATTTACTCGAATCTAAGCTGTGCTCAAATCTAAGCCGCACCTGAAAAATGAGACTCGAAATCAAGAAAAAAATTTTTCACGAATCTAAGCCGCACCTGAAATTTGAGACTCGAAATTCAAGGGGAGAGAAAAGTTTTAGGCCGCACCCCCAAATCGAAACAAAGTTGGTCCATTGTAATATGAGACACAATTTAGGTCGAATGAATGACGATACATCTACAGTAGTTTGGTTCGAGTCGTAAGCTTAGCAGTTAAGCTTTACCAGGTAGCCATTGCTATGCGTCAGGCGCTCCGTCCGTATTTATACGGGTACCCTTCCTTTTTCATGTGCTTCGTCTGGTTTGAATTGATTGCTTATTTTTCTTTGATCTGATAAATGCCATTCTCTTTGTTATAGGTGTTTACGTCACTCTAAGCTGAAGATGCATTACTGCTCTGTGTCATGCGTTGTTTGTCGCATTCTGATAATGTGTGTTTACGACCTGTCGCTACTCACGGCATGGATTGCTTTTGTGCGTGCTACCGCCGCTCACAATTAAAAAAAAGAGAGAGGAATCGTCTCATTAGTGAAACAATGGCAAGAGACTGCTATTTGTTGTTTCTTACATTGCTGCTTTCTTTGATAATGATCAACAAGAACCAAATAATAGATTGTGTATGATAGAAGACGTTCTGAACAAGAGTTTGGTGAAAATTTTTCTCCTTTTGAAAATCTTTGCAGAAGCCTCTTTAGTGCATTACATTCTGCACAGAAATTAGAGTAATTGTAAATTTAAAAATCTAGTCAATTGCCGTGCTTGATTTTTGACTGTATCGCTATTACGCATAAGAGTAATACGAATATAAACATGACATGATATGTATATTCTTACGCATTTGCTGTTGTCTCACTCTAGTTTCGTAGTTTATTAGGCAGACAGAATTTAAATGAGATAGCAGCAAACATGAAAGAATACGTGGCAAAATGTTTATATTCGTATTATTCTTATGGTGAAGAGAATACTGCAGGTGATTCACAATTCATAAAAGTTCCTATTAGCAACCATCTCTTCTCACAGGTAGGAAAAAATTCAGAACATAGAGTTGGCCATATTGACAAACATCCCTAACAGTCTTGCCAGTCGGATTTTCGTAGTACATTGAAACGCTGCGACATTCGAAGATGAACAATGCGGAATTTGTATTTACTTTGATGGATAAGGTATGAAAATGCAGTGGTCGAAACTCGGGGCAGGGGAAAAAAAGTTCGTTTTCCACCTCTTTTTTTTTTTTTTTTTTTTTTTTTTTTTTTTTTTTGGCACAGAGGTTTTGGCGCCAGTATTTATCTTTGTGCCTGCAAAGCATGCCTATGTAGCACTACATATATTGGACGCAGAAGTTAGTTGTGGCGGCACCTACCAATATTTTTCAGAACTTCCGCTTACTTTGCACTCAATTCTAAGCTGCAGGTGGTTTTTTGGATTACAAAAACAGGAAAAAAAGTGTGGCTTAGATTCGAGTAAATACGATATGTTAGTGTAGTTTGTGTTTAGTGGTGTTATAAGACCTAGTACGGTATATAAGGGGCCTTAACAGTGTCAGATGTTGAAAGGTCATTAAGGAGGACACAGAGATGCAATGTTGTACTGCATGGGAATGTGACGGCAGAATACTTGTCATCGAGGTCCCAGTCGGCCACGTCGGACCACCATGAGGGAGAACTGCCATATTGTGCAACAAGCACTTTGGAACTGCTTCAAATCTGCAGCTGCCATCTGAGAACAAATAATGGGATCCCAACAACATTCTGCATCATCTTGCACCATTGATCAGAGATGAGCAACAGCCGAACAAGGGAATTACCGTCATATATGTAGCTGCCACTAACACCACAACACAAATTAGTGCACTTGGAATGATGCTGTTACCAGGAAGCAAGGGTTTCTGGTGGATGGCATGACATTGTGTTGTGATGAATCATGGTTTTGCATTATCCTGTATGACCATTGTCAACAAGTATGGTAGCGTCCTGGGGAGAGGTCCTATTCTTCCAATGTTTTTGAGGGGTACAGCGGTGTTACTCCTGGCATCAAGGCATAGAGAGACATCGGGTATGACTTTACATCATGGCTTATAGTAGTTGAGGGAAGTCGGCTCAGTGGTATGTCAGACATCCTTGCTTGCTTGCTTGCTTGCTTACTTACTTAATTATGAACGTACTTACGTACCTACTGGTCAGTGCTACAGTCATTGTAGAACCTCGGCATCCTTTTTCAGATGCCTTCATTTGTCTCTGTCCATTGCTTTCCTTCTTTAGTTTCTGATTCCCTTTGCTTTGAGGTCCTCTTCCATATTTTAAGTCCACATTTTCGTGAGTCTTCCTCTTCTCCTCCTCCCCTCGAGCTTTCCTGTAAACACTTTTTTAACACTCTGATTTTCTGGCATTCTCTGTATGTGACAAGCCCATCTTGTTCTTCCTTGCTTGATTTTCACTACAATATTCATCTTTCCAAAAATTCTTTAGTTTTGTGTTGGTCATTCTCCAGCTATTTTCCACTTGGGGCTCCACACATACCTTTCAAAATCTTCATTTCCTATCTAAGTAACCAGCCTTCTTCATGAGTAGTCATCACCCACCCCTCTGATCCATATCTTAATAAAGATCTTAATATAGTTAAATACACTTTGATTTTTATATTCTAACTAACATTTCTGGATCTGAATATATTCTGCAAGAAATAATAGCAGCGGTTTCCAAGTGCTATCCTTTCATGAATTTCTACTGCTGTCCTATTGCCTCATTTTATTCTCAAACCTAGATACTTCAACACTTCCACTTTTTGATGTTATTTTCCAGTTATTTTTATTGAAGTCTCTTTTCCATAACAATCATGATCTCACATCATACGGTTTGTTTTGCCTCCATTCTTATTCTGAGCCACTACTTCAAATGCAACAAAATTATCCTTCAAAGCTCTGATATTCCTTGCAGTTAATGCTGCCATCAGCATATGCCACAACCTAGCCCTTCCTGGATTTGTTGGCATTTGCCGAATTACCTTCTGTAGCCAGCACAGAGTTCACATCTCCCGGTCGCCACCTCTTCCCTACATAGAACTCTCCTGACACCTCTTGTTCTGTTCTGGCCTTGCAGACTGTTGCTTTCATTGTCATTTCTGTCAGCCTTTCTAACTTTAGCGGGACTCTAAAATCTTTCGTATTTTGGAAAATCTTATTCCTGTGTAGACTGTCATATTTTTGTTTACAATCGGTGTACAACTGATGAAGTTGCGTGAAATATTCATAAAACTTCTGTAGCACTTCTCTAAATTGTGAATATTAAATGCGCTGTACAACAATACGAAAAGCATAGATTGCTACTTACTACATAGAGGATGTATGGGACAGGTCTTGCATCTAAGTGTATTGCAAGAATATGAGCCATGAGGCAAGTGGTTGGGAGCAGGGGTGGAAAAGGGATGGACAAGGATATTTGGTGGGCGATGGTATCTCACTGTGGGATGTAGTAAGTGAGTAAGATATTCCTCATTTCAGGACACGCTAAGAGGTAGTTGAAATATTGGTGGAGATTGTGATATAGTTGCTCCAGTCCTAGGTGGTACTGAATCACAAGAGAAGTGTTCCTTTGTGGCCGGACAGTGGGTGTGTGGGAGGTCATTGGTGAGTCGAGAGACAAGACACAAGAAATCTGTTTCTAGACACAGTTGGGAGGGTAATTACGGTCAATGAAGGACTCAGTGAGACCTTTATTATGTTTGGAGGGGGACTGCTTGTCACTACAGATGTGATGACCTTGGGTTACTGTGATATGGATGGAGGTACTGATGTAACCCATCCTTGACATGGAGGTCAACATTGAGGAAGGCGGCTTGTTGGGCTGAGGAGAACAAGGTGAGGCGATTGGGAGATCTACATCTACATCCATACTCCGCAAGCCACCTGACGATGTGTGGCGGAGGGTACCCTGAGCACCTCTATCGGTTCTCCCTTCTATTCCAGTCTCGTATTGTTCGTGGAAAGAAGGATTGTCTGTATGCTCCTGTGTGGGCTCTAATCTCTCTGATTTTATCCTCATGGTCTCTTCGCGAGATATACGTAGGAGGGAGCAATATACTGCTGGACTCTTCAGTGAAGGTTGTTCTCGAAACTTGAACAAAAGCCCATACCGAGCCACTGAGCGTCTCTCCTGCAGAGTCTTCCGCTGGAGTTTATCTATCATCTCCGTAACGCTTTCGCGATTACTAAATGATCCTGTAACGAAGCGCGCTGCTCTCCGTTGGATCTTCTCTATCTCTTCTATCAACCCTATCTGGTACGGATCCCACACCGGTGAGCAGTATTCAAGCAGTGGGCGAACAAGTGTACTGTAACCTACTTCCTTTGTTTTCGGATTGCATTTCCTTAGGATTCTTCCAATGAATCTCAGTCTGGCATCTGCTTTACCGACGATCAACTTTATATGATCATTCCATTTTAAATCACTCCTAATGCATACTCCCAGATAATTTATGGAATTAACTGCTTCCAGTTGCTGACCTGCTATTTTGTAGCTAAATAAGGGATCTATCTTTCTGTGTATTCGCAGCACATTACACTTGTCTACATTGAGATTCAATTCCCATTCCCTGCACCATGCGTCAATTCGCTGCAGATCCTCCTGCATTTCAGTACAATTTTCCATTGTTACAACCTCTCGATACACCACAGCATCATCTGCAAAAAGCCTCAGTGAACTTCCGATGTCATCCACCAGGTCATTTATGTATATTGTGAACAGCAACAGTCCCATGACACTCCCCTGTGGCACACCTGAAATCACTCTTACTTCGGAAGACTTCTCTCCATTGAGAATGACATGCTGTGTTAAGGTTCTGGTAGAATGTGTATAGGGTGTCCTCACTCGTATCCAGATCATGAAGTTGTAATCAGTGAATCTGAATCAGTTGAGGGAGTTTGGGATTTTGTTGTTTAGGAAGGATTGCCTTAGATGGCCTGAGAATAGGTTTGTATAGGATGGTGCCATGTGGGTACACATTTCTGTACCATAGATTAGTTTGTAGGTGATGCCTTCAAAACTGTGGGTGAGGGTTTAGTTGGTCATGGTGTCCAGAAAAGAGGTTGTAGGTTTGGAGTCAGTTGGACACTGGGGAAGGTAGTGTTCAGTAAGGGCAAGGCTCCTCCATGACTGTGTTTTGGATCTGTTCAGGTTCCGGATTATGTCTGGTGGTGAGATGGAGTTTCTGAGGTTGTGGTAAATGTAGTTGGTCTGCAAGGCAGGTTGTCAGCTATGAGAAGGTATAGGGGAGGTTTGATGGAGGCTCTTGTGGTGGAGATGGATTGTGTTAGTCCAAGGCAGGAGTAAGGTGTGAAAAGGTAGGAGAGTTTTTTGAGGTGGTGTTGTGCATACTACTCAACTGCAGGGATTACCTGGCAGAGGGACTCAGTCAGCTGTCAAATAAGTCCACCTACAAACACTGTCATAGTATCCCCACTCCAGAAATCCAGCTGGATCTCCAGTTCCTCATCAAATCCATACACCAATCCCAGACCTCTACCCTGAGTCTATATCTCTTCCCACCCTTACCTCTCCCTGCACTCCTACTGTCTACATGCTTTTGAAGCCCATAAACTCAACCACCCAGGACACCCAGTTGTGGTCAGAACTGTGCCTCTAAAGAGAGAATCTCTGCTTTCATGGAACAATGCCTTCAAGCCTATTACCTGAACCAGCCCACTACATAAGACACCAACCATTTCCTCCACCAACTCTTCACAGTACGTGTTCCTTTACCATCCAGTGAACTGCTCTTCATTGTCAATGCCACCTCCATCTGCATTAACATCACCAGTTCATATGGCCTTGCTGTTATTGAACACTACCTTCCTCAATGCCCAACTGACTCCAAACCATATCCTCACATACAGTTACTGCTTATTTGAAGGCATCACCTATGAACTAATCTGTGGTACAGAAATGGGCACCCACATGGCACCATCCTATACACACCAATTCATGGGCCATCTAGAGTAATTCTTCTTAACCACCAGAATCCAAGACCCTCTCAACTGGTCCAGATTCACTGATTACATCTTCGTGATCTGGATGAGAGTGAGGACATCTTATACACATTCCTCAAGAATTTCAACACCTTCACCCCATTCGCTTCACCTGGTCCTCCTCAGACAACAAGCCACCTCCCTTGATGTTAACCTCCACCCTAAGGGTGGTTACATTAGTACCTACATCCACATCAAACCTATGAACCACAGAAATACCTCCACTTCTGCAGCTGCTAATCATTCCATAACAAAAATGTTCCTTCTATACAACCCAGCAACCAGAGGTTATCACATCTGTAGTGACAACTGTCTACTTCCAGATATAATAAGGGTCTCACTGAGGCCTTCACAGACAGAAATTATCCTCCCAACCTTGTCCAGAAACAGATGACTGGAGCATTGCCTTTCCACTCATGTATCACCTCTCAAGTTTCTATTGTATGGCCACAAAGGAACACTTCTTTCATGACTCAGTAACACCCAGTACTGGAGCAACGGTGTTAATTGTCTGCCAGATTTAGGAATACCACCACCCACCAAACCCACACAATATTCTTGTCCATCTGTACTCCACCCTTGCTTATGGCTCATGCTCTTGTAATAGATGTAGATGCAAGACCTGTCCCATAAAGGGCAGGGCTGCTTTTGACGGCACCAATGTAATCAACAAACTAAGCTACAGCAATTGTGCTGCTTTCTTCATAGGCATGACAACAAACAAGCTGTCCCCCCCCCCCCCCTTTTCCCCCTCACGGTTTTTCCTGAGTTTGTGCGTGGCGCACATGGGGCCCCGACCTATTGCAGCCAATTCTTCCTTCCTGGCTGCATTTCCTTCACCCTGCCCTCCCTCCCTATCCTCCCTCCCTCCCTCACTCCCTATCCTCCCGCCTTCCCCATTGCCCCTCCTTCCTCTCTCTCAGTGCTCTGAATTATATCGAAATGGGTATCCACCTGGTTTCCTGTATTGGTTGCAATTTTGTTTCTTCTGCCTGTTCTTTCATCCTTTTTGGCATTTAGGTCCCTGCTTGAGGTTTGACCTCCACTTCAAAATTTCCTATTTTAGTGTGAGCCATATGGGAAAGAACTCCCTCCCTTGCATCTATGGTGTGAATTCCTCTGCCCCCTTCCTTCTCCTCTCCCTTCCCCACTATATCCCTCTTCCACCCTGCTAGGTCACCAGCACGTGTAGCCAGCCTATGTGGTGGGGCTGTTATGTGCCCATATGGCTGAGCCCCCTGACAACACAGGGATCACGCTACTTATATCTGAGCTGTTCCCTCCCCATATATGCCAAAGAGTGGTTGCTTATCTTCTTGGATCATTGGAACTCCCGGCAATGGCCGCTGTGCCAGACAGATCTTGCTGTGGCTGGGTGGCACTCATGGGGAGAGCCCCTGGTCAAAGTGGGTGGTATCAGGGCGGATGCTCGGTGCATGAAGCATATCAGGCTGCAAAAATCAGACCGTTCTCAAATAGCTGTCCCTTCAAATGGCGAAGGCTCATTGAATATTGCTTCATATGACCTGGCAACCTTCCCTTCCCTGGCTACACCATGGGAGGAGGGCTAGCTTGCTGTCTTGGGATGAAACCCTTTCCCCACTACCTCATCTGTACTAGGACGGATGAGGACACATTCACTGCCACAAAGCCATTGTTTTTTGTGGAAAATATTGAGGACAAGTTTGGTGAAGTGTAGTCTCTTAGTAAGCTTCGGTCGGGCTCCATGTTGATCTAAGCTTCTTCTTCCAACCTATCCACACCTCTTTATGCTTGTGATTGTCTTGGCAATGTCCCAGTGCCTGTTACTCTTAACCAATCTCTGAATATGGGCCAGGGAGTGATTTTTTTGGAGGGATCTCGTCCTGCAAACTGACGAGGAACTCCGGGTTAATCTGGAGCGGCGTGGCATTCATTTTGTTTGACATGTGCAGAAGGGTTGCAAAGACAACCGCACCGATACCGGTGCCTTCATTCTGGCTTTTGAGGGGGATACCCTCCTGGAGAAGGTCAAGGCTATGTGTTACAGATGTGACGTGAAGCTGTACTTTCCTCCACCTATGCAGTGCCTTTGGTGCTTGCATTTTGGGCATATGTCTTCCCGCTGTACGGCGGACCCTCCATGAGGGAAGCCCCTGTGTTCCGCCACCTGTGTGTGTCACTTGTGCTGATCACTAGTCCCCCCCCTCGCCAGATTGCACAGCGTACAAGAGAGAATAGAAGATCCAAGAATACAAGTCCGTGGATTGCCTGTCTTATGCAGAGGCTCGCCAAAAGTATGAGAGACTCCATACAATGTCACTATCTTCAACTTTTGCCTCTGTTACTTTATTTTCTCCTCCTACCTCTTCCTTACCCCAGCCCTGTCCTCTTCTCCTCCCCCCCTCCCCTCCCTCTCCTCCTCCCACTCCCCCTCCCCCTCCCCCTCCCCTGCAGTTCTCATGACCTCCCATCGAGGAGCCATTCTCCCTCATTTTCCCTCCCCGGCCGAAGAAGTGCCCTCTTCTTCGGCACCTGCCAGTGATTGGTCTTCCTCCCGGGACCCCTCTCCGCGGCGTCTCTCAGGCCGGATGACTCCTACCATCACTTGGTCACAGGATGAACCATCTGTGCACCCCAAGGTTGCCCGCTCTCTTTTGGTTCGAGATATTGTCGACGCCTGTACTCCCTCTCTACTCTGCCCTCTTCCACCTCTGAAAGAGAAGAAGAAGAAACATAAGTCCCAAGACAAATGCCCCCCCCCCCCCCCCAACCCAGGTGCCCTCAGAGGTGCCATCTCCCCCCTCGCAACTTCAGTCTAACATCTTATTTATGGGTATCACCTCATTCTTGTCGGTGACTACTACTGATAGAGTGCCATGACTTCCTCTTGGATTCTTTATGTCTAACCTGGAGTCTCGCCACACGATTATCCAGTGGAATTGCAATGGATACTATTGTCACCTACAGGAAATGCAACGTCTCGTCTCCTCCTATTCTGCTTTCTGTCTTGTTCTTCAAGAAACGCATTTCCGTGATGACCACTCTCCAACATTTCGTGGTTATTTGGCATTTCGTAGGAACCTTGCCAGCCCCAGGGTAGTCATTAGTGACTGGATCCCCCTAAATACCAATCTGGAAGCAATAGTGGTTAGAGTGCAAATGACTCTGGCAGTCACCATTTGCAATGTCTACCTCCCTCCAGGCAGGCCACTTCCTTACATTGCACTGTATACCTTAATCCAGCAACTCCTGCCCCCATTTCTCCTCCTTAGGGACTTCAATGCCTGCCACCCACTGTAGGGTAGTGTCACTTCAATGGGTAGTGGTCCCCTACTAGTGTCCCGGGGAGAGGCCCTATTCTTCCTATGTTTTTGAGGAGCGCAGTGATGTTATTCCTGGCCTCAATTTGTCTCTCCTCAGTGATGATTCCCCTACCCACTTCAGTGCCGCTTTGGCACCTTACTGCTATTGATTTCACAATGTCCTCCCTTGCCCTCGTGGCTTCTCTACATTGGTCATCCCGTGATAACCTTCGTGACAGTGACCACTTTTCGGTGATTCTGTCATTACCTCGCTGCTGCCAGGCAGACAGGCCCCCACATTGGGCATTCCACAGAGCCAGTTGGTTTTATATATGCGTGCTCTGCACTTTGACACCTCCCTCTCGAATTCCATTGATGCAGTTGTGCAAGGCATCTCTGCTTCTATTCTTCATGCTGCTGGCACTGGTGTCCCCCTATCCACAGGTCCCCCTCATTGTCGACTGGAACTGTGGTGGACCGAGAATGTCGCATTTGCTGTCCAGGACCACCTATGTGTGCTGCAGAGATTTAAGTGACACCCTTCACAGATCAACCTCCTCGCTTTTAAGCGTCTCCATGCTAAGGCTCGTTACCTTAAGGAGAGTAAAAAGGAATGCTGCAAATGCAGTACGATGCACCACAGCTATACACTGATCACGACGGTCTTCTCTCTCGGTAGTGCCAAGTGACAGTCTCCTTGGACAATGATGCCAGCAGTCATGAACAGTGGAATGCTGGGAGCACTATGTTCCTCCCTGGGGATGTATGCCTCTTCATCGCAGGTTTGGTCCGAGCTCCATAGCCTTCTGGGCCACCAGCGACAGTCAACTGCCGAGGGTCTTAACCTCTGATGTGCTCTGCACACTGATCCTTTGGTCCTCTTAAAACAACTTGTGACACACTTTGCAACACCCCCTGGAATGCTGGTCGTTAATGACACCACAACAGGTCGAATCACCTGACTGACATACATATTTGCAGTCATTGTGTTTGGAATAACCACTAGAGTGCTCCTGCTGTCATACGATATTGCACTCCAGACCATAACTCCGGGTGTAGGTCCAGTGTGTCTAGGCCCCAGACAGGGTGCTTGCCAGCTCTCACTTGGCCTCCTCCTAACCAACATACGGTCATCGCTGGTACTGAGGCACCGATAACCTCAATTTAGCGCCCGTCCACCCCAAAAAGAACAAAACAACTGGCACTGATGCTTTCTAGCTTTCATCAGGAAATACAACAGGCTTTCACTCCACCCTCAAATGAGCTCTCACTTGACACTACTGAAGTTACAAATGGTAGTGGCTTGGGGTCAGTGGAATGGATGCTACAGGACACCAGGCTTGGAGCATTCCTTGAAGTAATTTATTTATAACAGTTCCTTGTGTCACTGTGGTGCCAACTGCTGCTCGAATTGTTGCTGCAAATGCAGTACGATGCACCACAGCTATACACTGATCACGACGGTCTTCTCTCTCGGTAGTGCCAAGTGACAGTCTCCTTGGACAATGATGCCAGCAGTCATGAACAGTGGCTACAGTACTGCCAAGTCTTTTTGAAGTATCATGTCCAATCTAAAAGGTAATTAATGCTCATGACTGTTACAGCGTGTGTTTAAAGGAAACATGATTTGCATCATCATAGTTGGCACTACCAGTGCAAAATTTTAATAGACGTCATATTTCAGTTACAGAAATGTGCCTACCAACTTTTGTTTATCTTGCACAACTCCTTTTTTGTGTTGGAATTTTTTCCATTGTATAGCCAGAGGCATTGCACAAACACTTGGTTACTTTCAAATACAAAACAAAATGTGCCCCCATATCTACTCTTCAAATATAGTACTGTTGTGGGACAATTCGTTGAAGATGATTCTGAATACGATTTGATAGAGACTTTTTAATTAAATCTCATATCATATCACAACCTACTGAAGCAATTCTGAACCACTATTACTGCTGCTGTTTTTGTCATTTGTAGGTATGGTTTACCTCTCATTTTGATTTGTGATGATGATATGTTTACTTTTCATTTTATCTTTAGTTATCTTTTTTCTATACTTTTTCATAATAATCTTTATTTCTTCATGCCATAAAATTAAATATAGGAACTGGAGTCACCATCAAGTGCACTGTTTAAGCCACTTTGTTTACTACTACATACCAGGCACAGTTTGTTAATTAGTTTCTCCCACATTTTTACTTCAAAAGTTTTATCATTATTGATGTTTTGTTGACATTGTTTTAACAATTTATAATTTAATCTCATTTGTTTCAGGTGAATTATGATAAAATGAAATTCTATTACATGGAAAGTGATGGTGGTTCACCTGTAGTTTCTCCTGTACATCCAGAAATAAAAGATGTTTTACTAAAAGCTGTGAGTCATTTTGAAAGAGCGTATAACATAAAAGCACAAAAGGTAATATCTAACAGAGCTTGCTTTATTTACTGAGGCTACTTTTCTCTTTTAGTTGTGGCAGTTGCTCTACATGTAAACTCTGTAAGTTGATGGGATGCAGCTGAAGAGATTTATGATCTATAACACAACAGAAAAAGGAGTGGGGAAAGATTTTCATATTATATTGAAACATTTTGTTACTTATAGGTTTGGTTTGCTGACATAGTTAAATATTTAAGAATGGTAATATTAATTTATTAGCTGCCTACAAATGTAAAGTTTGTGGAGAAAGCACTGTGAGACATAATGATGTGTCTGTCATACAAAAATATAAAATAGTAACAGTACCATTAGAGTCTTCTTCAAAAACACACACACACACACACACACACACACACACACACACACCTCATACGCATGACTGCATTCTCAGGCAACTGAAGCGACACTGCGAGCAGCAACACCAGTGCATGATGAGAGTGGCGACTGGGTGAGGGTAAGGAGGAGGCTGGGGAGGAGAGAGGGAGGGATTGTAGAGTAGGGGTGGAGGACAATGTAGTATTGCTGGGGAGCACACAGGAATGAGGTGGAGAGAGGGTAGGGCAGCTGTGTGCAGTTGGGAGATTAGACAGAAGGCAGGGGAGATATGGGAAGGGGGGAGGGGGTTTAGCAGAAAAGGAGAGAAGAAACAAGACTGGGTGTGTTGGTGGAATGGGGGCTTTGTAGTGCTGTAATGGGAACAGGGAAGGGGCTGGATGGGTGAGACAATGACTAATGAAGGTTGAGGCCATAAAAATAGGAAATAAGAGACTTCCTTTCTGGGTACTTGAATAAGTGCCAATACCACTCTGATATTCATTTAATAGAATTAATAATTAATGTCAAAGGGAAAATTTACTTAAGAAAATGGGAAATTACAAGGAGACAAACTGGCTGGCGATTTCTAGGTCTCCAGGAGGCAAAATTCCTTGCACTTAGACAGAAATATGTAACGTATAAAACAGTAATGCTAGCTTGTGGTACTCAATGTTCCTTCCTCAGGGAGGAATGTGGCATCAGTTGGTTATGTGTGAAAAGTGGGGCACGTCTTAACATACTCTATGAAAGATGGAACCACCTGTTGTGAGGATGAGAAAGTGTGTGAGAGAGTAGGTTGTTAAAAATGGATGTATTAAAAGAGGAAGTGAAATGAAAGGTAGACAGAATAATGCAGTTAAAAAATAGGAAGAGAGGAGAGGAGGGGGGGGGGGGGGGGGGAGGGTGAATGAAAGAAAATATTAAATAGTAATTAAATTCTACCAAATCTGAAAAGAGGTGAGGAATGTTGTTAACATAGACTGAGTGGAAGAGGAACGTGGGACAAGAGGATGTGCATTTCTATAGAGTTTTAGGGAAACCAGTACAAGAAGTAAGGATCCAAGTGGTCCATATGGTGTAGGGTATCTTGAATCATGCTGCAGAGCATGGTCAGCAACAGGGTATTGGTAGGCTTCAAGGCAGACACTCTTTCATGTTCATCCATGCTTTCGGCCAATTTAGTGGTGGAAATTCCTGTATAAAAGGCCACGTAGTGGGCACATGTAAATTGGAGGGTGGCTTTATATGTTTGTTTCATCCTTTGACATTGTAAAATTCACCAGTGATGGGGCTGGAGTTGTGGTTGTGAGTGGATGCATGGGGCAGATTGCAAGAGTAGGATTCTTGGAGGACGATAATGGTCTGGGAATATCATATGATTTGATAAGTTTGTTGCAGGAGAAAGGAGATCAATGAGGGGTGGGATAGTTTGAGAATATCAACGAGGGATGGTCTGATTTCAGAACAAGTCTTGAGAAAATAATAGTTCTGGAAGAGTAATGTATTGATCCATTCAACGCCTTTGAGGTACAGGGTGATGAAGCAGCACTTTTGGAGTGTTTGGAAGTGAGAGATACGTATGTTCAAAGGCCAGAGGAGGAGAGTGCTTTGGAGAATTGTTTGTGATTCATTGTGGTTTTTAGTGTCTCATTCATCATGGAATGGTACTGAGAAGAGGAGATTCCTCCCGGGATCTGGGTGTGGTCTATACTTTCATTACAAAATTCTATCAAATTTCTGACAGTCATTATCTGCAACTTCACTAACCTGCAATTTAATGTTGCCAAATGCATCAAGAATACTGTAGCTTTACCAGTCACTACATATATCTTGTTTTTCTTAGTTGTCACTCTGTTCACAGGAAATTATGCTGATTTCTTGGGGCCGCTGCACTTTCGGCAATCAGGATGGGTGCAAACCTTTACATAATATTACTGAAATAAAATAATGACTTCAAGGTTTTTTTCCAGCCCTTAACATGCTGTAGTAAAGAGCCGGTCCATTTCCCATAGGTATGGAATCCATTGCCAATTCCCATCACATCATAAACACAGCAGCAGCATGCGTGTCAGTCATCTGTTCCCGATACTCTTAATGATGCCCTTACGTTATAGTGGAACACAGAGGTAGTTTGCCATTGTGGTTTTTTACATGACAAAGCTACATATTGTAGTACACTCAGAGGAGCAGACATGCCATTGTATAGATCTGTTTAGTTATATTCAATCTGTGGACCCAAACACATCTGTTGGAAACAGCAAAATCAATTTCTTGCTCTAGAAAAGAGGAGAAGAGATAGAAATTTCAAGGCAGAAAAATGTGCTCTCCAGGATTGGGTCGTTTTCAAAGTCTTTGAGTGCAATATAGCACAACTTGCTATGCATTCCATTTGGCATAGCTGCACAATAATGTGACAAACTGGAGAGACAAGGATTACCTCAGTGCATTCCTAAGCGCCTGAAAATTGATTCTACTGGCTAATTTGAAGTTGGTTTTGGGAGTTTGTCACATTCACCTAGTAGTATATTGGCCTTGGACTACACTTCAACTAACCCAAAAAATGTTGCATTTCAAATACACTTTGTTCAAATTAGTAATGCCAGTCAACATAGAAAATTTATACTTTGAATACTATTGAAATATGCTTACTGTTTAGGTACCATAGTAACTTACTTTAAAAGTAGAAAACAGACAACTGTTAATTTTTTGAAAAACAGTAAGTATTTTATACTTCATGTCAAATATAGTTCTAGGGGCACAGTATGTTGCCAAACTTACCAAATCAGTTTCATCAAAAATGATAGTTTTGAATTTTGCTGCCCTTGTGGAAAATTTTTTGTAGGTGCCCATGGATGCAGTCTCTGCTTCCATATTGTTGGAGATTTGATTTAGGTCTTACATCTGTTTACCAGCAATAAGTCGAGGTAAGAACATGTCACTAATCCAAACTATGTACTATGACCAAAGAACTTCACTGATTAGATTTAGTGGCCAACAGACAACATGAGGGTAGCTATAACATAAAACGTAAATGGTTCTTGCAGAGCTCACTATCATTCTAGTTCAATTTTTTTTGTTTAGTGAGAAGTGATTTACTAGTTTGTGATCTGAGCTTGCAGCTTGTATGCCACCGTGTGGCGTGAGACACGATTCCTTTAAGCAACTCACTACAGCACACATCCAAATCCAGTAATTCCAGGACATTCTTGTATTCGTAGTTACATCCAAACTGTGGTAAAGAGAGTGCACATCTAAGTTTACTTGTTATTGTATGGCATGTTAAATTTTTCTCCTTGCTTAATTATTGCTGAAGCTTGGGAAGAATTATTTCTTGTATACTTACGTGCAAACTATTATTAGTCTGGTTTTATATTCAGGTACACAAAAGAATATGAAAAGAATCATTTCTGAAGACTGGTTCTTGTTATTTTATAAGTATGTATCCACTGCAATATTAAACATTATTTTTTCTTATTGTCTGCCAGTTAAAATTTTGCAGAGCTCACTATCATTCTAGTTCAGTTTATTTTTTGTTTAGTGCCTATTTATGCTCTTCTTTTATCATCACGTTCAATGTGCCCTGTTAATCTAACATGATGTGGTACAGATGTTTCAACTGAAGATATGGTACCTTTACTCTAGGATGGGAAGCAGGCTCTTTCCTTGCAAACATGACCAAAATAAGATATCAGTGATGTGTATGTATTACCTGACATGTGCTTTTGATTAGAAAGGTGTCACATACAAGAATCTGATGCTACTCAAGTAATTTTCACCCTTGAAATCATAGTTGAGGTATGGCAGAGAGATTTGTTGTGTGTTGAACATATGTATTTTTTTAATGTAAATTGTTTTACAGAATTGTGCAATTTATGAATGCTGTGCCTCAGGTAGTGACAGATGAGTGAAAATGATCTCTGTTTGGTTCCTGATCAGTTCAACTACACTCCTGGAAATTGAAATAAGAACACCGTGAATTCATTGTCCCAGGAAGGGGAAACTTTATTGACACATTCCTGGGGTCAGATACATCACATGATCACACTGACGGAACCACAGGCACATAGACACAGGCAACAGAGCATGCACAATGTCGGCACTAGTACAGTGTATATCCACCTTTCGCAGCAATGCAGGCTGCTATTCTCCCATGGAGACGATCGTAGAGATGCTGGATGTAGTCCTGTGGAACGGCTTGCCATGCCATTTCCACCTGGCGCCTCAGTTGGACCAGCGTTCGTGCTGGACGTGCAGACCGCGTGAGACGACGCTTCATCCAGTCCCAAACATGCTCAATGGGGGACAGATCCGGAGATCTTGCTGGCCAGGGTAGTTGACTTAAACCTTCTAGAGCACGTTGGGTGGCACGGGATACATGCGGACGTGCATTGTCCTGTTGGAACAGCAAGTTCCCTTGCCGGTCTAGGAATGGTAGAACGATGGGTTCGATGATGGTTTGGATGTACCATGCACTATTCAGTGTCCCCTCGACGATCACCAGTGGTGTACGGCCAGTGTAGGAGATCGCTCCCCACACCATGATGCCGGGTGTTGGCCCTGTGTGCCTCGGTCGTATGCAGTCCTGATTGTGACGCTCACCTGCACGGCGCCAAACACGCATACGACCATCATTGGCACCAAGGCAGAAGCGACTCTCATCGCTGAAGACGACACGTCTCCATTCGTCCCCCCATTCACGCCTGTCGCGACACCACTGGAGGCGGGCTGCACGATGTTGGGGCGTGAGCGGAAGACGGCCTAACGGTGTGCGGGACCGTAGCCCAGCTTCATGGAGACGGTTGCGAATGGTCCTCGCCGATACCCCAGGAGCAACAGTGTCCCTAATTTGCTGGGAAGTGGCGGTGCGGTCCCCTACGGCACTGCGTAGGATCCTACGGTCTTGGCGTGCATCCGTGCGTCGCTGCGGTCCGGTCCCAGGTCGACGGGCACGTGCACCTTCCGCCGACCACTGGCGACAACATCGATGTACTGTGGAGACCTCACGCCCCACGTGTTGAGCAATTCGGCGGTACGTCCACCCGGCCTCCCGCATGCCCACTATACACCCTCGCTCAAAGTCCGTCAACTGCACATACGGTTCACGTCCACGCTGTCGCGGCATGCTACCAGTGTTAAAGACTGCGATGGAGCTCCGTATGCCACGGCAAACTGGCTGACACTGACGGCGGCGGTGCACAAATGCTGCGCAGCTAGCGCCATTCGACGGCCAACACCGCGGTTCCTGGTGTGTCCGCTGTGCCGTGCGTGTGATCATTGCTTGTACAGCCCTCTCGCAGTGTCCGGAGCAAGTATGGTGGGTCTGACACACCGGTGTCAATGTGTTCTTTTTTCCATTTCCAGGAGTGCATATTTGATGAAAAATAACAGAACTTTCAGCTCAAGCAGGTCTTAGAATACATTGAAAATGCCAAACTGCATCCCAGTTTGGATTCCACATTAAATTGTAGTCTCCCTCTCATCTGTCTTGGTGAATTGGTTTTTGGGTGAAGGCAGAAATATACAGCAACTGATAAAAAAATGTGCAGTGAAACACTGTCTCTTGTGAAGCAAAATAAGAAATGTTTTTTGCTTGAATTGTGAAGCATTGAATAGATTTCTTATCACTCTTGTTTTGGACACCCGCATATATACTCCGTAAGCATTCATAGAGTGCATGGCATAGAGTATCTTGTAACACAATTAGTCATTTCTATCCTGTTCCACTCAAAAACAGGGCAAGGGAAAAACTACTGTCTGTATGTTTTCGAATGAGCACTAATTCCCATTATCTCCGTGGTTATTACGTGAAATGTACATTGACGGCAGTAGAATTGTTCTGCAGTCAGAGTCAGGTGTGGTTCTCTCGGTTTTCTTAATAGTGTTTTGCAAAAAGAACATCTTCCCTCCAGGGATTCCCATTTGAGATCATGAAGCATCTCTATAATACTTGAATTTTGATTGAACTTACCAGTAACAAATGTAGTGGCCCACTTCAGAGTTGCTTTGATGTCTTTCTGTAATCCAACATGTAGGGGATTCCAAACATTTGAACAGTGTTCAAGAATGCGTCGCACTGGTGTTCAAACAATGGAAAATCCAGGATGGAATGTAACAGTATTATGAAAAGGATAATTTCTACTCACCATATAGGGTGATGCTGAGTCACAGATAGGCACAACAAAAATACTGTTGGAAATTGAGCTTTTGACCAACAAGCCCTTTGTCGAAAATAGGCAAAACACACACACACACACACACACACACACACACACACACACACACACATGACCACTATTTATGGCGGCTGAAGTCAGATTATGAGCGGCAGCACATGATGGGAAAGACAGCTGATTGGTGGGGATAAGGAGGAGGTGGGGAGGCAGAGGGATAGCACGGTAAGAGTGGGAGACAATAAAGTGCTGCTTGTGAGAGCGAGCAGGGATGAGGTGGAGAGAGGTTAGGACGGTTAGGTGCAGTCAGGAGATTAGACAGATGGCGGGGAGAGGGAGGGCTAGCAGAAAAGGAGAGAAGTAAAAAATACTGGGTGCGTTGGTGGAATAGAGGCACATTTAATGCTAGAATGGGAACAGGTAAGGAGCTAGATGGGTAGGGACAATGACTAATGAAGGTTGAGGCCAGGAGGTTTCTGGGAATGTAGTATATATTGCACGGAGAGTTCTCACCTGACCAATTCAGAAAAGCTGGTGTTGGTGGGAAGGATCCAAATGGCACAGTCTGTGAAGCAGTCATTGAAATGAAGAACATTGTATTGGGGGTGTAATCGGCAACATGGTGGTTCAACTGTTTTTTTGGCTACAATTTGTCGGTGACCATTCATGCGAGGTTTTTTTTTTTACAAAAAAAGGGGGGGGGGGCAGAATGTCAAACCAACAGACTAGGAGCAGGAGAGGCGCTACAGGACATTTTAATTTCCATTGTCCTGAAATGGTTTGATGGCATCCATTACAAAATTTACACGTTTGAGTTCCACAGAGCGAAATATAGTGACGTGCGGTATAACAATGTTGTTTGAAGATGCGTGGCTCCCCACTGCACACTTAAGACCAAATAACGTGTCTTACATATCCTCGAAGATATATCTTTTATGTATCAGACTCTTCAGAAAGATGTGCGCTACAAAATGAACTTAATTTTGAAAAGTATTTTTTCTTAATTTTTGACGTTCGGATGCGCAGAGGAGTCTGAGTTATAGTTGAGGTGGGTGGGGGGTGTATTCTCCACGTGACCCGTTTTTGCATTTAGTGATATTTCTGTTTCCATTTCGTTTACTGCTCTCACGTCAAATGAAAACAAGAGGGATTTCTGTGGCTGGGAGCTATCAAGTGAATTAAAATACATTCACATAATTACGGAAGGGTAAACTATGCTACTAGTTTCAGATTTTATTTTATTTCCACCTTTCTGACAGTCAAGCATTAATCGCCTTACAGAAGTTATTTTTGTCGGTTTGATAAATAAATTTGGCTTTTATTAAGCTTTCCTGCTGAGGCAGTCAATTTATTCCACACCATTGGGTAGTTTCAACTGTTTGCTGCATTTCAGGTGCACGTTTTCATCTTCTAGCGCATATGGCATTATGCCATAATAAAGAACCAAACATAAGATAATACAGTACTGGTACTCCAAGAAAATTTACGTTCCAAAAACCACACTGAAAAGCTTCATATCTGGTCGAAGCCTACATCATCGAGAATCTGGACATACCAATGTGCACTGTAGTGCGAACTATGCATTTTAGTATGGTTCAAGAAATTCTGACGCTCTTGGAGTATCCTCTGATATCTTGTTTCTTTTATGACATAATGTAAGCTCTTTTAATGTTTTACATGTACAAACATACGGGCTTCCTACATCACCGTAGCTGCGCAAGTGCGATGTCGTCTCTTATCTGGCGCTCTCTGACAACTGCTGAAATGAATCTATTTCTAACAGGTCACGGGAAAATATTGCGAATTGTTGTTAGGAAAGCGTTATTTTCAAAGTAAATTTCCTTTTACGCAAGATGAACTATGTGCGAGAATGTATGATGGATTTCTTAAACCACAGAGTGTTTGGTCTCTTTTAAAAATCAAATCTTTGGTGATGAGCTATTTAGAATTATTTCGAGCCCAGAAGATCAGAGATTTATGCCGGTATTAAAAATTTTGCTGGTGTATTTGTGTGATGTATATTAAAGTGTAACATGCACTAAACAGATCAACATTATAAGTGAAAGCTTAGCTTCTCTTGTAGCTTATTAATCTTCGAGACAAATATTATACGTGAAAGCTTTTCTTTTCTTTTAGCAATACTATATATATTAATTTAAACCAATAACTTTTCCTGTTGGTGGTATTTGAATTTATACTTTCGTAACACGAAAATATGCAGCATACATGTTGCTGCACATCAAAGATCTTTTTCCCCCCTGAGTATCGTTTTCTAAATTGCCGGGAAATTCTACACTGCTGTATAAAACCACATCCTATCAAAGGATAAGTTTTACAGTTCCGAGGGAAAGTATACTTTCACTTAGCATGGCAATAGTGTATTTTCACCCACGAGAAAATGTATTTTTAACCGGGAGATCCGGGAAAAATCCGGGAATTTTTTCTCCTTGTCCGCGTATACACCCTGTAGCAGTAAGGCCATGGGCATTAGGGATGTTACCAGAATGAGATTTTCACTCTGCAGCGGAGTGTGCTCTGGAATGAAACTTATTGGCAGATTAAAGCTGTGTGCCGGACCGAGACTCGAACTCAGGACCTTTGCTTTTCGCGGGCAAGTGCTCTACCATCTGAACTATCCAAGCATGACTCATGAACTGTCCTCACAGCTTCAGTTCTGCCAGTACCTCATCTCCTAACTTCCAAAATTCACAGAAGCTCTTCTGCGAACCTTGCAGAACTAGCACTCCCGAGTTCAAGTCTTTGTCTGGCACACAGTTTTAATCTGCTAGGAAGTTTCATAAGGGATGTTAGTGTAAAGGGAGGTTGCGTCAGTAGTGATGAGCAGAGCACCTTGTGGTAAAGGAAAAGAAACTGTGGAGAGTCGGTGGAGGAAATGGTTGGTATCTTTTATACTGGAGGATAGATTGCAGATAATAGGCTGAAGGTGTTGGTCTACAAGAGCAGAGATTCTCTCAGTGAGGACACAGTAATTGGTTACATGGAGGATCCTGGGTGGTTGTGTTTATGGGTTTTAGGAACCATGTGGAAGGTAGGAATGTGAGAAGGTAGGGGCGAGGAGAGAGATGGACTCTGGGGAGAGGTTCTGGGATGGGCCAAAGGATTTGAGGAGACACTATAGATCCTGCTGGATTTCTGGGTTGAAGTCACTGTCGCAGGTTTGTAGGTGCGTGAATCTGACAGCTGGCAGAGTCTTTCTGCAAGATAATCCTTTTGCTTCAAAACAACAGTGGTGGAAACTTTGTCAGCACATAGAAAATAAGGTCAGGATCAGTTTTTAGGTGGTAAATTGTGGTTCTTTCTGTGGATGTAAGGTTAGTTTGCATGTTGAGAGTTTTGGGGAATGATGGTGAGGCAAGGTTTGAGGTTAAGAAATTCTGGAAAGTTAACAGGGGGTGATTTGGGGGCAGTGGGGCGAATCACGGTTGGATGAAGGAGTGAAATGAGTCGGGCAGTATTCAACATTGGTGTTTGGTTGAGTGTGATTTGTGGCGTTGGTGATGAAAAAGTGTTTCCACTGTAAGGACCAGGAGAAGAAGAGATGATCTTTAACAAGTCCTGCATGATTGAATTTGGGAATGGGGCAAAAGGTGAGGCTTTTGGAAAGGACTGATACTTCTGCGGGGCTAAGGCTTTTAGAAGAAAGGTTCATGACTGTGTTTTGGGTCTGTTTAGGTTCTGGATTCTGTGTGGTGGTGGGAGGGAGTTTTGGAGGGTGGGGTAAATGTGACAGGTCTGTGAGGCAGGGTTTCTCAGCTGTGAGGGGATGTGGGGGAGGTTTGGAGGTAGTTGTGGAGATGGTGGATAGTGGTAGTCCAGTGTGGGAGTAGGAAGTGAACAGTTTGGAGGGTTTTTTGAGGTTGTGGTGTGCATGCTGTTCCAGTTCCTGGAGGGCAAGAGTTTGTGTGTAATGTGAGAGCTAGGAATTTGGGATCACATAGCAGGAGAATAGGAGGCTTGGGCCTAATTGATATGGTTTTGTAGGACTATATTGGTGAGGGTTAATGATTGGCAGAATCTGAACAGATGGAGATCATTGTGGTAGGAAGGGTGATAGCTGGAGATGGGTAATTTGATGGTAAGGATATTTATGGGGATTCCATGTGCCAATTAACAATGCAGGAACATTATGTGGGACTGGGTTCTGGTTAGGGATAAGAAAATTGTTCTGCATTGTTGCAGATGGAAGGAGCAAGGATCCATGGTGGTGAATACAAATATGCAAAAGTATGTAAGTAATGTAGAATTATGTCTGAAAAAATTTCCAAAAATACTCCCAAACACATGGGAAAAATCACAAAAAGGATGAAACGAAGGAAGGGAAAACCAAGATGAAATCTGAGGAGTAGGCTGATAGTGAAAGGTGAAAATCAACTGGAATCGGCATGAAGACACAATGAGATAAAGGCAAAAACAAATAAAAAGATTGTAATGTGGGTTGCAGGTCTGTGGGTGGGTAAGTGTGAAGAAGGGGGATGGCAGATGAGAGTAATTAGGTGATGTTAGTAGGTGAGAACTGGAATAGAGAGGAGAAGGAGTGGGGGGGTGGGGTCGCCTCGTAGCTGACAACCCTGTCTCGCAGACCCTAATATATTTACCTGACCCTCCAAAACTCCTTCCTATCACCACACAGAATCCAGGACCTTAATAACTGAAACATAGTCATGAACCTTTCCTCCAAAAGCCTTAGTCCCGCAGAAATATCCGTCATTTCCAAAGGCCTCACCTTTTGCCCACTCCCAAATTGAATCAGCAGGTCTTGTTAAAGACCTTCTCTCCTTCTCCCGGTCCCTACAGTGGAAATACTTTTTTTTTTGCCACAAGCCCTACCAATCACATTCAACCAAACACCAATATTGAACCCTACCTGAATCAGTTTACTCCTGCATTCAATCGTGATCCACCCCCACTGCCCCCAGATCACCCCCATTAACTTTCCAGAATTTCTGTACCTTGAACCATGCCTCACTATCATTCACGAAATCCCGCAACATGCAAAGTAACCTTATATCCTCAGAAGGAAGTGTGATCTACCACCTAAAAACTGTCTGCCCCGGTAGCTGAGTGGTCAGCTTGACAGACTGTCAATCCTAAGGGACCGGGTTCGATTCCCGGCTGGGTCGGAGATTTTCTCCACTCAGGGACTGGGTGTTGTGTTGTCCTAATCATCATTATTTCATCCCCATCGACGCGCAGGTCGCCGAAGTGGCGTCAAATCGAAAGACCTGCACCAGGCGACCGGTCCACCTGACGGGAGGCCCTAGCCACACGACATTTCCATTTACCTAAAAACTGATGCTGACCGTATAATCTGACCTACTGACAAAGGCTCCACCACTGTTGTTTTGAAGCAGGACGACTCCACCAGGTGTCAGATTCATCCACCTACAAACCTTGCCACAGTGACCCCATTCTAGAAATCCAGCAGGACCTCCAGTCTCTCCTCAATTCCGTAGGCCCATCGCAGAACCTCTCCCGGAGTCCATCTTTCTCCTCACTCCTTCCACTTCCCGCACTCCTGCCTTCTACGTGCTCCCTAAAATCCATAAACCTAACCTCCCAGGAAGCCCCATTGTGGCCAGTTACTGTGTCTCCACTAGAGAATCTCTGCTCACATAGACCAACACTGTCAGATTATTACCAACAACCAACCCTCCAATATAAAAGATAACAACCATTTCCTCTACTGACTCTCCACAGTTTCTTTTCCTTTACCACACGGTGTGCTGCTTGTCAGTGTTGATGCCACCTCCCTTTACACTAAAATCCCTAATGCCAATAGCCTTACCGTTATTTATTGAACACTACCTTTTCCAGTGCCTGATGGATTTCAAACCAACCACCTCCTTCCTAGTCCCCATGAGCAACTATACCCTCACCCACAATTTTAAAGGCATTGCCTACAAACACATAAGGCTATCAGCACCTGCAAGCACCGTTCTATGCCAACCTAGTTGTGGGTCACCTAGGCAAATCCTACCTGAACACTTGGAATCCCATCCTGCTCACCTGCTTCAGATTCACTAGTAACATTTTTGTGATCTGGATTGGCAGTGAGGACACCCTATCCACATTCCTCCAGTACCTCAACACCATCCGTCCATTCGCTTCACCTGGTCCTGCTCAACCCAAGCCACCTTCATCAATGTTGACCTCCACCTTGAAGATGGCCGCATCAGTACCTCTGTCCATATCATATCTACCTACCACCAGCAGTACCTCCACTTCGACAGCAGCCATCCATTCCATACCAAGAAATTCCTTCCATACAGCCAAGCCAATAATGGCTGTCGCATCTGTAGTGATGAGTGTTCTGTTTGGAAATATACAGAGGGTCTCACAGAGGCCTTCACAAACTATAATTAACCACCCACCCTTTTACAAAAACACATCTTCCGTGCCTTATTTTTCCAGTCACCCATCACCTTCCAAAGTCTCACCGTCTGGCCACAGATATGCTTTCACCTTGTGACTCAGTACTGCCTGGGACTGGAGCAATGGAATTACATTCTCTGGCAATGTTTAGAGTACCTATCATCATGCCCTGAAATGAGGAATGTCCTACGCACTAACCTTCTCACCTCTCCCACAGTTGTATTCCGCTACCCATCAAACCTACACAATACCCTTGTCCATCCCTACACAACCCGTGCTTCCTAACTCTTGCCTCATGGCTCATATCCCTGAATTAGATGTAGATGCAAGACCTGTCCCATACATTCACCCACCATCAGCTACTCCAGTCTGGTCACAAACATCACCTATCCCTTCAAATGCAGGGCTACCTGTGAAACCTGTCATGTGATCTACAAGTTAAGCTGCAACCACTGTGCTGCATTCTATGTGAGCATGACAACCAATGAGCTGTCTCTCTACGTGAATGGCCACCAACAAACTGTGGCCAAGAAGCAGTTGGACCACCATGTTGCTGAGCACACTGCCCAACACAATGTCCTCCATTTAAGTGACTGCTTCACAGACTGGGCCATTTGGATCCTTCCCAACAACACCAGTTTTTCTGAATTGGGCAGGTGAGAACTCTCCCTGTAATATATTCTACGTTTCCGTAATCCTCCTGGCCTGAACTTTTGTTAGTCATTGTCCTTACTCTACTAACCCCTTCCCTGCTCGTATTGCGTCACTACACAGCCCTCTATTCTACCACACGAGTCTTTTTACTTCTCTCCTTTTCCCCTTTCCCTCTCCCCTGCCCTCCGTCTAATCTCCCAACTACACCTAGCTGCCCTGTCCTCTCTCTGCCTCGTCGCTGTTCGCTCCCACCATCTACACTGTCTTGTCCCCTATTTCTACTCTATTATTTCTCCCCCTCCCTGTCCCGGCTTCCTCCTTCCCCACACCACCTGGTTGCCTCTCGTAACATGTGCTGCTCCTCACAGTCTTGCTTCAGCGGGCAGAGACTGTGGTGGTGGTGGTGGTGGTGGTGGTGTGTGTGTGTGTGTGTGTGTGTGTGTGTGTGTGTGTGTGTGTGTGTGTTTTTTTTTTTTTTTTTTTTTTTTTTTTTTTTTTTTTTTTTTTTTTTTTTTTTTTTTCAACATAGGCCTCATTGGCTGAAAACTCACTTTCTGACAGTGTTCTTGTTGTGCCTATCTCAAACTCAGCATCTCAGCTATATGGTGAGTAGCAACTATTATGTTCATAATAAAGGGTGGCACAAGGAAACGGGAAATTTCGAAATAACGTCATTTCCATGAATAAATTCATAAAACTAGTAATTTATTAACGAAAGTGAATGTATTCAGTATGCCATTATTCAGTATGTCGTTACAATCAAAATTTCCAAAAGTGTCTCCTTACTTTTTAAAGATGACATTGGAAAGATGTGCTCCCATTCGGCGTTCACACACTAACAGCCTGTTATGAAAACTCTGGAATGCGCGGTGTAGCAAATCTTGGGGAATGGCAATTATTTTGTTTTCAATTTTCTCCTTCAGTTCATGAATTGTTGCAGGACGTGTACGATACACCTTGCCTTTAAGATATCCCCACAGGAAGAAGTCGCACACACTAAGATCAGAGGATCTCGCAGGCCATGCAATGTCACCGTTACATGAAATAATGCGTCTTCCAAACAATCGACGAACTGCTGCCATCGATTGTCGAGCAGTGTGTGACGTGGCTCCATCCTGCTGAAACCACATGTTTTCGATGTTAAGATTAAGCTCGTACAGTCTCGGTGTAAAGAATGTTTGAAGCATTTCAACATATGGAGCAGATGTTACTGTCACTGCACTACCATCTTCACGTTCAAAAAATAAGGGCCGATAACACCATGACATGATACAGCACACCATATTGTGACCTTGGCGCTATGTAGTGGTCGCTGGTGAAACTCACAATATTTGTGCTGTGCCCAATAACAAAAATTCTGTTTGTTCACGAATCCGTTCAGGTGGGAATGGGCTTCGTCTGATATCCGTAAGTTACCAAGGAAATTTGCGTCCTCGTTGATTTTAGCCAATATTTGGCTACTAAACTCCATACATGACGCTGGGTCTCGTTCATGTAAGTGTTGCACAATCTGCAACTTACAGGGATGGAAGTCTAATTCGTGCAGTATTCTTTGTAAGCTTCGTCGCTTAATCCCTAGCGAAGATGCATGCTGTCGAATGGAGCGGCGAGGACTTCTCTCGATTGCAGCTCTAGCAGCTGCAATGTTCTTTGGGGCACATACCATTGGAATGACACCTGGAGGTTTCTTTTTCAAGGCAGATCCTGTTTCTTCAAAATTACGCACCCACGTTGTAATCGCATGCGCAGATGGGACACGTCCATGACGTCCAAGCTGGTAATGCCGTCGAAATGTTCTCTGCGCGGCAGTCGCACTGTTACCATTTTTGTAAAATGCTCTCACAGCTACTGAACTTTCCGCACCAGTCCAATTCTCCATGATTACTAAATGGCAATGCGTTCACATCAATTGTGCAAAGTTTCAAACATCTGCCGGCGCTACAGTGCTGCCAACTGTAACGTTCAAAATTTCTCATTCCACTGTGCCACCCTGTATTTCTGCACTAGTGTTCTATATGCTGTCTTCTTATGGATGAGCTACACATTCCTAAAATTCTTCGAATGAACCAAAGTTGATGATTTGCCATCCTTACTAATGCCCATACTTGCTCATTACATCTCAGGTTGCTTTGATAGTTTATGGCTAGATATTTAATCAGTGTGACTGTTTCAGTTGCTGCTACCAATGCTTTATTTGAAATTGTGGGATTGTTTTTACTACTCATCTGCATTAACTTACTTTCTTGTTAGTTTGGAACAAGCTGCCATTTATCACACCAAGTAGAAATTTTGTCTAAGTCATCTTGTATCCTTGTACAGTCACTCAGTGACGACACCTTCCCATGCACCATATCATCATAAGCAAACAGCTGCAGATTTATTGGATATGTCTGTTATCAAAACATTTGACTTTATCATTGTGAATGTTTTGCTGATTATATTTCTTTCTAACAGTATCAGATTTTCCAGCAGACAAGACCATATTTAACTCTGTAGCTGTGTGTGTACAATGTTTCTTTTGAAATGTATTGGTTTCTTGAACTGACATATTATGTATACTTAATTTTATTTTCATTGCTACTGTTCTTTAATCCTGTAGTCGACCCCCCCCCCCCCCCCCCACCCCTCACCATGAGTAGTGGCACCACTCAGCATTACTGTGGAAGCTGAGTAGGTGGCACAATTACTATTGACCACTGTGGTGGTACTATGCAAATGGTGTTCATGCTCAGGTGCACCCTCTGATAGGATCATGCCAAAGCCATTGTTGATGTCAGCAGTGGAGTGCATGCCATGAGTGTTATAATATTGACTGTGGTGCTGTTCTGGTAGACTCTGTTTGTAATAGATGGAACATTGATACAGCTTGACTGGAATTTGCTTGGAATATGGACGCTGTGTGAGCATAGTATCTTGCATCCATATTTCTTGTCGCAGATATAATGAATCAGTAGTGTGTGGTAGATCTCCTTTAACAAAAGTGGTGATGAGGATGGGATTTCTGATGCATGTGAATTGGAGTTCGAACACTTTTGTAATTAGATGAAAATACAAATTTACAACCACATGGCATTTACAACAACTCCAAATGAAAACTGTGCAGTGTTATTGGGAGCTAGCTACATTGGTAATGAATGTTGCATGAGTATCTCCTTTCAGCCACTTGACAAACAATGTGAAGAGTGGGACACTTACTGCTAACAATTGCAGTTAATTTTTCATTTTGTCAAACTCCGATACGGAAAGGCAAAAGGTCTTGTTCGTCTCAGGAAATCCGAATTGTATCAACTAATAGAAAAACAATGTATCTGGCAGAATTCCAATCAATTGTATGCATACTGACCTCCTGACCCACAGAAATTAAGTAAGAAATGCAATTTTAAATGTTTATGTGGTAGGACTACAGGGATCCTCTAATCGAGGATGTTATGGAACAACTTATGACTAACACTGCGGAAATGTGGGAATGTGTATACTTCGATTTTTTCTGGCCTTTTTTTGGGCTCCATGTCATTGGTTTTGTTTCATTCCCTTTCTCACTTCCTTTTTGTGTTCCGCATGTCTTGGGTCACTACTGCTGCTACTGTTGTGATCTTGGAAAATGTCTCTGCCCTCGAAGGCACCCCATGTGTCTTTGTTTCTGATAATGGTGCAGTGTTTACCTCCTATGACTTTGAATAATTTTGCACCTGTATAATGAGATTCAACACGTTGGCACGGCACCTTTTCACTCAGCCTCCAACAGTCACACAATACACTTTATTCACACCTTTAAAATACAGCTGCACAAGAAAATGATATCAAACACTGGCTCTAAAGCTCTGTGTAGCTTTCTAGCAATACACTGCCACCTCAATCAAGGGCTGCAGCCGAGCAGAATGGCTTCATGGACGTCCCCACCACAGTCGTTTGGATATGCTGCACCCAACTCCGACACAGGTCATCACCGAGGTCTCTCCCTTCCGATGGACACCCTACTGTGCCACCCGACCAGGCTCTGTGGGATGTTCTCTTCTCACCAAGGGTCTGTGTTGTATGTTGTGACCTCTACTAGCAGATTTATGTGGTGCTATCGAAACTAACTTCATCTCCACCCTTCTGGTCTGCAGCCACTTTATTCGCCATCCCCAGCAGACCTGCAAGTCTCGTGGTGACGTGATCATCTCCCATCAATGCTTATCCCACCTGCATTTTCCACAGTTGTGCCCGTGGATATCGACCTGCCTTTACCCAATGGAAGGTCCTCTGGACCCAGCACCACTTTTGTTTTCCTACCGAGCAGTCGCTTTTTCGGGGAGGGGGTGGGGCGGTGCTGTTCCTTTCATCCATTACCTGCACCTACCAGTGAACTTAGCACTAGCACATTACTATAGTCCTTTCATCACATACATTTCCTGAGTTTTTGATTATGGTACCTTTGCATTGTAGTGTCCTAAACATTCATCCATTCTCCATATATCAGTCCTTCCAGGGTTTACATGCAACGTTGTCCCTGAAACCATAATTCCGTCTAAGACTAATTTCTTTACATACATCCTAATACACAATCACTTTTCATTACAAGAAATTATTTAGAAATTTTATATTTTGTTTAACTTGACTTCAAATGAAAGTGAATTAACAGAGTGTTGCTTCTTTATTTTACTTTAATCAGCAAGATCAAATCTACTAGAAAATTTTTTTCGAGAATTTATTTCCTTTAAAATACCTAATGAGTTAAAAAAAAAAAAATAAAAAAAAAAAAAATACTAGTTGTTATTGAAAGCAAAACTTAAACTTTTTCTTTACTTTAACACAACTCGAGAACATTTGTGAAAACACATTTCACACAAAGTACTTATTTACAAACATTTTATAATGCATAGTTACCACTTTTATGCAGTGTCTCTTTGCGTCACTTCTTCTTCATTTTTTTTACTGCTATTGAACAGAAATCTATATAATGTATCTAAAAACAAAGATGATGTAACTTACCAAACGAAAGCGTTGGTATGTTGACACACACACACACACACACACACACACACACACACACACACACAAAATTCAAGCTTTCGCAACCAACGGTTGCTTCATCAGGAAAGAGGGAAAGACGAAAGGATGTGGATTTTAAAGGAGGGGGTAAGGAGTGATTCCAATCCTGGGAGCGGAAAGACTTACCTTAGGGGAAAAGAGGACAGGTATACACTTGCGCGCGCGCACACACACACATCCATCCGCACATATACAGACACAAGCAGACATATGTAAAGGCCTTTGGTAAGTTACATCATCTTTGTTTTATACATACAAACGAAAGTGTTGGTATGTTGATAGAGAAACTAACAAACACAAACACACACACAAAATTCAAGCTTTCGCAACCCACGGTTGGGAAGGAGAGGGAAAGACGAAAGGATATGGGTTTTAAGGGAGAGGGTAAGGAGTGAAAATAAAAATATATGGGGAGAGATAAAGGTGAACTAGAAAGCAACTGGAGATCAGGTGTGAAAAAAGTCGAAAAAGTGTTGGTTAGAGCTGAGCTATGTTGATCTTGTGGTGAACTTGAGTTGGTAGCTCAGCTCAGCTCAGCTCTAACCAACACTTTTTCGACTTATTTCACACCAGATTTCCAGTTGCTTTCTAGTTCACCTTTATCTCTCCCCATATATTTTTATTTTCACTCCTTACCCTCTCCCTTAAAACCCATATCCTTTCGTCTTTCCCTCTCCTTCCCTCTTTCCTGATGATGCAACTGTGGGTTGCGAAAACTTGAAATTTGCGTGTGTTTGTGTTTATTATTGTCTATATTGACGTACCAACACTTTCGTTTGGTAAGTTACAGAATCTTTGTTTTTAGATATTTTTTCCCACGTGGAATATTTCCCTCTATTATATATATAATCTGCTTCACATTCATTCATATTCCTTTCATAATAAATGTTCTTCAGCTTTATCCACCTTAATTTTTCATCATATTTGTTAAACTTCATTTACCTGTGTGGCCACTGTATATCCCTTTTCAACATTACAACATGCCTTTTCCCGACCACTACACTTTAGCTTCCATTTTATTTTTACATATTCCAACAGGATATTCCTTCCTATCTGCCATTATTTTAACTGATACATTAATGCTTCCTACACTTCCACATACCATGGAATAACTTACCATATTACTAAAGTCAATCCTTACTGTCAACTTTCAGCAGGATAATGCACCCTTTTTCTACTTTCTCTTTACATCATCACCTTTGTACCTCAATTATTTTCCTGTATCAACATACTTATATTGTCACTTCACTCAATTACAATTTGACCCCCATTTCTGTCACCATAAAACTTATTTTGTCATAAGACACCATAATGCCTTCTGGGACTCTCAAATACTTTACCTTCTCTGTTAGAGAAGAAAATTAAAGGTGATAGATTCAGTTCAGAATGACAGAAGAGGAAGATTGTCAGTGCAAAAAGAAACTGAAATAACATTGTCAATAACATGAGCACCTGGTGTTTGTCAAACACCTAGCATTGCATAGGTTGCAGCGACCTCTGAGGCCTCTGATTTTAGCTCACATCTAACTCTGGCATCTCTCTTACTTTTTGCTCCATTTTTTTTCTTGTACCACGGTCATTTCTTCAGGGTCCACCTGCACATCATCCCCATACTCATTGTAACTGTCCAAATCTTCCATTCTTATACAATACCTTATTGGTATACTGGCTACTTCTTCTTTGGCTAAATTATTTTTTTTTAAAAAAATGATTCAACCACATCCTTCCTGTTTATTTCAAAATTACTACATATTCATTAAATGTAACCTCCCTTTGTACTAGTTACAGAAATCTATTCCAGTTAGCATTTTTATACATAGATCAGGGATTATATGGAAGTTATGGAGTACTTACACACCATTTATTTTTACTGGCAACTGAACTTCATATTTAACAGGTTTTTTTAAAACTTTTCCTGTAGCTACAATTATCTGCATCCCCATTTCTGGCATTATTACAAGGTCATTTCTATTTGGAAACAATTCTAACCAACTTTTACTCACAGCACATAAACAGGGTGTATACAATCCGGGGCAACCGGGAGATCTGGGAAAAACATGGAAATTTTTTCATCTGGTAGGAAACTGGGAAAATCCCAGGATTTTTTTAGAATTCCCGGAATTTTTCATTGTTTTAGTTTTCTGTTAAATTTTTGTAATTTTGACTGGTAAGAACCAATACTCCAACAAGGGATATTACTGTACATCGCTACTGCAGAATAATACTTCAACAATAAAACATAAACGAGAGAAAAAAACAAAAATAACTTAAATTGCAAAGGAAATGTTCCATATACAACAACGACACACAGTGCTCATGCATGCGTCTGCCAACAGCAAATTGTGTCAAAGGCTTTAGGAAGACAATGCAATGCTTCATAGCAACAAATTGCCTCCAATGAGCGTGATGCCACAACTGTTTACTAGTTTACATTAGATTCGTTTCAACAGTTAAGAGCGGGCTCATGCATATACACAGTTGAGTTGCGTTTGAGTAGTAGATTCTCCTGCTTCTGTCTAGAGGGATGTGGCTGTTGGTTGTGCAAGCAGTCGCAGCAAGCAGCTAGATGCTACCAGGAAAAGGGGGCGCCAAATTCATATTCTTGAGGAAAAAAACTTGTTTCACAAAGCGCCTAGCATCCAGCGCACGTTTGTCTATCAATTATTCATATGATTTTGAAACACTTCCCTGTCGGTTTTTGAACATTTTTGAACACATTTTAAGTTCATTTCTGAATGAACCATAAGTTGATTTTTGAATGCATGCATAGTTTATGTGATTTCTCTGTCAGGAGAATCCTCATCGCATCTAGAAATAAACTTTCTGCAGACAAAAGGGGATGGGGCTATACGAGCTGAGTGGAGTAAAGCCGAATGGATGAATGCCAATCGCTGTCAGATTGGGTTTGCGAATGATCAGCGTTGTTATAATTACTAGCGAAATCTATAGATTCAGACTACCAGAATGGAAATATACGACTGACACAAATAACGAGTTAGGAAGATTATGTATTATCTTCTTGGTGTATCCAAGAAAATGAAATTCTGGCAGAAAATTTTTGGCCAGATCACTACACTAGTAAGGACCAGGTGTACAGTCCCCGGCTAGCAGCCGGGAAGTAATGCAGAAAATGTGTTGTACGAACACGTAATAACGCCTAACCAGAAAATAATCGCGGGATAACTAATCCTGTGATCCTGGCAGGGTTAGTGAAGTTAATCGGCGAACAAATTTTGACAATGGCAGGAATAGCTGCAGAATTGATGATGACAGGATTGTTTGTTAGATCGAGGAAGGAGAAGAAACTGGGACATCACACAAATTATGGATGAATAAGAAGATTCCAAATTTATATAAAGATTTCGTAATACTACTTTTCGATCTCATGTTTGAGAAACTGGTGCATACGAATGAAATGTGAAACTATTTCCTAACATAAAGCTTTTTGCTTGTAGTAGGCCTAATAGTCATTTGATATTGGTACTTCATGAATTATGTTCTGTCGTGTTATAAAAATGGCCATTTGTGCCAAAACAGTCTTGTTTATTTGGTGTGTTACAAAATTGCTGTCATATTAGAAAGGCCTATTTTGTTTTATCTAGCAGACAGTGACAAAATATACGTAATCAGATCGAGAAACCACACCAGTCTTGCGGTATTATTTGTGTTGACAGCTTTTTCAGTATTAGATAATGACATTTTGATTTTTCATGTAGCAAAATGTTTGACGAACTTTGATGAAATAATAGATCCTTTCGCAGAAAGGAAAACATGCCATGTAAAGTTGTAGCAAGATTAGAGAGAGAAAAATGCTAGGAGCTAAGGATTGAAGCAACGTCTAATTTCTTGCTTATCTCTTGTCTTTATTGGTTTTATGTATCCTATATTTAATTTTATGTCACACAAAACAGCAAGTTATTAGCTAATAGGCAATAAAGAGTGCAAATTTTCTGAAGAGTTCTTGTTATCCCGATTACAGATAATCCCATCCGCTATTAATTGCGAGGTTTTTGTTTAAGAGGGGCAGGCTGTCAAACCGGCCGACTGGGAACGGGAGAGGCACCACAGGACATTTCAATTTCCACTGTTCTGAACGTAGTTTGATGGCATCCATTACAATATATATATGTTTCAAATGCACAGAGCGAAATACAGTGACGTGCTGTAGAAGAAAGCTTTATGAAGAGATGTGGCACTGCACTGTGGCATACTTAAGACCAAATGATACGTCTTACATTACCTTCAACACATATGTTTTATGTTTCAGACTTTTCAGAAAGATGTGTGCTACAAGATGAACATATTTTTGAAAATTAGATTTTTTTTAGTATTGACCCGGTTCACAAATGTGATGCACTGAGCAGTCTGAGTTAAAGTGGGTAGTCTTGACGTGACCAGTGTTTACATTTAGTGATTTTGCTGTTGCCCCTTTGTTTACTCTCATGTCAAATGAAAACAAAACGGATATCTGTGGCCGGGAGCTATCAAGTGAATTAAGGAGCTATCAAGTGAATTAAAATACATTCACATAATTACGGAAGGTTAAAATATGTCATTAGTTTCCACCTTTCCAACAGTCAAGCATTAATCGCCTTGCGGAACAATGAAGTTAATTTTGTCTGTTTGCTAAAGAAATTTGACTTTTATTAACCTTTTCCACAGAAGCAGTCAATGTATTTGAAACAAATGTTTAATTCCACAGTACTGGCTAGTATCAACTGTTCGCTGCATTTCAAGTGCACGTTTTATTTTCGAGAATGTATGGCATTATGTCATAATAAAGAACAAAACATGATACAATACAGTACTGGTGCTCCAAGAAAACTTTCATCCTGAAAACCACACTGAAAAGCTTAATGTCAGATCGAGGTCTACTTCATTGGGAATCTGGACATAAGAATGTGCACTTTAAGTGTGCACTTTAAATGTGCACATTTTAATATGGTTTACGAAATTCTGATGCTCTTGGGGTATTCTGTGATGTCTTGTTTCTTTTATGACATAATGTATGATCTTTCAATGTTTTACACGTACATACATACGGGCTTCCTACGTCGTGATAACTGCACAAGCGCGGTGTCGCCTGTTATGTGCCCTCTCTGGCAACGGCTGAAATGAACCTATTTCTATCAGGTCGCGGGAAAATACTGCGAATGGTGGTTTGAAAAGTGTTACTTACAAAGTAAATAACCTTTTACATAAGTTGAACTATATGCAAGAATGTACCATGAATTTATTAAATCACAGAGCGTTTGACTCTCATTTAAAAATCAACTCTTTGATGATGAACCCTGAAGATCAGACATTTATGACATTATTAAAAATTTTACTGGCACATTTGTTTGATATATCTTAAAGTGTAACATGCACAAGAAAGATCAACATTATATGCGAAAGCTTAGCTTCTCTTGCAGCTTATTAACCTTAGAGACCAATATTATATGTGAAAGGTTTGCTTTTCTTGTAGCAACACTTATGTATATTAATTTAAACTATTAACTTTTTGTGATTGTGTGTTCATGCTACTTAACAGTGACGTAGCTGTTGGCTGACTACATCATGTGTCCTATGCTCTGAATATCCGCTGTTATTGGCTGGTGAGATCAAGTGACATGAGCTATGACTGGCTTACAAAAGCGCATCACAATCTTGATTTCAATTATTTGGAAAGTAACATGTGTTGTTTGGTGGAATCCCAATATATACTTTCATAATATGAAAATACGCAGCATACATTTTGCTGCACATCAAAGATATTTCCAAAACGTGTCTTTTTCCCTGAGTTTCATTTTCTAAAGTTCCGGGAAACTCTATGCCCTTATATAAAACAATAATCATTCAAAGGATTGATAAGTTTTGCAGTTACGAGGGAAAATATACTGTCACTTAACGTGGAAAAAGTGTGTTTTCACTTGGGAGAAAGTGTGTTTTTAACCGGGAAATCCGGGAAAATTCCAGGAATTTTTTTTCGTTGTCCGCGTATACACCCCAATAAATCACTGCCACTATCTGCTAAACACTGTAATTCTTCGTTACACTCTCACAGACTAATTATTGGATGAATCAGCACCTTCCTTTCATTGCTGATGTCAGAGCCCTCCTCCAACAAATCGTTCACAACCTCCCTTCTATTGGAACCGTCCCTGTTTCCATTTTTGGGGAAGTACCCTCCTCACTTTTCTTACCCATACTAACTATTCTGTCCACTAATGACGGCTCGAAAAAAAATTTTCCAGCATTTCGCCATTCTCCCTTTCACCTCTCCCTCCCTTTTTTCCACTATTAATTGACTGACCCCCATTTTGGTCACCATTTACCTGCCTCTGCCTTATGGCCTCACAGATGTCATCATTTATAGATGCTAGTATTTCTTATGCACTGACATCACTGATGTTCTGCAGCTTCAGTACTTTCTTCTTCCCTAGAACATGATTCAGCTTCAGCGTGGTTGCTGAAGAGTTTCGGGCAATCAGGTTCTGTCGCATTTTCTGCTAGTACATCACCCATTTCATCTGCAATACAGTGCTTATTATGCTTTTTTCTGTACAAAAAATCCCCTAAACCTCTGTTAAATGTACAGATTTTTATGTAGCTTGTTTCATTTGTTGTTACTACCTTCTTCTGCTCCTCACTTATAATCCCTGTCTGTTCAGTGCTAACGCATACAAAGGGTTTTGCTAGTGGGTTCAAATTGCTACTTCCCATCTTGTAAATGCTGGTCCTTTTACAGATGGCATTTAGTTTGATGGTTTCTGGGATTCTGTACCATAACTTATATTTACCCCCATTTGCCCGTGACCTTGGCGCAACATTATCTTCTCGCACTGGAGAATACGATTGATAATTGTGCACTTGCTCCCCATTATTCTGCCTATCATTTGCTGTATAGCGCCACCTTCTGGTACCTCTGCTCCTGCTATTTCCACGGTACGTGCCATTTCTGTCAATGTTTACATTCTGCCATGGTTCTGCATTATTTGGTGGTTTGACATTACGATTTACATGCTCCTCCTCATGCAGCAACTTCTCAGCTCTCTCCAAATGTCGAATGAATTTATGAACGTCATCCCTCGGAGCTGCAATAATTTTGTTTCTCCAGTTCATGGGCAGTTTACCTTCCAGGCCTAGAACTATTTGTTCTGGCTCAACTTTATTGTTTAAATCTGACAAATTTGTTATCCACTTTAACATGAACTTTCTTACGCTTTCCTTTCTGAGATTAAATTTTTCCCCAGCCCAGAAGCTATTTAGCAACTCCATTTATTTTTGCTTGCTCCAATATTCTTTAAAAACGCCTCTTTAAATTTATGTAGAATGTCATACTGTTCAGTAGTGATAGCCCCCAAGTTCTAGCCACTCCCAAGAATTTAGACGTAATAAACGTTATTTTTTTCTGTCTGACCACAAACTAGGTAGAATACCTTCAAAGTCATTCCAAAATTCTATTGGATTTATATTTCCTGTTGGATCAAAATGTAAAAACTGCCTGTTAATGACATATGATATTTCAGGAAATTCTGCTACAAAACTACACCCACTGCTTTTAGCTCCATGATTGAAGATAGTTTCAACTTGGCATAATCTACTGCTATGCTCATCCAACTTATTTTTAACCTCTTCTACCTGGTTAGTTAGTTGAAGAACATTTTCTTCTTCATTCATACATTTGGCACATTCAGAACCGATTTTACTCTAACAATTTGTGATCATTTACACATATAGACTTTACTGCAACTATTTTGACGTCTACTTTCTTCGCACTTTCTTTTATCAGATGTACCCTTTGTTTGTTTCCAATAGCAACTTTTTTCAAGGCATCTGTTAATTCACTTTTTACAGTTTTAATGAATTGTTGGCAGTTATTCTCAACTTGAAAAATTTTGCCATCCACTTCACTTTCTAATGACGTCAAATCGTTTTTCCACATTTCTTTTAAAACAGCAGTCTGCTTTTCAAGTTTTTCATCAAGTTTACTAATGTTCTGACCAATCATTTCAGCCAAATTAGTATGTTGTTTGTCTCTGTCTTTTATAGAACCCATTAATGTTGCAGATATTTCTTGCATACTTCCAGGTTCTATTCTCTGCATTACTGTTCCTGTTTACATTGTTCCACCGGTACTATACCATATTTGGTATCCGCAATTGACACATTTGATTCAGTAACACTAACAACACTGTCATCACACAGTAGGTTTTTACTGATATCATGCTTAATGTCACTTTCATGATTTACATTATACCCACTAGTTATATTAACTGATACCTTGAAGTAGTTTCTACTCCACTGTCCGTAAGTAACACAGAAATATTGTAAAAAACCACCTCTTTTACTTTAACATCTACTCCTTCACTCTGTTCAGGCATACTAGTTTGTGAAGCACTAACGCTGAATGGGATTTCTTCCTCTATTTATAAAATCTTTATCACTTTCCATGTTACTCAGTCTTTCAGCGCACACGTGTACACACACACGCACACGCACACGCACACACACACGCACACACACACGCACACACACACACACACACACAACAAATGTAACAAACTTGACTTATCTTTTGTTCAGTGGTGCAGCCTCAGCAGGCTGAAACTGCGAGTCCGACTTACTTCGTCTGCTGTACCAGTTTCAGGGACCCTGCTCTTCGTGTAAGTTGGCAGTCCTGCCCTGCCATACTGCTGCTCTTTGATACAACTATGACGCTGTCTGCTGCTTTGATGAGCCCATATTGTTATTGTGACTGTTTAACATCTTCTTCTTTCTTATAGGTCTCTCCAGCGACTCGAAACAGGTTCTGTTCAAATTTCCATATGTACCAATTTACTTAACTTTTCATTATCATTCAGTATACGGTCTTTCATGAAATTTCTCTCAACCACGGATTCAATGTACTGCAGCTTTTTAACTGTTTTCCTGGCTGAACCATGTGCAGCGGCACGGTTCCTTTTGTCTATTACCTGCACCTACCTGTGAACTCGTTGCAGCAGTTCGCCGGTAGGAAAGCCGAATGGAAACCTACCGTACTGCAACTTGTACCAGGCTGTATACAACGTATATATTCCAAGAATTGGTCTTAATTTTGAATGAAAGGTGGAAATACCCGCAAAACTTTGGTATTTTCTGAACCTTGATGATCTACACCTTCACTGCCAAGCCTGTGCTAATCTTAACATAGTCATGCACGAACCCTTCCATTCATGTTAGCAAGTTTATGGTAACGTATTTCCCAAAATCTGAACAGCTACTAAGCATGGATTGTTCTTAAATGAAAATGCTCGCCATACTATTAAATTTATTGGTGTCTAATGCATTCAAGTTTTTTGTCACCGATCTGCTCGATATGCCTTGCAGAATTACTCTCTTTTCTCATACACAGAATTACTTGATAAGTCCGTACTTTCTAAAAAGCACACCGGAATAAATATGCTTTTTTAAAACACTTTTAAAACATGCAGCACAACTAAAACTGGCAAATTATAACTTCCTTTGGAGCTCATACTACACATGACCGTACCCTTGAAAGGCTGGGCTCCGACTACTTAGACTGCTGTAAGCATTCTATATCTCCAAGAGAAAAGACGCGCGAAGAATACTACGTTGTGATTGGTCAGTTTTCTTTAAGGCCAATAGAAAAACATTATTCTCCTGCATTAGTCCGCACTTTTCATGACCAACCAATCAACAAATAACACACTTTCAAACTGCACTTTTTCCCGACATAAATATTTAATGTTCTGATATTTTGTTTATACTTTACATTATTAAATATTTTCATTTGCACTCAAATTAGCTTTCCTTTTACTATAAACTTACCTAACATAGTGATACAGAATTCCCCTTTGTCTGCATTCACACACTAGTTCGTACAGCGTTCATCAGTAGAACAATGATCTACATATTTACTTTAGAGCACATTCATGCACCATTCACACTATTAAAAGCATATACAAAACTGTACAAACATAAGTAAAAAAAAACCTTCCAGAAATAAACAGAACAATTCACAAAAACATTCTCTTGACCTGTTTCTTGGATGTCTCTGTCTGCTACTGTCCTCTGGCAGGTGAAAATTAGAACTACATACTCGACTGAACCCGCTTCAGACCATCTGTCACTGTGCACGCATGAGTCATTCTCCCGATACACAGACTCTAGACAGAAGTGATGTAAGGTGCTACGCATGGGGGGTATATGCAGTAGTACCATCCAGTGTTACCATTGAAATGTAACAGGTGCAACATTGCTATCGACCACCATGACACCACTACTCAGATGGCAGTGGTCCTCAGGTGTGTTCTCTGACAAGATCACACCAGACTCTGGCATACAAGCCTGCCCAGGGTCAGTGTAAGCTAGTGTGAATGTGAACAGTGGAGTGCACATTGCGAGTGCTGTTGTATTGCCTACAGTGTTATTCTGGTAGACTCTAGTTGTGGTAGATGAAACCCTGATACGGCTTGGACCGAACTTTGCGTGGGTTACAGACTCCAGGTAGATTACACTGTTTATGAATAGTATCTTGTATCCATATCTCTTGTTTTGAGTAAACGGTGCTAATACTGTGTGGTAACTGTCATTTATAAAACTGCTCCTCCCTCCCCCCCTGTCTACCCCCCTCTCCCACCCTCTGTTTATTCTCCCTCCCCCATTTCCTCCTCTGCCACTCTTACTGTATATGCACCATGTAATTAATTTAAGCCATCTTCTTTCTGTTGACAACTTTTTTGTTCTTACTGTGATGCATCAGGTATTTGCAGCTATTTATTACAAGTTAAACTCATTCGTTGACATAGCCTCTTGCCACATTTGTTGGAAAATTGTTGCTAATGCAGGAAGTGCTAAGATGAACGTAACCCCATCACAGAAAGAGTCCTTGAAGAGACATGTTAAAGAAAGTGGAGGATGGAACTGAGGAAGTCCAAGATCTTTTGACCAGAAATCTGACCATGGGTGGATGGATTCTCTTTATGTGTGATATTCACTCAACAGAATGATGGGTTGAGGAAGTTGGGATTTTGGTATGGATGGTTCAGACACAGTGTGTAGCTCTTGTCACCCATGACCCGACCAATACCACTTGTAACAATGCTGCTCTTTGTACCACCTGTGTGCAAAAGAATTATTTTTATTGAGCAATGATAATGTGGCTGCTAATTTATGGTAAAACTTTGTGCCCATTTCAGAAGACAAATCTCAGCTGTTTCTTAATATTAGCACTCTATCTTAGTTATTTATTTTGTCTTCAGTTTTTGAATAACTTTTTTTCTTCTTGCCTGTTTGTAAATATTACCTTTTTTATCTTACATTTTGTGCTTGATGTATCTTACATTTTGTGCTTGATGTATCTTACATTTTGTGCTTGATGTATCTTACATTTTGTGCTTGATGTATCTTACATTTTGTGCTTGATGTATCTTACATTTTGTGCTTGATGTATCTTACATTTTGTGCTTGATGTATCTTACATTTTGTGCTTGATGTATGGAACCACTGATTTCAAATCTGGGTATTCATTATTCTTAATTTTTTTATTGTTCCAGTCAACCCTGTCTTCATTGTTTCTGTTTCAGTGATGCATAGTAGATATATTACATCTGTCGTATTATTGTTATGGTTAAATGTGCATGGCAAAAAATCTTTAATGTATTTCCTATTATACAAGCAATAATTTTATTTGTTACAGATTAGACTGGAGAAGATGAAAATGTCTATTGATATATGGCTTGCGAAAATGAAAGTTAAAAATGGACCTACTTTTTGCGAGGAACTGGCAAATAGAGAGGTAAAAATCTTGTCGCGTTTTTGCAGTTGAGAAGATTTTGTAACAATCTCGGAGTTGTTGTAAATAGTCTGCCGCATGCTTCTCCCTCAGCTGTGAACCTATATGTAGGCACAAGTACATTTGTTGCAGTTACGTGGATTCGAGGTGTTCCGCCTGAACTGGTTGTTTGCAACAAACTTTGGAGCCTGCTTGTCGTGTGTGTGACTTCTGCCTCCTTCTTTCACTGCTGTACAAGACTACTGTGTGCATAGGCATTCCTTACTGTTGTTTCTGGTATGTCATTGATTTTAGGTCCCCCCTCTATTCTATGGCATGCTATTTTGCATGTGCACATTCTTGCTTTCATATCAATTTTTATTGTATTGTGTTTCCTTCTCTCTTTCCCTCTTTCTTTGCTTTTCATGTTCCACTTTTATCATATGACCCTGCATTCTAAGGGCAATGAGGTACATTTTTCTTGTTGTCTTTATATTCAGAATTGCATTACATAAAGAAGGCGATGAGTAGCAGACAGGCACATTGAAAAGACTGCTAGATACTTGTAAGTTAACAAACTTAAGCCCTTCATCAGACATAGACTAAACAAAACACATGCACACATTTGCACATTCACGACCCATGCACACATGACTGCTGTCATGTACAAGCACTAAAGCCATACTGTGACTGCATCTGAGATGAGCAGTCATCATTGCTGGGTTGGGTAGTGGGTGTATAGAAGAGAGGTGCGATGGGGAGCCATAGCAGTGTAGAGGTGGGGGAAGGTGCTAGTGGTGCGTGTGCGTGCTTGCGTGGATGTGGTGAGTGTAGGGTAGTGGGCTGCTAGGTTCATCATCAGTCGACTGTGCTTAGGGAGAAGGGGGAGGGGCAAAGGGGAAGGGAGAGAAGGAGAGAAGTAGAGAAGGGAAACAAATGGCAGGGTAGAAGGTGTGTGTGAGGGACCTCCGGCTGCTTCTGGCCAGTGTGCTCAGCCACCCCATGCCAGTGCACACACCCACCCCAGTGCATTTTGTTACATTTCACCATCTGTTTTCATTTTCGTATAATTTTACTTGCTTCATCTGATGTGAGCGTTAAGCCTGTATTGTACAGTGACTGGGGGACTGATAGTCTGATGCTGAAGTTGACCTCCTACTGCAGGCCAGACCTATAGGGGCAGGGAGGGGATGCTTCAGCCCAGGAGAGCTCTCTCATCTCATCACAGTTTCTTACTGTTTGATGTTTTCTTTCTTTCCATCTGCTTTTTCACTGGCAGGTTATGTAGCAAAGATCAAATTAGCAATCTGTCCTGTTCTTCTAGATATCTTTAGGCTTCGATTGTTAAAGGAAAAATGCTCTTAGTGTTTAGACTGCTTCCAATCTCCCCAAAAAATTCATTCCTATCAATGCTTCATTCAACATGTTGTTTTCAGTGATTGCTAGGTTTATGAACAGCATGCAAGCAAGCATCCCCCTCCACCCGGCCATCTACTTACTATGAAGCATCATGGCGACTTGATGATGTGTAGCATAAGCTGATGTTATTGCATTGGCCTCATTATAACTCTCATTACACCAGTTGTGGCCAGAGATTATTGCACATATATAATTGACTACCCTGCTAGTTTAGTAGTGATTTGTTTACTGGTGAATATAATGGCGTCCCTGTCCATGTCCCAATGGTTTGATGAACAAATGGATAAAGTTCAATGTTTTCCCTGTTTATTCAATCACTCTGCTGAAAGTTTACGGATCATTTCTATACAATTTTCGTGGAGACATTTCCTCACTGAATTGAGTGCTAAACTGAAAGGTAAATGGTGCAAAATTCCTTTGCGGACATACCATATACTACATACTACCAGATAAATCACAGCTATTGTACAGGATAAAAATCTGCATCTACACCATTACTCTCCAACGCACACTTAAGTGTTTGGCAAAGGGTTCAGACTATTTCTTGAAGATTGCACTCTCGAATATTATATGGGAAAAATAAACATCTAAAACTTTCCATCTGAGCTTTGATTTCTCTTATTTCGTTACAGTATACATTTATCTCTATGTAAGTGGGAGCCAACAAAATATTTTTTTCCATTTAGAAGAGAAAATTGTTGATTGAAATTCTGTGAAAAGGTCTTGTGTCAACAAACAAAAAATCTTCGTTTTAGTGACTGGCAACGCAGTCCACTTACCGTGTCTCCCCTATTTCTAGATAATACAAAATGGCCAGCCCTCCTTCGAATTTTTTCAATGTCCTCTGTCAGTCCTCTCTAGTCAAGATGCCATACCACACAGCAACACTCCAGAAGAAGACGGGCGAATGAAGTGTAGCTGGTCTCTTTAGCCGAACTGTTCTGCCAGTGAAACAGTCTTTTGTTCACCTTCACCAAAACATTTTCTGTGTGATGGTTGTTACTCATTTTGTACAAAGTTGTAATCCTTAGGCATTTAGTTAAACCAGTAACCATAAATTTGTGAGATTTATCATGTAACTGAAATTTAACAGTTTAATTCATACTCATGTTGAGTATCTCTCACATTTTTTGATTAAGGTCAGTTGCCACTTTTTCAACAGTCGGGTATCTCTTCCAAATTGTTATGCAATTTGTTTTGATCTACCAATGGCTTTACTAGACCATAAATGACAGTATCATCTGCAAGCATTATATGGCGACTGTTCAGATTGTCCCTTAAATCGTTCATATAAATTAGGAATAGCAAAGGGCTATGACACATCCTTGAGGATACCAGATATAACTTCGGTTTCGGATCACTTCTTATCAGTTGCTACAAATGGTGACCTCCCTGACATGAAATCATGAATCCTGCTGCACAACAGATACAACACTCAGTAGGCATGCAGTTTGAGTAGAAGTTGTTGTGAGGAATGATTTCAAAGGCTTTCTGAAAAACTAGAACCATCAAAGGCAATCATTACATAATGTGAGTAAAGACCCAGTTTTTTGAATCTGTGCTGATTGTGTTCAGAGGTCATTTTCTTAGAAATATTTCCTGATGTTGGAATACAATATTTGGTCCAAACCCCCACTGCAAATCCAAGTCAGTGACATAGATCTGTAACTCAGCAGATTACTCCTGTTTCCTTTCTTTGCATTGGTGTGACCTGTTAGAGTCCATTCTTTAGATATGGACCTTTTGAAAGTGAGTGTTGTACATGATTGCTAATAACTGGACCTGTTTCACGTAAATGAACCTAATTGGTTTACTGTTCTGATTGGCTGGAAGACTTGTTTTCATGAAGTGTCTTCAGCTGCTTCACTACACTGACGGTATCTACTTCCAAATTATGCTTGTTGGTAGCTCTTTTTGATTTGAATTCTAGAATATTTACTGCATCTTCTTTGGTGAGGAAATTTTGGAAAAATATGTTTGTTAAGAGGAGTTGGAAAGCCCTATCTCAACAATGTTAAATTTTGTCATTTGTCTTCCTTGTATATCAGAAACCACTGAAGCAACTGACATAAAACTTTTACGGGATATTACATGTTATATTCTGAGTTTACTGAATTACAATCATTGCATTTCAACCACTGCTTTTGGAAATACGATTTTTTAATTACACGTTTCAAATTTTGTGCAATTTTTTGTACTTTCTCCTAAATAATTTTAATTATATTTAATATTATGTTTTTCTTTTAGTTCAGTAGACTCAGGATGTGTGCATTGCTACACCTTGAAAATTTGAATATTCTACTCGAAGTGGTTTCTGAGATTTAGGGAAAAACGCAGCAGAAAATGTAAATTTTTCAGGAGCAGCTTCTAAAGCTTAAAAAGACTGAAACTTAATATATGCTTTATTTTTTATTCTTATTCTCTGAGAAGCATTCTGCACCATACTGTGTATCATTCTCTTGATCTTTTTCCAAGGTTCTTATTCTTTTCTTCTTTCTGGACTCTTTAGTGGCTAATTGTGCTGCATACTCCGCTTTATCGATGCAAACCTTGTCCATCTGTTAAAGTTCTCTGATGTAGTTTGCTCCAGAATTAATCTCAGTACGTGTAGCACTTTCACCCTACCAATGTTGCCATCATTAAAAGCAATAACAGCATCACTGATTCTCCCCCCCCTCCCCCCCCCCCCCCCTCGCCCAATCCCCAATTCAGTGCCTTCACTCCAACAAAAACATTTTTTTCTGAATGAGCCCATATGAGATTATTGGAAGACTCATTTGGATTTTGAGTCTGACCATGAAGAGACTTCTTCAGGAAATCAGGATTTGCCAGGTGTCTGTAAATAGGTTTTATGACATTCAAGACTGCTGCTGGGATGGAATGTTTATGGATGTATGAACTGTTTGAGTAATGGGCTTTGTGATAATAGAGCCATGAATCTGGTCTGGTAGGGCGAAGTTGGTGTATTGGTTTTTCATCTCTTGACAGTCTGTGGAAGGAAGTAGCTGATATTGCCTGCTTCATTTTCAACAAATCACTGTATTATTTCTAATGACTAACCCATAATACTGCTGTAGTTCATCAGTAATTTTGTCTGTCACCATGACTCTTTTTGTTTTACCGTTAGAAAGTTTCTTGTCTCTCAAACTTTTTTCAACTTTCTCAACCTGATGCCTGTCCTCTTCTGGACATGACCAACATACTCTAGTTTTGTGATAACCTTGTCACTGTAAGGCTGAATGGCTACCAAAATGTTATGTGTTTTTGAGTCCCCATCACCTAAGAACTTAGTGTAACAGACACCCCTTTCATTCACAGATTGACTGGAAATTAGATTGACTAGAAATTTCAGTAGCTGCAGGGGCCTCAATACCATCACTTGTTCCTTCATAATTTCTGTCAGATTTGCCCTCCTTCATTCCTCAGCTTATATTTATAACAATGTTCTGTTACAATGTGGAAGTCTATTATCTTTACAGTATCCACAGTAGACACTGAAGCAACAGAATTCCTAGAACTGTAGCTCCACTTCTGCCAACTATCACCAAAAGCTGCTGATATATGTCATACCATCATTTATTTTCCAGCATGCTTCATTGACTTACATGCAATAGGTTTCACAGCAGCTCCAATAAATCCTGTATACTCGTCGATTTTACAAGGTGGACATATGGCATATTCATTACAGCAGACCGTATTTCTGCTGCAGTGTGTCCCATGCCAATAGGTCTCAATCCATAAGACTGTCTATCATTTACTTCAAAAACTTACCTTTGCATTTAACAGAATTCCAGAATAAATGAGCATATTTACAACTAGCACAATCAATGATAAGTTTTCTGGCTAGTCCATTTGATGCCTCAGTGCCTTCATGTAAACTAACTGGCCCTCTGAATACTTTACAACACACACCTTCACATAACACCTTTGTTAGGATGTTTAAATCTATCAGAACCTAAACAAACTTACCATTTACGTCACTTTCTTTTTCAGAAAACTTGTTTCACAATGTTTTATTTTAATATTCGAAGCACAAATTGGTGATTCTCTAGCTACTGGCCAGTTGGGCTGTGTTTCACTGTCTGTAACTTCACGTGCTACATGTTGAACAGAATGTTTTGCCTTTCTTTGAAAATCTATTATCATGAAACCCATGTTTTTAAAAACACATTGTTTTAGTGTTATACTTCACTTTGTGAGAGATGTAGCTGCTCATTCGTCACTTTTCCTTGAAAAAACTTTAGCACTTCCACATACGATGCATGTTTATACTATGAAATGATAAGATACTTTTTTCAACAATGCTTCCAATACAAACAATGTAATTTCACATTTATAATACTACAATCTACAGCCTTCTATATAAAAAAAGCACTGATTTTATTAGATCTTAAAGTAAAAAATTTTAACATTTTCAAGCACTGTTGACAATATTTAAAAAATTAAAAAAAAAAGAAAAAATTTTTCCTTCCCAACTCCATGAAACCCACTTTAATGGTGCTGTTATCAGTAAAATTTCCATTGGTATCACACAGTGAAGGTATTGACAGTGTCTTGCTGCTGGTATACTTTACATATGACAAGAATCTCTCTTGATTTTCTGCTAGATTTCTAAACAGTTTTTTTTGTGGAAACTATGTAATGCGCCTTACTTTGAAGTATGCATTATGTTCAGAATATCTATAAACTGTAGCCAGGCATACTTTTTTCATTGTTTCTCTAACATTATCCAGACATGTTTTCTGTGCCATGGGGGATCTGTTCCATCTATTATTAATTTTTGTGGTATAAAACTCTGTTGCCATCAACACTGTTTCTGTGAATTTAAGCCAGTTTAGTCGACACTTGGCCTTGTTAGTGAGGAAGGAATGGATACCGCACTTCACGAAGGCATCAACCGAATTTTATCTGCCTCTTTAAATAGATATATTTTTTGTTGGCTTTGGATGTTACAGTATTCAGTCTTAACTACAATGGCCTTGTGGTCACTAATTCCGGTATGCAACATAACATACTCTATTTACCAGCATTGTTTGTCACTAAGAAGCAATTATTTAGTCTTCATATGGGCTCTTGAACTAATTGCTCAGAATAATTGTTTGTTTTTACTAGCATACTGAGGGTAGCTTGAAGTCTCCACTAAGTATAATTGTATGAGTTAGGTCCTATTCGAAATTTTTCTTTAATCTTTTAGCAACTATATCATTTAACACAGGGGACAGTAAATTGAAGTAATTATTAAACAGTGGAAAGTCTGTAATGAAATAACAAACAGTATGATAAGAATAGATTGCTACTCACCACATAGAGGTGGACTGGAGAAACTGAATCAGATTCTCCAACAGGATTTTGGCCATCTTATGTCATGCACTGAAATGAGGAATATCCTTTCCACTATCGTCCCCACCACTCCTACAGTGGTATTCCATTGCCCATCAAACCAATGTAATCTTTTGTCCATTCCTACTCCATCCCTGCTCCCAACCCCGTGCCTTATAGCTCATATTTCTGCAGCAGGCCTAGATACATACATTCTCCCACTACCAACTACTTCAGTCCTGTCAAAAACTATTTCTATTTCATCAAAGGCTGGGCTACGTGTGAAACCAGCCATGTGATCTACAAACTAAGCTGCAATCACTGTGCCGCTTTTTGTGTGGGCATGATAGCTAACAAGCTGGCTGCTTGCATGAATTGTCACCACCAGACTGTGGCCAAAAGACACAGGACCACCCAGTTGCTGAACGTGCTGCCCAACATGATGTCCTTCACATAAATCACTGTTTCACAGCCTGCACAATCTGGATACATTGAACTGCGCAGGTGGGAACTCTCCCTAGAACTCTCCCTTAACCTCCCCAGGCCTCATCTTCTGCCGGTCCCTGTCCTCTACCTACCTATGCTCTTCCCTGCTCCCATTCCAGCAGTATAAATGCCTTCTATCCCACCATCACATCTAATATACTTCTTTTCTCGCCCCTCTCCCATTACCCCTCTCTCTCCCCCGCCCCCTCCCCTCTTGCACAGCCTCCCTACTGCGCACCTAGCAACCCATTCTGACCCCACCACATCCCTGCACGCTTCTACATGCAGCACATCTTCCTCCGTCCTCCCCTGCTATTCCTCCCCCTCCCTGCCCCATGCTGCCACCTCTCCCCCACCACCCTTCCTAATAAATTGCTGCTCACATCAGATGCCATTACAGTCTGCAGTCACCCCAGTGCTGGGTGACAGTGCCCATATGACTAAGAATAGTGTTTGTGTGAATGTGTGTTTTTTCTATATTGGAAGGAGCACTTTTTTTGTCCAAAAGCTTAAATGTTTAGCAATCTACTTCATTGTGCCTGCCTGTGACTCAGTATGGTGAGTAACAATATCCCTTTTGTGTTGTTTAACCAGTTATTAGTTTATTCCAGTTGTTTAGTATAATTTCTACCCATATTTACTCACAGCAACTACCTATTTCAATTTCACTACAAGATAAACTATTTCTAACAGCATCAAACATGCCACCACTAAGTGCATTTAGTCTGTCCTCTCTGAACATCGTTAGTCCTTGGTAAAAATTTCACCTGAACTTATCTCTGGCTTTAACTAACTTTCAGTATCTATAATAGTTTATGCCACAATGCTTTCTGTGTCTGCTTGGATCTCTGGTTCTTTCCCAACACAGCTATGATAATTTACAACTATGAAACTGATGTTTCCTAGGTCTAATTTCATTCTGTATTTCACCTTTTTTATTTCTTTGTTAACCTCTAATCTTAAAAACTGCCCAGTCCTCTTCACACAGCCCCTGCTACTCGTGTAGCCATCTCGTGTGTAGTGTAGATCTATTCTGTTGAGACCTGTTCCAGTAAGCCGATCCCGACATCTTGCATCGTATGAAACCAAGTCAAGGAATTTACAGTGTACCCAGTCTCAAAACTGCTTGACTATCTGATTCAGACCCTCCACTCAGCTCTGTACAAAAGGTGTAAATCGGTCCTGTCAGTAATCCTCCAGATAGTGAGCTCTGCCTTCATCTTACAAGCGAGACTGACTGTCTTTACCATTATGGATAGCCACTGGAAACCAGAGAGAATCTCTTCTTATCCAAAGTGACACACATCCTGGATACCAATCACCACCTGCAGTTGGTTGCAATCTGTGTTCTTGATTGCATAAATTGAGCATATTGCTTGTAAATATACAAACACACAAGAAATTAAAGATTATACTGCAAAAATGCACAAAGCTGAATAAGTGACAAACTTCTATTTAGAAGGTCACAATATAATGAACAAACGCACACTCTGCATAGCTGGTGCTGCTTGAACAGAGATGGGTACCTTACACTTTCATATTGTATTGATTCATTTCCCATTATTTTGAAAACCACCTGTGCACTTTCCTTTTCTCTGTTATCAACTGATTTTACGTTAAAGGTAAATTTACTTGCTGTGTGTCAGCTTGCCTCTCAGTAAATGTGTTTACATTTTTGTTTCTTTGATAAAGAGTGATGCTGTAACTGTTTTCTCCTTACTATGCTGGTACTGTTTTAATGCAGTGATTGTGTGCTTTGCTTGATGTTATTGTATGTGGCTTTCTATTTCTTTTAGTTAGCCGATTGATGTTACGATATTACAAATGATGATTTGTAGAGAGGAGTAGGCTGTTCATCTCCAAAATTTTCTTTCATTTAATGAAAATGTCAACACACATCCAGGGCTCATAAGCAAAAGAAAACTTATCAAGCAAAAGAAAAAGATAAAATCTTGACACTGACTAGTATTACACTCTTAATATTAATGTACAGGAAATAATAAAGGTATTGATAGTGACAGTATGCAAAAAAATATCTCTATGGTAGCAATTCCACATGACACAAGCACATGATAAGGTGCGACAAATAAAGGGTTTGTATGACATTTACAGTTTATAGCGGAAGTAATGCAGAGCGTATGTACAGATTTGTATTATTTTTTGCTTACCTGTGGACTTGGCTTTCATGTGTTGGAATATTCTTAAGCTCAGCTTGCAATGATATTTTTCTCTGTATAATTTAACAGTTACTAGGGCTTTAGGGTGAAGTATTTTGTTATGGAGAATATACCAAAGTAATAGGTTGACTGACATGCTCAGTACTTGTATTTAATTTAACCGTTGGAATAATAACTGCTGAGAATTTGTATATGACATTCTGACTGCTTTGAAATGTAGTCAATGATTTTAATTTTTGCTTTGAACAAATTATCTTATTCTTGGTGAGTAAGAAAGCACAGAGTTGACGTGATAGGAATTATGTTTATGTTGGCATTTGCACACTGCTGTTTTTGTTAACTACAGGGTTTACTGGAAGGAAGGTAAAGGTTTAACACTCCATCAACAATGAGGTTATAAGATGTGAAGCACAAAGTCAGGTAGCAGAAGGCTGGAGAAGAAAACAGGTGCTTAAATTTAACTGATACAGGAGGCAATGAAAAACCTAAATCTGAATGTCAAATGGTCATTTCGGCCCCACTAAGCTGGGTTTACTGTGTACTAATTTTGACAATATACTGAAAAATTATGTTAATGAAAATATTGAGACTTTTATTTTTGTGTTGCATTGTGTAGTCTCTGGAAACCTAACAGAACTGTGACAATTTTTTATATAGTGGTTTTGATATCAATTCCCATTCTTTATCTTAATTTATGGTTTAGACAATAAGATGATAGATTACTGCTTAACTGCAGGTACAAGGATCAGATAATCTCTCAAAGTTTTCAAGCTGTGCATGCTTGCAAGTGTGTGTGTGTGTGTGTGTGTGTGTGTGTGTGTGTGTGTGTGTGTGTGTGTTCACACATGTCATGCCACGAAGCACATAATTAAACAGGAAGATGACATCCTAGAATTTCCTTTCTCCTAATGTAGAATATGTGATATTGCACCAAGTGGAAATATAGTTTTCTAAATCAGTTTAATTTACAGTAGTTATCGTCATAGGGGCTGCTTATCATTTTGACAAAGCTGTCATGGCAGTGCATGTTGTTGATTGTGACTGCACCTCAAGTTAATGTATTGATAGTAAAATCATCATTTTAATGCTACAAGCATGAGTATAGAGCTTCTTATTTATGATCCATTAAATGAAATCCCATGAGTGTACATATAACTATGAAAATGTTCTCGAAACTGAATATGTTTGTCATTACTAGTTAATGCTGATTTTTATTTTTGTTTCAAAAGTAATCTTAATATGCTAGTTTCTTTTGATTTTGGATAAATTACTCCATAAAGTCCTTCATTTATTCCCTCTGCATCTCAGTAACCCATTTCCTCTGTATCTCAGTAACCTTGATCCAACATCTTGGAAGATCTGCAGACTTTTTGTTTAATCACTTGGTGTATCTGGTGACTACTCAAGAAGCCTCTGTCAGGAAGGTAGCACATCACCCAGACAGATCCTCATTCAACTTTGAAAACAGTTCAGAATCTGGACTCGTAACTGGCAAGTGAGATAATATCTCTGACTTGTACTTGGTCGACAGGTTAATGAAATGCAGGTCTGCATTACAATGGAAAATGAATAACTCATCTTTGATCTTTGGAGATGGTGCACAGATACACACTGGAGTGGAAGGAAAAAATCTGTTGTCATATCTGCTTAGAATAATTCAGATCATCTTCCATGATTCCATCTGGAAATATCACTAGTATTATTTCCTTGCTAGTTGAAAATAAAGATCCTCACTTGCTTTTTTTCAGATCAGAATGCATACTAATTTCATCCACTTTAGTGCAGTATGGAACAACTATAGTTAAGACTTTGTTAATACATTGTGTTGGGTATGACCATCCAAGTCAGTAGCACTTGACTTGCAGTGTCTACTACTAAATTGAAGAAAAAAAAAAATTGCTGAATAATGGCTGTTTTTGCAAACAGACTATTCATACCTCAAAAAATAACTCAGAATTTAATCATAACTTATTTAACACTAAATTGGATACATATTTCAGGACTATGGCCTCACCATTAACTCTTAAGGACATTAGATGTAGATTTGCATGGATGTCATGTGGAAACAACTGAATTTCAGTACTTTTTGGTATTACCTTAATATCACTTGATAACTGCTGTCACAAAATTGTGTTGCTGCTTTTCTATGTTGCTCATTTGTTAATGATCCTATTTTACCATCATCATATCAATGATTATAAGGTATTTGAAAGTTCTTCAAACACATGGCAAATGTCATATATCATTCAGAATATCACTTCTTAATTTGTAAATCTTTTTGATCACAGTGTTGATTGTACTGTGGAAGATTTTGGTAGGAATTTTGTATTCCACTTTTTGAAGACGGTATTTGGGATCGGAGATGTTACAGGTGCCTTCTTACAGCCACTGCAAAAAGTATAGACCAGAATTTGCAGTGAGGAGAATTACATCCCTATTGTTAATAAGTGCTAATGAAATATCATACATATACTGCAAACTACTGTCTTGTAAGCTATAAAGGCCCAAGCTGAGTCCATACAAAATACCTATCTGTGAATATGGAAGCTAACGTTGTTATAAATGTTCTTAACCAGTTTCCTCAGCACTGGACAGAATTTAGTTTCATCCCGATGACTTGTACGAGGGTAAGTCAATTATTATCCACAATTTAGTTATATTTTTGTTTATTTTGGTAGTACTGTCGTTTTACATTGATGACACGTGATTTGTTTATTTGTTGTTATATCTTTGCAATTTTCAAGCTTCTAGGTTAGTTTCACTGCTGTGCTGTTCATCATTTCTGCTCTGCTTTCTATTTGCCCCAAAGAAGAGCAACGTTCAGTGATCCATTTTTTGTGGTTGGAAGGCGTATCAGGGGCCGAAATTCATCGAAGACTTTCGGTACAGTACAGGAACAGTGTTTTGCCACAACGGAGTGTCTACGAATGGATTGAAAAATTCCAAAATGGTTGCACAAGTGTTACGCATGATGAAGGAGCTAGACGACAGTTTACCGCCACAAATGAAGAAACCATTGAGCGTTCATGTGAAATGATTCTCTTAGACGATTAACTATTGACAAAGTGGCGCATCGTCTGCAAATTAGTCACAGTTCTGCCAACGAAATCGTCCACAACAGACTTGGGTTTCATAAAGTTTGTGCAAGATGGGCCCCAAAACAACTCACACAGTTGCATAAACAAATGCTCTTGGACATCTGCACAAAACATTTGGATCGCTATGGTAATGAAGGGGACAATTTCTTAGACAGGATCATTACTGGTTACAAAACATGGATCCACCATTACGAGCCGGAGAGTAAACGGCAGATTATGGAATGGAAACATCCAAATTCGCCATGCAAGAAAAAGTTCAAGACCCATCCATCCACAGGAAAATGGATGCTTACGGCTTTTTGGGACGCACAGGGTTCAGTACTGGAACATTATGGGGAAAGGGGCACAGCAATAACAGTGTATGTTACAGTGAGATGCTTACTGCCAGGCTAAAGCCTGCAATTCGAAGCAAACACTGAGGATTGCTGTGTTGTTGCATGACAATGCCCGTCCACATACTGCTGCCTACACTGCTGAAATGCTCCAGAAAGTCAAATTTGAAGTACTGGATCACCCTCCATATAGTCCCGATCTTTCCCCTTCTGACTATCACTTATTTGGTCCACTCAAACAGGCATTAAGGGGCCGTTGATTTGCTTCGGACGAAGCAGTGAAAGAAGCGGTGCATTCCTGGCTTGCAGCTCAACTGAGAACCTTCTTTTATGGGGGCATCAGGAAGCTTGTACGACGATCGACCAAGTGTGTTGAAATGCAAGAAGACTATGTCGAAAAATGATGTTCTTGTAAGTTTCCTATTTGATTAGAATAACATTTTATAACTACTTTGCAGATAATAATTGACTTTCCCTCGTACCTTTCTATGCTGTGGCTGATGGAGGATGTTTGCATCTTGAAAACTATTTCTCGCTTTTCTCAAATTTTCAGACCACTCTCTGATATTCTGACCATTGAAAGTATATTAAATGCCTAAAACTCTGCCATCACATTAAATAATTCCCTGCTTCCACGTTTGAGGAGAAGTGGATTTCACCTATATCTGTGCTTCATAAGCCATCTTCATGTGTTGCCGACAGTTTTGGCATTGCAAATCCCCACCACCACGTTCACCTTTTCTCATCCTCCCCTTTTCATATTCCATTCACAAATTGTGTGTGGGAAGAATATGACAGGCAGTAAACCCCTGCAAGAGCTCAAATTTCTCTGATTTCCTATCATGGCTGTATCATAAGATGGGCAGGGGAGAAATAGTAAGTTTCCTGGCTCTTCTTCGAATGTACACACTAAGAATTTTAACAGTTAACCTCACTGTAATGCACAATAACACTCTTGTAGTATCTTATCACTGGAGTTTGATGAGCAAATCAGATGATCTCATGTTTACTAAGTGAACCTTTGACAAAATGTCCCATACTTCTTTGGGATCTTCTCTATGTACTCTGTTAATCTTATTTTGTAAGGAGATTGATGAGCAGTATTTATGAATTGGCCACGGGTTTTGTCAGCTACCTCTTTCATGAGTAAATGTCGTTTCTTTTGGATTTGTCCAGTGCATCTCAGTCTGAAATCTGTTAGTTTTAATGATTAATTTTGCTCATATACATACTCCTAGATAAATTATAGTTGTTACAGTTTTTGGTGATTGATCAACAGGGGTTTTTCCACCAATTTATGTGCAATATGTTACATTTATTTATGTTTAGGGTCAACTGACAGTTCCTTTACTGCCAAACCTCAACATGTATTTCCACATTTTGCTAAAATATTCTGGTGTTGCAACTTGTATGTACAACAGCATCATCCATGAATAGCCCACTGAGCTTTCACCCGTGATTTATCATTGTCATGAACAGTAACTGTCTTGTAACATTCCTTTGGGGTATGCCCGAAGTTACTTCTACATGCGATGATTTAATCTGTTTAAGAACATTGTATTCTGTCTCCTAAGAAGTCTTGAATACAGTGTTGCATCTAGTGTGACACTCAGTAAGCTTGAATTATGTTGAAACTTCTGGCAGATTAAAACTGTGTGCTGGACCAGACTTTAACTTGAGACCTTTGGGTTTCACAAGAAAATGCTCTACCGACTAAGTTAGCCAAACGTGACTCACAACCTGCCCTCACAGTGTGACTTCTTCCAGAACCTCCTCTCTTATCTTCCAGACTTCACAGTAGTTCTCCTGTAAACTTTGTGGAACCAGCATTTTTGAAAGAAAGGATATTGTGGAGAAATAGACTAACGACAGTCTAGGGGATTGTTCGCAGAACAAATTTTCACATTGCAGCAGAGTGTGCACTGATTTGCATTGTGCAAGGTATGCAGGAGAACTTTGTGAAATTTGGAAGGTAGGAGAAGAGGTACTGGCTGAAGTAAAGGCAAAAATAATACTGTGAGGGCAGGTCGTGGGTCGTGCTGGGATAGCTCAGGCAGTAGAGAATTTACCCTTGAAAGGCAAAAGCCCCAGACTCGAGTCTATCAGGCACACAGTTTTAATCTGCCACAAAGTTTCAATTCAGCACACACTTCATTGCAAACTGAAACTTTGTTTTAAAATTTGTTATTGAGGCAACAGCGTGGAACTGCATCAGAAACATTTTAGAAGTTAAGCAACAAGTTTGGATGCCTTTGTCTATTGTCTTTTGGATGTGTTATCACAGTGATAAGGAGTTGTCATATAAAAGGAATATAAATGCTAGAATGTAGAAGTGAGTAAAACCTGCGTAGATCAGGATATAGAAACATGTGCTTGTGAGTTAATATTGGGAAATGTAATACTTGTGATTTTTATGGTGTACTGGTCCCCATCACTGAGTGATGGTGAAATTTTTGTTCTGTCAGACAGAAGGAGGGTGTTATTAATTTATGGTTGTTTTAACGTAAATTTTTGGAAGAATGTGACAGGAATAGGGTTTAGAGGTGCTGATAGACACTTGTAATTTATTATGTCACAAATTTGTCTCACTGAGTTTCTCAAGATATTAGTACCCTTATAGATAATACATTCGTAGAGCAAGAGGAGGGCACAGATATTCATGCTGTATTCTGGAGCTAATGGTTTGTCAGATAACGATGGAGAGTTAGTCACATTACGCATTATATAATTCAGAAACACTGAAATAGTGAGACTGAGGCTGATGAATGACAAAACAACTGATGGTTTTTGAGATAGTCAAACAAGATGTTGACTGGAGTGAAATTTACGATTAGCTTAGTGCTAGTTTTAAATTCAACATTTTCTTAATAAGTCCCTATCCCTTTTTGAAAGTAGTTTTCATAAAATGAAAATTAAATCCAATACTGGAAAGCCATTAAATTTAACTTTCGCTCACTGCAGGTATCGGAGTATCTTCACAACGAAGGGGAGACATGCAAAGAATAGGCAGAACTAGTAATGATCCAGAAATACATTCATACTGTAAACATTACTGTGACCTATTAAGAAAAGTTTCTTCTTAAATATTCAGGAGTACACATATCCTGTCTGCAATTGACAGATGAGACAATATAGTCAAATCAATGTGGAATATTGTTAAAAGAGAGATACCAGAAAGGAAGCCACAGAAAACACATTATTTCTGTTAAAGAGAATAAGGGCATTGTAAAAGACAGTTCATTTATATCAGACTTTTTAATAAGAATATAATAGAGGGAAACATTCCACGTGGGAAAAATATATTTAAAAACAAAGATGATGTGACTTACCATACGAAAGCGCTGGCAGGTCGATAGAAACACAAACAAACACATACATACACACAAAATTCAAGCTTTCGCAACAAACAGTTGCTTCATCAGGAAAGAGGGAAGGAGAGGGAAAGACGAAAGGATGTGGGTTTTAAGGGAGAGGGTAAGGAGTCATTCCAATCCCGGGAGCGGAAAGACGTACCTTAGGGGGAAAAAAAGACAGGTATACACTCCTGCACACACACATATCCATCCGCACATACACAGTGTGTGTGTATGTGCGGATGGATATGTGTGTGTGCACGAGTGTATACCTGTCCTTTTTCCCCCTAAGGTAAGTCTTTCCGCGCCCGGTGTGTGTGTGTATGTGTGTGTGTGTGTGTGTGTGTGTGTGTGTGTGTGTACGGATGGATATGTGTGTGTGCACGAGTGTATACCTGTCCTTTTTCCCGCTAAGGTAAGTCTTTCCGCGCCCGGGATTGGAATGACTCCTTACCCTCTCCCTTAAAACCCACATCCTTTTGTCTTTCCCTCTCCTTCCCTCTTTCCTGATGAAGCAACTGTTTGTTGCGAAAGCTTGAATTTTGTGTGTATGTATGTGTGTGTTTGTGTTTCTATCGACCGCCAGCGCTTTCGTATGGTAAGTCACATCAACTTTGTTTTTAAATAGATTTTTTAATAATTACTTTTTAAAAATAGATGAAAAAATTGGTGCAGATAGTTCAGAAGATGCAGTAAACTGTACACTGAAGAAGTGTTATAGAGTACATTTAGCGAAATAAAAATTCATGTCACATTCCCATCTGAAATATCAAAGGTTGTCATGACTTTAAAAAGTAAAATTAGATAATATTGCCAATAATAAGACTTTAAATAGTTGTGGCCTTATAATATGTAATGTTCATAGTCATTTGTGTGATGCATAATTAATTCTGAGTGATTCACAAACATAGTAAATATTATATGGTTAGGCCTCTCTACATCCAGGGTGACTCCATAGATATCAGTACCTACTGCCCTAATGCTGTCACTCCATACATGATTTTCAAAAATGTTTGTAAGGTAATGTACTCAGCAGCTGTCACCCACACATGTAATAATGGGATACTTAGCGAATCACAGTTTCGATTTTGTAAGGGTCATTCTACTGAGGCAGCTGCCTACACAGTTATTGAACACACAATAAAATATTTATAGGGTAAAATATCACCATTCTTTGGCTTATTGACGTATGTCAGTCATTATACTTGGTTAGAAAAGTTAAGTTTATGTGGAATACACAGTTCAGCACATGCTCGGTTTAGTTTGTATTTATGAGACAGGGTGCAGGAAGTCACCCTAGACTCTTTGAGGGATGCCACTAATCTTTGTGGGGAGGAATTACAATGAGAGTCTCATGATTTGAACAATCGCACACTGCTGTTCTTTATTGTACAACCATTATTATGAAGCCAAGCAAAGAAGCATGAACAGAGAAAATAGTAAATGATGTTTATGTGGAAGTTACTGACTGGTTTTGCACAAGTGGGCCAGCTTCAAATTTTGTAAAAATGCAGCTCATCACTTTTGTACTCTCAGGAATATGCCACCTCCAATTAACCTGTTTGTGTCACAGGTGGAGAGCTAATGGGGGCACTGTCTGTCTAACCGCACACTTTCACCCCAGTGTTTACTAGTTACCAAGAGCTCCAGTATTGGGCACATCAGGGAAAGAAGCGGTCCTGGGCTGGAAAGAAATCTAATGTTTGCTCAGTATGTCTGCCAGGAGGCCTCATCCAGGTAGCGGCTATCATGGATGCAATGTGCAGTCATCTTCAAATTGTGGCTAATGTCACCACCAATAATCCATCCAGGTTGAAATTGAGTCTTGACTGCAAAGTTATCTGGACATGAGTAATTGGCCTAAGTGAACTCAAGTTAACCATCGAATGTTTGTACCAGCCGCCCTATTTCACGTAACAGTTGTACAGTCACTCAAAGAAAGTGTACGCCTAGTGGTGTGAAAGTATGCCAATGATGCCACATTACTTGGAAGTGACTTCAACATACTGAGTAGAAACTGAAATATCTATAGGTTCATTGCAGGTGGTATGGACAGTCTTGTGAAGTAGTTCTGAACATATTTTCCAAAAACCGTCCTGACCAATTAACTCTACAATCCACATGCAGTTAAAAACTACAAAGAGGTTATTGACAGTATCAGTATAGAGACAGGGATTAACGATCATTATGATATCACAGTGCCAAGTTAATAAAACCATCAAGAAGTCTAGGAGAGTTTTTATGCTGAAAGGGCAGATGATAATTTTTTGATATTTTGAGTAGAAATGAGTGGACATAATTTAGTTCTAGAATGATGGACTTAGAGGAATTATGGGTAAAGTTTAAACTGATTGTAAGTCATGCTGTAGAGAAATATGTGCCAAGGAAGGGGATTAAGGACAGTAAGGACCCACCATTGTTTAATAACAAAATTTAAAAAAAGGCTCAGGAAGCAGAGATTTTGTATTTAATCAGTTGTCTACCAGTGTGGTGTGGCAATAGAAGACAGCGAAAGGAAAGCTGAAACTTTAAATTTCGCATTTAAAGAATAATTCAAGCATAAGACTCGTACAGACATATCGTCATTTGACTATTGCACAGGCTCCCATATGGAAGACATAGAAATAGGTATCCAGGCTTTGAGATGCAACCGAAAGAGTTGATAACATGAAATTCACCAAGTCGGGATGGAATCCCAGTTTTGTTTTACAGAGATTCTCTTGCCCTGTGTCAAGTCCTAAGCGATTTGAAAAAGCGCAAGTGACTCGTGTATATAAGGAGGTCAAAAGAACAGACCCACAAAATTACAGACCAGTACCCTTAACACTGGTTTGCTTCAGAATTCTTGAGCGTATTCTGAGTTCAAGTGTAATAAATTTTCTTGAGACAGAAAAGTTTCTTTCTACAATTCATTACCGATTTAGAGAGCATCACTTGGGCAGAAGTCAGCTTGTCCATTTGACACATGATGTCCTGTGAACCATTGATGAAGGGCAACATGCAAATTCCAGGTTTTCCTAGATTTTCAGAAAGCATTTGACATGCTGTCCCACAGCAGACTCTTAACAAACGTTCAAGCATACGCAGTGGGTCCCCAGATATGTGAGTGGCTTGAAGAATTATTAAGTAACAGAACCCAGTACATTGTCCTGGATAGCAAGCATTCATAAGAGACAAGGGTACCATCAGGAGCGCACCAGGGAAGTGTGACATCACCACTTTTATTCTTTATGTACATAAATGATCTGATGAATAGAGTGGTTAGCAATCTGCAACTGTTTGCTGAAGACACTGCAATGTATGGGAAAGTGTTATCGTTGAGTGACTTTAGAGAGGTATAGAATGACCCAGAATTTCTATTTGGTATAATGAATGGCAGCTTGCTTTGGATGTAGAAAAATGTAAGTTAATAATGATGAATAGGAAAAATAATCATGTTATGTTGAAATATGGTATTAGTGGAGTGTAGCTTGACACAGTCCCGTCAATTAAGTATCAGGGCATAACATTGCACAGTGGTGTGGAATGGAATCGGCATACAAAGTCGGTAGTAGGGAAGCAAATGGTCAACTTATGTTTATTGAGAAAATTGTAGGGAAGTGTAACTTATCTACAAAGGACACTGCATATAGAGCACTAGTGCTACCCGTTCTTGAGATTAAGAAGCAATTCAGGAGCAGGCTGCCAGATTTTTTTACCAGTGGGTTTGATCAACACATGAGTATTACAGAGATGGTTTGTGACTCAGATGGGAGTCCCTGGAGGAAAGATAATGTTCTTTTCAAGAAACACTTTTGAGAATATTTAGAGAATTGGTATTTGCAGTTGACAGTAAAATGATTTTACTGCTGCCAATGTACATTTCGCACAAGGATTGTAAAAACAAGATGGATTAGGATTGGTATGGAGTGTAAACAGTCTTTTTTTTCTCGCACTCCATTTGTAAGGGGAACAGGACCAATGCCATAATGCCATGCACCATATGGTGGCTTGCAGAGAGAGAGAGAGAGAGAGAGAGAGAGAGAGAGAGAGAGAGAATGTGTGTGTGTGTGTGTGTGTGTGTGTGTGTGTGTGTGTGTGCAGATCATTGAGTTGTGAACACAGATTAGTGAGTTTACATATTTTCATTCACTGTTGTCTTGCATGATAATATTCTGGGTAACTCCTGACTGAGGCAAGAATTGTTCATTGAGCAGAGGAAAGTAATTAGAATTAAGTGAGAGATTCACACATGTACATCTTGTGTGCTTAACTACAGCCTCACAAAAAATTTATTCAGTTATGAAATTTATTATCAACAGTCCACCCAAGTTTGAGAGTATCAAAGATATTCAGAAGTACAACACTAGAAAGAAAACTGATATGCATTATTGTTAAATTTATTTAACTTTCACACAGCAGGGGTAAAATATGCCCTTTCAAACAAAATGTTTGCCAGACAGCAGGCCGGCCAGAGTGGCCGAGTGGTTCTAGGCGCTTCAGTCTGGAACTGCGAGACCACTACGGTTGCAGGTTCTAATCCTGTGTCAGGTATGGATGTGTGTGATGTCCTTAGGTTAGTTAGGTTTAAGTAGTTCTAAGTTCTAGGGGACTGATGATCTCAGCTGTTGAGTCCCATAGTGCTCAGAGCCATTTGAACCATTTTTTAGCCAGACAGCAGAAGTGTTTTCAGATGTAGATTAAAGATGTTTCTGTTGCGAGAAAGTTCTTGTGGAATGTGAATACTTTAGGATTAAAGAAGACCACTCACCGAAAAGCAGAAGCATTGAGTTGTAGATAGGCACACACAGATGGAAGAAAACTCTCTAGCTTTCAAAGTTATCCTTTGACAAGCATGAGTAAAACACACACACACACACCTGCACCTTCCTAAGCTCCTAGATGGTGCCAGCCGGACTAACAATGCAGTGCCAGTTTGTATTTGGACTGGTTGTGGTGGGGGTAGTGTCTGGTAGGGTGGCTGGAGAGAGAGAGGGTGGTGGGAGGCCAAGAGACAGAATAGGGTGTGGGTGGCTGGTGGTTCAGAGAGAAGCAGTTGATTTGCTGCCCAGGAATGTGGGAGCGGTGGCAGATATATGGGCTAGCCACATAATGCATGATTGTAGGGACCAGTGGGGAGCAGCACACAGTGAAGGCAATGTACTGGCATGAATTGGGAGGGTTGACAGTACAGAGGAAGAGGTCACTGATGCATGGATAATGCAGAGAGAAAGTGGATTAGGTGAGATTGAGGCCAGGGTGGAGGATGTGTTTTAAGGGTAACTCCCATATGTGCAGTACATAGATGCTGGTGGTGGTGGGAAGGACCCAAATGCCACACATTATGAAGCAGCTATTGAAACTGAGCATGTTGTGCTCATTTGGATGTTGTGCCCCCGGGTGGTCAACTCTGATCTTGGCAACAATTTGACGGTCACTGTTCATCCTGGTGAACAGTTGGGTGGTAGTTGTGTCGACATAAAATGATGTGCAGTATTTTCTGCAGAGTTGGTATATGATTTGGCTTCTTTCACGGGTGGTCTGGCCTCTGATAGGGTAGGATATAAGACTGTGACGGGACGGGAGGAGGAGGAGGAAGAGGAGATGCTGGTTGGCTGGGCGGGGCAGGTCTTACACCTTAGTCTACCACAGGATATGATCCCTGTATCCTGGGGTTGGGAGTGGGAATGGTACAGGGATGAACCAGGATGTTGTGTTGGTTGGGCAATGCATCACCACCTTACGAGGAATGAGAAGGATCTTTTGGTGAAAGGTATGATTCAGTTGTTTTAGTCCAGGGTGATATAGGGTGATGAGCAGAGCAGTCCTTTGTAGGTTATCCTGGGGGCATTTGAGGATATGACACAGGAAGTCTTTTGTGAGCTAAGTTTGGGTGGTATTGCCTGTATGTGAAAGCATCCATGAGACCGTCAGCGTACTGGACAAGGTATTTCCTCTCTCTGCAGGTACATTTTCCACAGGTGGCTAGGTTCTTTGGGATAGATTTTTTAGTGTGAAAAGTGCCAAAATGCAGGTGCTATTGGTGGTTATTGGGTTTAATGTGGATGGAGGTAGGGATGAAGCCATCTGAGAGGTGGAGGTCTTTGTCAAGGAAGTTGGCCCTTTGGGCAGAGAAGGGCCAGGTGAAGTGGATGGGACAGAAAGTGTTGAGGTTGAGAAGAAATTTGGGTAGGGTGTCTTGTCTCAAACTCCAGATCATGAAGACCTCATCAATGAACCTGAAGCAGATAAGGGAGTGGGAGTTTTGGAAGGTTAGCAAGGTTTCCACTCGATGACCCATAGACAAATAGGCATTGGAAGGTGCCATGTGGGTGCTCATGGTTGCGCCACAGATTTGTTTTTGTACATTCAAAGGAGTAGTAGTTGTGGGTCAGGATATAGTTGGTAAGGTGTAAGTAACGAGGTGGAGGGTTTGGAGTCTGAAGGATGTAGTGTTCAATAGCAGCAAGGCCATGGGCATTAGGGATATCGGTGTTTAGGGAAGTGACATCGGCAGTGATCAGTGGGAATACAGGAAGTGAAGGGATTGTGGTAGAAAGTTAGTGAAGTAACTAGTTAGTGTCTTCGATGTGCGAAGCTAGTTTTGGGGCAATGGAGTGTCCAAGATTGTTGGGTTTGTGGATTTTAGGGACCATGTAGGAGGTGAGTGTGTGGGATATTATTGGGGTGAGGAAGGAGATGGTCTCAGGAAGGAGGTTCTGGGAAGGGCCTATGGAGATCAGTAGGGAGGTTATGTTGGACTTCTGGGATGAAATTGCTCTGATGAAGCTTGTAGGTGGCGGAATCAGATAGTTGGTGGAGGCCTTCTGTCAGGTAGTTACTGCGACTCCTCATGAGAGTGGTGGATCTTTGTTTGCGGGGAGAATGATTAGGACAAGATCTGTTTTCCTGTTGTGTATGGCTGTCATTCTTCTGCTGGAAAGTTAGTGATCTCAAGAAGGGATCTCATGCCACAAAACTGTCCCGTTGCTCCCAGCATGATTTCTTCTGTCCTTTTCACTCCTTGAACTCATGCTATATTATCTGGTTCCCCTTATAACTACCTAATGCTTTCACTTGCTATTTTCTGCATCATTTCCCATTTCCTAAAATCACCTGTACCCTAATGGCCAATTGCTCCATTTTTTTGCATGAATTCAGAGAAGTATCCCTTTCGCTGGCTGAAACCCATTCCCACATCCCGTTCCTTTAAAGTTGTCTAGAACATGGAATACCCCCCTCCCTCCCCCTCTTCATGCCATCCCAACAGCTTAACCATAAAAATTCCTTCTGTGGATCCGACCCATCCTTTCACAATAACTTTCACCTTGTCGGGTTCTGCCACTCTCTCTCCCTCATAAACCTGGAACTGCAGAAACATCTCTCCTTGACACAGCAATCCCAGAACCACCTCTATTCCCTTACCCACTTTGAGGCACCACTGCCCATCAACATTTATCCTACTCACAGCGAATCCCTCATAGCACGCAGACCCTGCCTAGCTGACCTTTTCGATTTACTAAATCCTCCAAAACTCCCTCCCAACAACCCCCAAAACCCAGAACCCAAGCAAACCCAAAACCCTGTTGTTAATCTTGCCACCAAAATCCTCAGTCTCATTTTATACCACCATCCAGCCATAACCCTCCCACCTAACCACTCCCTGGTCGCCTTCCAGGAATTCCTTACTTCCAAGGCATCATCACCTTCACTAGATCCCTTCCTGATAACACTAACCTTTCAGCAGAAGAAAGGACAGACACACACAACCACAAAACAGGTCTTGACCTAATCGTCTTGCCTGCACACGAGGTCTTCACCATTTTCATGACGAATCGCAGAGACTACCTGATGGAAGGCTTCTGTCAACTGTTTGACTCTTCCACCTACAAGATTTGCCTTAGTGATCTCATCTCAGAAATCCAGCATAACCTCCAATCCCCACTGAAATCCATAGGCACTTCCCAGAACCTCTCCCCTGAGTCCATCTCCCTCCTAACCCCAACAACATGTTGCACACCCACCTTCTACATGCTCCCTAAAATCCACAAACCCAAGCATCCTGGATGCCCCATCATAGCTGGCTGTTGTGCTATCACTGATAGAATTTCCGCTCTTGTTGACAGTCACTTCCAGCCAACTGCCATAAACCTAGCCTTGCACACTGAAGATACTAATCACTTCCTTCACTAACTTTTCACCATCCTGATCTCTCTATCTCCTGGATCCCTAACAATTACAGTTAATGCCACTTCCCTATACACCAACATCTTCATGCCCATGACCTTGACACTATCGAATACTACCTGCCCTGCATCCTTCAGACTCCAAACCCACCACCTCATTCCTTGTACAACTGAGTACCTTATCCTGACCTACAGTTACTTTGCCTTGGAAGGGAAGGTACACAAACAAATCAGTGATGTAGCCGTGAGCACCCGCATCACACCTTCCTATGCCAAGCTATTTATTGGCCTTCTAAAGGAGTCTTTCCTAACCTCCCAAAACTCCCCACCACTTGTCTGGTTCAGTTTCATTGATGATTTCTTCATGACCTGGACACCCTATCCATATTCTTTCAACAACCTCAACATCTTTTCTCCCATCTGCTTCATCTGGTCCTCCTCTTCGCAACTTCCTCAATGTTGACCTCCTCCTCTCTGATGGCCCCATCCATATATCTGTCCACATTAACTCCACTAAGCACCAACAGCACCTGCATTTTTGAAAGCTGCCATCCTTCCCTCAGCAATAAATTCTTCCCATACAGTGTAGCCATCTGTGGACGACATCTGCAGTGAACAGAGCTGCCTTGCCCAATATGCTGAAGGCTTTACGAAGGCCTCCACAGTCAGCCAGTACGCCCCAAACCTAGTCCACAAACAGGTTTTTCATGCAATATCTTCACACACACACCTAGGAATCATCCTATATCACCTTGGACTGGAACAACTAATTCATAACCTTCATCAAAACTTTGTTTATCTTTCATTCTGTCCTGAAATGAGGGACATCGTACCCTAGATCCTGCCCCCCCCCCCCCCCCCCCAAGCCCATAATGTGGTGGTCTGTTTCCCACTGATCCTACACAACATCGTGGTCCACTCCCACTTTCAACTCCAGATGACAGGGATCATATTCCTGTGGCGGATCAACCTGCCAATCCAGCTTCCCAGACCACCTACTCCAATCCTGTCACAGGCTGCTTGGAATATTTATGGAAAATTTTGTTGCCCTAGCAATCTATGATAAACCTTTGTTACTAGGGAGTAAGTTCTTTTACATGACATGTGTAGAATTGTACATTTATTCTATCAGATCCACCTATCTTTACTGTGCTGAGCAATATTAGTTGGCACTCTATTCTGTGATAACTTATATCAAAAGCTGTATCTCTGGTAAACTGACTGTAGAATTGTACATGTGTTGTACTAGACCCACTATCTTTACTGTGCTGAGCAATTTTAGTTGGCTTTCTGTTCTGTGACCCTTTTATATCAAAAACTGTACGTCCGGTAAAGTAACAGTTTTCCGATACTCGTGGATAGAGTTAGAATAACCGACTCTGTAATGGTGTTATTTTGTATTACTGTTTGAGTTCATTTTAAGTGGTAGGAACTTCAAATTTGTTTATAAATTTCTCTTTTGCAGGGTTCTATAACTTTATGGTGGGAGTTAGTTAAATGGTTTCTTGGATTCTCTAACCACACATTTATTGCTTTAGCAACAGCCCTAACTGAAAAACTTGGGGTGCAGCCGGGTACCCCAGAATATGCACAATTGTGTGATTTGTGTGATCAGTTACACCAAGAGTTCCAGGTGAGAGGAAATGTGCTAAATAACTTTCACTACATCATATAAAATTTCATTGTCTTTTCTAATTATACAAATTCACACTTTCAGGATATGCTGGGAAACAATGGAGTACTTTTTTATCCAACACATCCTACTCCAGCACCCTACCACTTAGAACCTCTCATCAAACCTTTCAATTTTGCTTACACTGGAATAATAAACATGCTGGGATTTCCTGCTACACATTGTCCACTTGGTCTTAGCAAAGGTGGATTACCCATTGGAATCCAGGTATGAAAAACTTTAGGAACATGTAATATACCAAATTTTGTTGCATGTATTTTCTTTCTAATAATACCATAAAAAGTGTGAATTTATGGACACTTTGTGCCAGCAACAGTATCTCCTTTTTCATTTTATGGAAGCTGCTATGGACAGAAGGACAACACAAATACGTCATACAATAGCAGCATTGTTGCCGCAACTCTCTGATCTAAAAGAAAATGTTCCTTCTGCATGTTCTAACTACTTTGTTATCAGAATGACAGTTTCTACACATTTTGCCAACGGCTAATGGAGATTGATGACTTTTGTTTTAAGAACGATGATACCACCTTTGTTCTTGCAAAGTTGACTGAGGGCAGAAAACTTGGAGCTCAGAGTGCTCAGGATATAGCAGCCCAACATAATTTCACAGTGTGCTGCATTGTCTGTGGCTAGCATTGGTGTGTCCCAAGTGAAAGGTGGTCATGCTCTCTGGTCGAATTGTGGTAACTGAAACTGCTGGCTGTGCGGTAGCAGTTAGAATTGATGATATGTAGGTCTGAGGTAACCCAGGTGTAGAACACTTATATTATTCCAGAACGTTGTGCACATCACTTCATCTTCTGAAGTCCACATTGTGGTTCATGAATAAAATTGCTCTTTCCCTATGTGCGTAAAGCCCATCAGTCTGTACTCTGCTGTAGTAATGATCAGACAACTTGCTTGTGAAGCTATTCAGTCTTTCACAATGTATGCACCAGTCGGAAAAGTGGATATGGTTTTTGTGTAAGGCAAATATTGCCAAACTTGTTGAATAGCTGTGTCGTTTGCTGAAGGGTATTCATATCAAAACAAATCCTTAGGATCTGTCTTTGCAATCATTATAAAAATAAAAAAAAGTAAGTAAAAAGGTTCAGGAAACTACAAATATGAAGAATAAAATGAATCAAAGAAAAAGAACAGTGACTGTTGAGGGAAATGGAGCTTAACATTTAACTAGCAGGAATCTACAATCCACATGCCACTGCAAGGCACGCTGAATGTGCAAATACGATCAGCCAAAGGAGTGTTATACTACTTTCTAGTGCATTTATCCTCCCCATGTTTCACTCTTTCAGCAGTTTTGTGGCAATGAATTTCGGAGTTGGCGTCTACAAAAACTGAAAAGTGCTGCAGTGTTTCTATGCAAGATTTTGTTTTAAATAGGTAAAGCATTGTTAACAAAAACCATGGACAAATGAATATTCACACTGTGCACAAATGGTCAGCTGAAAATCCATGCTGCCTGAGAGTGGTGTATAAACAGCCACCTTGGTCTGTCAAAGTGTGGTATGGGTTTTTCAGAAATTGCATCATTAGTCCCTGCTTCATTGATGGGACTGCAAATAACTGCAAGTATCTACAATTTCTAACAGAGTCAATGCTGCAGTTATTTGAAAACATCCCAGAGACCATCTGAACAGAAAATGTGGTGACTGATGGACGGTTGTGTAGAATACACAATATTGCCTGCATTTTCACTAGAAATTCCTCTGGACTTTTTCTGTGTGTGTGTGTGTGTGTGTGTGTGTGTGTGTGTGTGTGTGTGTGTGTGTGTGGGGGGGGGGGGGGGGGTCTACAAGGAAGCACCAAAGAGACACACATATGTGAGAGATACTGTGTATCACAGTCCTGTGCTGTGATCAGATGAAATAAATGCAGCATGCAGAGTCCTGTGCTGTGATAAATTTAGATGAAATAAATGCAATGTGCAGTGTTATATATTCAGAAACACTTTACATTTAAAAATGCACAAATTGTATGTGGGTTATATATTTGTTTAAATTTAGTACAGTAGAGCTGATTTATTTGTGGGACTGCTTGTGATGATCACCTGACAGCTGTTTGTGGTGCTGTTATCTTATTACTGTTTGATCAAGTTCCGAATGCTATTTCACTGAAATCATCTTTGAAAGCTCTTTCCAATACCACAGTCATCTAAATTTTAATTTATGGCCTCTGAGATTTGATCTTGGTGAAACTTGATACCATGAGTCTATGAAACAAGGTGTAAACAGTGCTAATGTTTAGGAGATATGCAGCAGATTTATTATTAGTGTTTTGCAACTGACTCAAACTGTGAAAACATTCTTAGTTGCATTCAATATGCAAAAATTAGTGGTACTGATTTTAGCATAAAGCATTGCTTATGTTCACTGACAGTGTGTCTGTTTGTGTTGCCTAGTTTTAGAAATGTATCTAGAAGCAGCAAGTGACGTTATCTGTTTAAGGACCTGCTCGAGGTAGGAATATGTAAGGTTTGCCCTTACTGCCTTACTACATTTAGATGATGGTATATTACATTATAGTCTATCATTGTGTGCTTATGAACAAATCTTTCGTCTTTCATTGTGGGCTTATGAGTAGAGTAAATCTTTATAATTGTAGATGCTCTGCTATGATGGGTATGTTAAGATTCATTCCTTTCCTTTCCTGGTCACCAGTGACATCATTGTTAATGACATGTTCAACAAGAATCTCGAAAAGGAAACTTACTTGTATTTCGTTGGTCATCAGTTGCATCACTTTTGTTGAAACTATATAGTGTGTACCATTCCTCCAACTTTTTGTGGTTATTAATTCTCTAACAAATCTGACAGTGAGTCATATTACAAAGGGACCATTATGTTACTGGTTTAAACAGTAGCTCTAATTTTAATTTGTGGTGGAACATTAATAAAAAATAATAATATGGAAAAAAACTTGCATTGATGTACACTAAAAATTTATAATTCATAGTTTAAGGGAAATTGTATAGATCTTTGAAGAAAAAAAGAATTAGCTGTGTGTATTGTAATCCTACAAGAGAACATCACACAATGACTGACACAACTAGAAAACAACTTATAATGGGTATACTAGTTATGGAATCGGTCGCAGTAACTGTGCAATAACACATATGCAGATGTAAACATGTAACTCAGTTGGAGCTGGCCGGGCACATCTCTGAAAGCTGTCAGCAAGCCAGTAGAGTGCACACACGAGAGGCTGTACATGCATCCACAAGTGGCAACCTCTGAAGCCTGTCAAACTTCTGGCTGCATCTGCCAACTTACATGGCACACCTTACGTTTTAGCACCCGGATCTTGGGTGTGACTTATGAATGTCAAGAGCTCAGCTTGCAATCCAGAACTAAGCAGAGAAGGCCAAGGTGAAAGGGATGTATAGAAGGACCATACAAGGGAAATTAACTTGAAGGCAATAATGTGGTGAGGGAAGAGAAAGCAGAAGATGAGGGGAGAGATATTATACTATTAGAAGAATGTGGCAGAGCACTTAATGACCTGAGTCAAAACAAGGCAACTAGAGTAGACAACAGTCTCTCAGAATTATTGAAATCCTAGGAAGAGTCAGCCATACAAAACTGTTCCATCTGGTGTGCAAACGTAAGACAGCAAAATATCTTCAGACTTCAAAAAGATGTAATTATTCAAGTACCAAAGAAGACAGGTACTGACGGATGTGAATATTATTGAACTACCAGTTTAATATGTCATGCTGGCAAAAAACTGACTTGGGTTATTTACAGAATGAATGCAGAGCTGGGAAAAACCAAGCTCACGGAAGATCAGTCCGGATTTTGGAGAAATGCTGGAATATGCGAGGCAAACTGACCCAATGACTTTTCCAAATATAAATTAAAGATGTGTTGACTGGGATACACTCTTTCCAAGTCTGGAGGTAGCAGGGATAAAATATTATTTATACTTCGTACAGAAACTAGACTGCGGTGATAAGATTCAAATGGTGTGAAAGTGCAGTAGTTAAGATTGGAGTCGGACAGGGTTGTAGCCTGTCTCCACTTATTCAGTCTGTACATTGAGCAACCTGTAAAATCAACCAAGGAGTGTTTTGGAAAGGGAATAAAAGTTTAGGGGTAAGAAATGAAAACTATGAGGTTTCCTGAGGACTTTGTAATTCTGTCAGAGACAGCAAAGGACTTGTAAGAGCAGTTGAATGGGATGGACAGTGTTTTGGAAATAGGTTATGCGGTGAACTGCAGCAAAAGTATAACAAGAGAAAATGAATTTAGTCAAATTAAATCTGGTAATGTTGAAGGAATTAAATTAGAAAATGAGACACTAAAAGTAGTAGGTAAGTTTTGCTATTTGGAAAGCAAAGTAATTGATGATTGCCAATATCTAAAATGCAGATTGGCACCAGCAGGAAAAACATTTTTGAAAAAGAGGAATTTGTTAACATCTAATTCCAGTTTGTGTTCAGAAGTATTTTTTGAAGGTGTTTGTCTGGAGTGTAGCCTTGTATGGATGTGAAACATTGACAATAAGGAGTTCAGGCAAGAAACGTGATGATTCAGTGGGTACATCAAATAACTGATAAGGAGGTATTGAGTCAAAATGGGGAAAAAAGAAAAACATAGCACAATGAAAAACCCAGGATGGAATGTAACAATAATTATGAAAAGGAAAGTTGCCACTCACCATATAGTGGAGATGCTGGGTCACAGATAGGCACAACAAAAGGACAGTCACAAATAAATAAAGACTGTCACAAGTAAATAAAGCTTTGTACAGAAACTAGACTGCAGTGATAAGAGTCGAAAGGTGTGAAAGTGCAGTGGTTAAGATTGGAGTCGGACAGGGTTCTGGCCGAAAGCCCTATTTCTGACAGTCTTTTTGTTGTGCATGTCTGTGACTCAGCATCTCTGCTATATGGTGAGTGGCAACTTTGCTTCCAAAATATATAGCACAGATTGACAAAAAGAAGGGAATGGTTGATAGGCCACATCCTGAGGCATCAAGGAATCATCAGTTTGACAATGGGTGGAAGTGTGGGAAGTAAAAAGTGTAGGGGAAGACCAAGGGATGAGTAAGCAGTTTCAGATGGGTGTTGGTAGTGTAGTGGGGAGAGCTGCATCAAACCAGTGTTGGGACTGAAGATTAGAGCATCAACAATTTAAGTTTTGCACATATTCAAGATGGGTGGATGAGTGGGGAGGGGGAGATGAAATTACCAAAATAAAGCTAGGCATTAGTTTCTTATACACTATTTAAGGGAACATACTACTGATCATCTAATACCTGCAACTCTCTTTGTCAGACATTTTGGCATCCCTAGACAATCATTCTTTTGTTCTCATTTCTACTCATATGAATTTCACTGTTGGCGAGTTTCCACATTCTCTAACTTATCGTGACCTGCTACACTTTCGTGCAGTGAGTGTTGGGGCATGTGTGATCTGGACTGTGTTACACAAACGTGTAGTATTATGTCTCTGAATTCGAAGCTGAAATCATGTAGTCCTCTGATGAAATTGATGTACTGTGAATAAGTTGGTTTTATTATATTTATTTGAATTCCCCATAGATGTAATCTGCAGTGTGTAACATGCACTTTCAATAATGAATATCTAACTGTTATGACATCTCCACTGAATGGAAGTTCATCACTTTTGAGTGAAATTCAAATGCATGCCCACTTTGATAAATTGTGAATTTTGTACTTACCTAGTTTTTATGCTGGCTTCATTGCCTTCTTCTCTGTGGTGTGACATTATTGAGTTCTCAGACAACTAGTTCAGACAACACACAACTTCCATGTTAATAATACACGTATGCTCACGTGAGCTACAAAATTCTAACTGTTCATTACATTTGCAAAGAGACTTGTCTGACCATTTCAAGGAACATCATCATAAAAATCCTTTCTACAAGTGCTGAGAGAGAGCTCAACAATTACATTTGTAGGCCAGAGTTTAAATCATTTACATCACTGGCAAAGACTTTATTTAAATAAACAGAAACATATTGTTGTGTAAATTTAACAAAATTTGTTTGATAAAGATTTACATGGTTTTGTGTTAAATAACTTCAAAATTATTGTGATCACATAAAATGTTTTACACAGTTTATATGAGGTTGTATTATAAATGAAATTATTGATACCAGTTGGTACTGGAAAGTTCATAATAGGCATTAGGCTAAATTACATCTCACTACCCCTCTAGAATTCCACATACAAACATTATGAGTGGGACTCTACTAACACAGTTGTACAAACAAGCAGATATTAATGAGATTTTAATAAATTGTCTCAAATATTGAAAATTTTTCTTTAGATGGATAGTAAAATCGGTAGCCTAAATTTATGTAATAAACAACTCTTTAATCACTCTGAATATATGGTTTCAGTTCAGTAACATTCCTTAATCCAAGCAACTTTCTAGATTTCCGATAAGTTAACCTGTATGCATTGGGGTGTGGGTTTTCTAGTATCTAAAATGGACCTTTGTAAACTATGTGACTGTGTAAATCGACTGTCATCAGTTTAGATCTCTGTTTTTCTTTTCTTAACAAAAACCATGTCTCTTACTTTCAACTATGTCACTTTAATCCTAGCATTGTGTCTTTCTTCATTTGTCACCTTGTTTTTTTCATGCATTCTTTTACAATGTATTCTCTTTCTTGTATTGAAGAGGGGTTACACTCTGAAAATTCAATGAGTTCGTTGATAAGATTAGCTGGTTATTCATAAGATAGTACTTAATGTAGTGAAAAATCTGTGGATGAATGTTGTAAACTGTTCATCACATCTTCGAAACTGGCTAAGTGTTCAATTCAAGATGGGTGTTTGTGACTGTAGTAAGTCTGGACAGCCTACCAATTTCTTTCATGTACCTCTTCACAGGGTTAGTGATTGTATGATAAGCAGATATTAAATGTGTTTTATTCCTGACCTTTCATTAAATGACTTCCACGATTTTGAGACATTATTACTTCAGGTTTACTGACATGTGTAATAGTCTCTTTCTATTTTCAAAATCAGTGCTTTATGTGTTGCTTTTATGATAAGATATAATTTGATGTATTTTGAAAATATGTCTACCCCTTCTCCTCCTTCCCTCCCCCTTCGCTCTTGTCTGTACAAAACAGTGGCACTAGACCCATAGGTTTCTGTGGAAGTGTGTTCTCCATTTATCCCTGACAAGTTCTGTTACTTACCTGTACTTGTTGACAAATTTCACAGATGGAAACCTATTTTCTGACTCTTTTTACCACATTGTAAAATCATACATTTTCTTACAGTTTCTTACACATTTTTGAGCACCAAAATGTCCATAACTTTCATGAGTATACATAATAAGATTATCGGTGTACTACTCTGGCCAGCACAATTTCCAATGGTCTGATTCTAAATTTGTTCTTATAAATTCCCATGTGTATTTTGTAATATGTACTAACTTTGTCACAATCCTTTTTACCAAAATAACTCTTCACTAGTATTCACTTATCACCATGATATTGGTTTTTAGAACACCATTACAGATGCTTCTAATTACCTTTTCATCTTTAATCCCTGTCAAATACACTTCTTGGACCCCTCTGTCTTTCTCCTCAATATAACTTTGATTTACTTCTACAAGCAATTGATATTGGTTTTTAGAACACCATTACAGATGCTTCTAATTACCTTTTCATCTTTAATCCCTGTCAAATACACTTCTTGGACCCCTCTGTCTTTCTCCTCAATATAACTTTGATTTACTTCTACAAGCAATGGAGACAGTGCATCTACAACAAGATATTCAGATGCCATAACATAGTCAAATTGTTTAGGAACATGGCCCATCTGCTTAACCTACTATGGTGGTCTGAATACACAGTTGTCTTATGTCCTGACAGATGATTTTGAAATTTAGTGAAGGCCCAATGTACAGCACATAGTTCTTTCTCCTTTACAGTGTAAATTCTCTTACATTTTTGTAGCATCCTCGTAGCAAAAGCTATTGTCTGTCATTTATTTCTCCATTCACCATTTTTATTTGAAATAAATGTGTACCAAAATCTTAATCACTAGCATCACAAGATAAACAAATCGGTAGGATAAGTGTGGTCTATACAAAATGTTACAGGTGCATACAGCATCTTTTATAGAATCAAAAGCTTCTTGACACTATTGGACCCATATACAGAGTTCTTTTTCAACAAGCTACACAAACATGGTGCATACATAATTTGACTGCTAATGTATTTTCTATGTTATCTACTTGTGCCAAAGGAAGGCTTATTGTGTTCCTTATTATAGGTATTGGAAACTCACTGCTTGCTTTAATTTGGTCAGAATCTGGCAATATACCCTTTCCTGTAATGAGGTGCCCTCAAAATTTTAATACATTAACCACAAATTTACATTTTTCTAATTTCAATGTCACTCCTAGAAATTCCAATTAAACACTTCTTGTAGTAATAAATAATTCTCATGGCTACTCTGGCTGCAAAGTAAAATGCCATCAGCGTGTATGGTTAATTTAGGAGATAGTTCCAGACCTATAACATGATCTAATACTGTGATGGACTCTGCCACAGAAACATTTAAACCAAAGGGCACAACAGAATACTAACATCATTTACTATTGTACAAAAATGAGTTTTACTTCCAATATACTGGAACAAGTGGAAACTGATGAAATCCAGAAGTTAAATCTAAATATGTGAGCAACTTAGTACATAGATAAAGGAGCCTGTAATCAAAGGAGGTATTTTATTAATTATTTTACTTTCAAATTTACATTTTCATTCAGTATTTAATCAACAACCTCCACAAAAAGTTAAATCTAAATATGTGAGCAACTTAGTACATAGAGAAAGGAGCCTGTAACCAAAGGAGGTATTTTATTAATTATTTTACTTTCAAATTTACATTTTCATTCAGTATTTAATCAACAACCTCCACAAAACTATAAACATGTTCTAAAAATATGTTTTGTTTTTCTCTACTAGACAATCCCACAGGTTACCCTAATCCTGTAACACCACACATACTACCAATTTAATACACACAAATCCACCTGATGGAGCTTTAAACCTTTGAAATGCCTTCTGAAAATAAGTAAAGAGTGATGGGTAACAGTAAAATTATTTCATTCTGTACCAGACATTTCCACCTTTTGCAACTCCTTTTCAACAGCTGGTCTTATTGCAGTTCATACATTATATTGCTTTATAAAAATGGCTTTTGAGGTTTCAGTTTCAGTACCATTCAAAATTGTTTACAATACCTAGTATGTTACTGCATACATCCTCATATTCCTTTAACAAACATTCTAGCTCATTCTTTTGATCATCATTCGGCCCTTCAGTTTTTCTGCAATAGTTTTTGTTAACTCTCTTCAATGTCCAATCTTGAAGTATCTTCTACTAAAGGACTTCCATCTTAAAGTTACAACTTATTGATTTTTTTATAAGCATTTTCTTTTCCTTCTGTTGTGCTATTCATTGGAATTTTATTCCCCTTGTTATGTGCCATACATAATTTTTTCTCCTTGTATTTCCAATTCACATTAACTTATGTAACTGGTCCATTCCTGAAATAAAATCCTCACTTAGTTCTGGTATTATCAAACAACAATGTTCAATTTCTACAACTTCAGTTCTGAATGTCAGTAATTTTTCCTTTCTTGCTACCTTGCTATGTCTACTAGTAGCCCCTCCAATCCTAATTCCTACTACTGGAATATCAATATAGTTCTTATTTGTCTAATTTCATTACTCAGAGCTTCTGATATTTCAGAAATTCACCTACTTGAATAAAGTAAAGTTTTTTCTTCCCAGTTACCTATTTTTACATAAGCAAAATGGGTTTTTTACTTCATCACTTGTCACTGCGTTGGTGCCTTCATCTAGAAACCATAGCTTCACTGAATTCTATATCAATACCAATGTGAATACCTTTCTTCTTTCCTCTGTTCAGGTCACTTATCTTCTTCATCCAGTTAATATCTAAACCAGAAGGAAACTACCACTTACGCTGTTATAGTTATTACACAAGTCAGCAAAAAACACAATCAAATCTTATTCACCCCTGCCTTTCTCATACATGATTCATAAATTTCATTACAATTTTCTTTCCACCAATCCGGATAAAGTCTTTTCCACAAAACTGCTATTTTTTCGAAATTGAGTCATTAAATAGTCCTTCCCCAACATGTATACAACTTTGCACACAAATCTATTATTACTAACTTTAGGATCTAGAATTAAAGACTGATCAGACAACTTACTAACGAATTTGTTCCATATACCTTTATTGGCTAGATCCTGAACAGCACTTGACTTTTACGTATGATAATTAAAATTCATTTACATTTGATTTTCCTCCGACAACTTAGTGGAAAACCCAGAAGCAGCATCTTCCTCCTCCAACAAAATAATCTACTTGTTCATTCTGATTTATTTCATTAATCTTAATCTTTCCCCCATTACGAACGTCCCTTACATGACAAGTAACAACTATATCCTCATCTACCATATTTTTATCACTCTGCTTATGCTCCACTACCAATTCACTTTCAGAAAAGATCTCATAAATATTTAAGTTATCACCACACTCTCTAAAAAATTGTCCCATATCCATATTGTCAAAGTTGTCTAGGCACCCTTCCTGCAGTTCATAATTAGAATTTTTATTTTCTACTTCACTTCGTTCTTTAACCCCATTTTGCCAAAAATTTCTCCAAAGCTCTTGATGCACTATAATTGTATTAACCTGGTACTCTTATGTGCTTAACTTCTGCTGTCACAGCAGCTATTCTTGTTTAAATATCTACCACAATTATTTGTTTATGTATGACAATTATTATTCCTTGTTCTTGGATTGTGATACTCCAGTGAATTGACCATTAATTTTCCTGCTCAGTAGTTCTCTCACTATGTGAGAAATGCTGAAATGGATGCTGATTAAGATTCCAGTTTCTATTGCCTCTTTCACGTTCCCTGTTATATTGTCTTTCTCTGTTATTACATTCTCTTGTTGGTTACTTTCTTGATGTTGTCTGTAATTATTCCCCTAATTTCTTCCATGATAATTTTTACTTCCCCAATTCCCATTCCAGCGTCCCTGTGTTAAATGTCTTTGATCAAAATCCTGTCTGTTATTTCTCTCCAAAGCTCTGTCCAACTTGTCTACATATTTTAGAAATTGTTCAACTCATTCATCTGACCCATACACCAACCCCAGTGAACATTTTCAGGTAACCTACACTTTAGTGCATCAGTTTGTGTCAATTTGTCAAAAGGTTGGTTCAAATTGACAAAGTGTCACTAGTAAGTTCTTACAAAATTCTTTCGTGCCCACATTGTGTTCGTTGTAACTTGGGTCATTGAGGAATTCATTCTTATTTCCAGCTTGTTCAGATTCTGACCAAATTTTATTAAGGGAAATTTTATCAAAACCTTGGTATGTTAAACCGTGTGTACAAGTCTGATTTGTCAAGGTAGTGCCTCCCCATCCAAAAAACATTTTCACGAATTTAATCTTGAGATTATCAGGGATGTTAGGTCTGAAATTGTTGTGAAATAAAAAGATTGCAAACTACCAGTTCCAGTAAAACTTTTCACATGCATGTTGGACAAGACATTGCAAACTCTACCAAAAAGGTTTTTACAGCAACCTCTTCATTGAATCATGTAATTGATTTTGAACATTAAGAAAATTATTCTCAATAGTTGATACACTATTCTTACATTTATTGTGCCTTTCACAAATGGCCTTATCAACTCTAATAACCTTTCCATTTAAATAACATAAATTTGCCTCACAACTATTGTTAACATATTCAACTTTATTACATAACTTATGCTGTACATTTGGAATTTGTCACAAGTCAACATCCTTGTAAGTTACTCTTTGCTCAACCATTGTAACTCTCATTTCAGTAATGGCGACTCTTTCATCTAATGTTTCAATTTTTAAGTTTACATTTGGATTGTAAATGGCTTGGTTTGTTTTACTGCAAGAATTTGATTACTTAGCTCTTCCCTCAGTGTCAGAATCTCATTCCCTAACTCCAGTTTAATAAAATCACAGTTTTCAGAAATTCAATTCTCTAACTCATTTTTGATCTCATAGCTGTGTTGTGCTAAATCATTTTTAAAGCTTTACTGTTTTTTGGAATCTGACTCTTTGTTTCAGTAATTTGATTTGTTTTTCTAAATCTTTTTAACTCACTGTTTAGAGCATTGCTACTTTTGGAAAATTGATTGTTTTTTATAAAACTTTACTTTCCTAGAATGTCACTGTTTTCAGCAGTTTGATTTTGTAAATCATTTTTAACTCACTTTTTAAAGCATTATTGTTTCTAGCCATCTAACTGTCTTGCAGTCTTACTATTTTTGACTACAACTTTGCCGTATCCCTCATAAATAGTTCTAACAGTAGCTTATTTATTGAAACCATCAAGTTTTCAATACTCTGATTTAGTCCAAGTACTGAATTGTCCCTTTCACATAAGCCCTGACATGAACAACTTTTCTCTTTTAATGACGTTTTCAAAGTTTTAATAATAATGGTAGTCTAAAATTGTTTTTCACACACAAAAGAAGAGTCGCAACTCAGAGAATTTCTGTCAGTGTTTTCTACACTGATGAAACAATTAAAGCAGAAAACTGAAATCATGATATTTAACTATCATGTAAGGTGCTTTGATAGGTCCAGTTACAGCCACTTTGTTGTGCATTTGATTGATCAAGATTTTGTTTGGTTCCCAGTCCAGTCTCCACAATGTTGAATTTTGCATCTATTTTAAATCTCTTGTATTAGGCTATCTGAAAAATACACATCCGTGATTAATAATTTCTTCGTATGATACTTGATCATGGATGTTGCCACCAAATTTAACATGCACTTGGAAGTTTTGAATATCTGTCTGTTATAAATTATCCACTGCAAGGATGTTCATCTTTTTGATTGAAAGTGAAAGGCATTCCCACTGTGATAAATTGTGAATTTTCTACTTAGCTGGCTTTTACACTGGCTTCTTCATCATCTTCTCCTTCTTGGGTATGATGGTCTCAAGTTTTCCCTGTATGAAGAAATTTTCCAGGATTGTCTGGTTTGTTTGACTGCATCAACTACAAAACAATAATTGTTTTTTCCTTTGTACTGTATTTTAGAATTCTCAGCCAACTGGTTTACAAATAATTTTAATTTTTTCAAAAATACTTTGTCGTTTCTTGGCTAGTCCTTTGGCTCACTGGTATCCTTCGGTGATTATTGTCTTCAGTCCATGTATCAAATAAGTTTTCTGCTTTTGTCATTATGGTGCTTTTTCAGCAAGTTAATTTTGAAACATTTGAATGTGTTTTGGTTTCTTCTTTTCTGTCCCAAATACTATGAACAGTGGTCTTCACCACTGCCATTGAATTGCAAATGTTAACAATTTTTTCACCAACTTCTATGCAGTGTAAAACTTGTTGTCTGGTCTCTGCAAAGTAAAACTTCTTGTTTGGTCTCTAGCATGACAGACTTTTTTCTCTTTTTGTCAGTACTATTCTCGAACTTCAAAAGCTTTCATTACATTTTTTCCTAAAAAAGGAACAACTATATTTAAAAGAATAATGAATTAATTATGTACAATGAAAATACAGTCTGTATAATTCACATGCAGAAAATATGCTTATAATTCAGCAGTTAGTTGAAACAAACAAAATAGGAACTAAAATTTCAAACTGCTAAGAAACTGGAAAACAATAAAGTCCTAACACAGTAAATAAAGTGATGATAAATTCAAAATACAGCAGAGCCACTTAAAGGGAAAAGTAAGCAGAGCATCATTATTGGCCAGGTAAGAAAATAAACAGAGCATCAATATTAGCTGTGTAATGATACATTGTGGCCGTAAATCGAAAAATTATCACAATTTGAAAAGGCCAATGTAGTGAAATGCTATACAGGGTGTGCCATTTTTGACCACCCTAAATAACTGTTTGTCCAGATGCAATTTACAAAATGTTTCATGCATATGTTCTATAGCTGTCAGGGAGACATAAATCAGCATGATTGCTTTCGTTGTAGCTTTGTTTCTCTACAAAGATATTGTTTATTTGGTAATTCATTTCCTCTCCTAAAGACCTATTCAAAAATGTATCACAATGTACCACTCAGTGAAACACAACGTCATTAATTACATAATACAACATTATTAATTACATAACACAACATTGACTTTGAGACCAGGATCACAAACTTGTCCACTTGCTGAAGTTGTCAGAAAACAAATGAAAACCAAGTAAAAACGTAACACAAAATTGACTTTGACTCTCCTGTGCCATTGCCCAGGAGTAGAACATGCAAAGGTGCTCAAAGTGATGACCCTGGACACCGATACACTGGTGCACTCATTGAATGAAAGAATTATTTACTGCTTCCAGTGTTGCCTGCCGAAGAGAGTTACAAGCAAGCACGATACTTTCCTGCATGTCCTCTGAAGTTGCTGGAATACGCGATAGGTAACATCTTTAATGTACCCGCAAAGAAAAAAGTCTAGATTATATAAATCAGGAGACCTAGCAGGCCAAATAACTATTCCTGCTCGACCAATCCATCTGGCAGGATACCTTCGATTCAGAACATGCCGTACACTCAAGGCATTAGGTATTGAAAATCCATTGTGTTGATACCACATAAGCATTCTGGTTCTTAGCAGCACTTCATCCAGAAGAGGAGGAAGAATTCGTCTGAGGAAGTTGGCATTCACTGTGCTGTGTAGACTACCATTGATGAAATAAGGGCCAATAATTGTAATACCAAGCATCCCACACCAGCCCCCCTGCGGGTCCGGGGATTAGAATAGGCCCGAGGTATTCCTGCCTGTCGTAAGATGCGACTAAAAAGAGTCCCTCCCCCTCAAGGGGATAGTTAGCGCCTGCGTCCGGAGACGGACGGTTCCACGACCTCTATTTGCGGTCATTTTGCTTTTTCACTTCTCGTTTCTTCCTTCCTTTGGTTGGTTCCTTTCTTTGCTCTTCTCCACCTCACTGTCTTCCTTACTCTTTCCCTTGCCTTCTTCTCCTTGCCTTCTCATTGCCTTCTCTGGTCTCCGCCTCGGCGTTTGAGACAGTCTGTCCTCTCTCTCCCTCTCTCTCTTCTTTTTCCTCGTGGACATGTAAGGCACGCACGTACCCCCTGGTAAAGGCCAGGCCCAGGGAGGTGTGATTGCCTGAGCTGATACCTTCTGACCATGCCAATTGGTCCCTCCGTCTGTTTCTCGGGAGGTGTGACCTGAGGTGTAAACATTCACCTAAGGCGGGAGTGCCCTCTGAGAGGGTCCCCACAAGGAACGAGCGCGCCATCGGAGACGCTGGCAATCATGGGGGATTCCTCCGCAATGGATTTCACTCCATCTCTCTCGACTTCTGCCCAAAAACGGAAACTTGACCAGCCACCAGTGACAAAAGTACTACCGCCTGCCCCACAGTTCCTCGTCATTTCTCAATCTGAGGACAGAAAGGATTTTTCCTCTGTCAACCCTTTCGTTATCCAGAAGGGCGTAGATGCCATAGCCGGATCTGTCAAATCTTGTACCAGGTTGCGTAATGGTACCTTATTACTAGAAACTGAGAGCGCCTTTCAGACACAAAAACAGCTTCGGGCCACACTCCTGTACACGTTCCCTGCCCGGGTGGAGGCTCACCGAACTTTGAATTCGTCTCGTGGTGTGGTCTATACTAGATCCCTCGACGGATTGACTGACGAGGAGATTCAATCTTTCCTCGCTGAGCAGGGCTTGACGGCTGTCCATAGGGTCATGAAAAAGGTCAACAATGACCTTGTACCGACCCGGACACTTTTCTTGACCTTTGATAGTGTTAAGCTGCCATCGCGCATCAAGGCGGGCTACGAGGTTATTTCTGTTCGCCCCTATGTCCCGACACCTACGCGCTACTACCAGTGTCAGCGTTTCAATCACACTCGACAGTCTTGTTCCAATGCGGCTAAATGTGTCACTTGTGGCAGGGATGCCCATGAGGGTGACTGTCCACCTCCGTCTCCTCATTGTGTGAACTGTCAGGGTGACCATGCCGCATCCTCCCGCGACTGTCCTGTCTATAAGGAAGAACGCTGTATCCAAGAAATTCGGGTCAAAGAGAAAGTGTCCACCTCGGCTACTCGCAAGCTATTGGCTAGTAGAAAGCCCACGCTGCTCCCAGTGGGGAAATGCAGTACTGTCCTCGCCTCTCCTCGGACTACCAAGGAGGTGGCAACCCAGACATGCGATCTGACCTTCAGCACCACGGTCGTCCGTTCGGCCAGTGCTAAGATCGCGCGGTCGACATCTCCTCTTCCTCCCATCACCCCACAGACACCAGCCCCTTCATCAGCTTCTGCTAAGACGAAGACCCAGAAGTCAGATGCACGGGCCTTCAAGAAGGAACCGTCCCGTGCAGACTTCCTACGTACCTCGACCTCCCAGCCTTCGACCAGTACTTCCACCAAACGACCTTCCAAGAAGGCTCATAGGAAGCACAGTTCTCCTTCTCCACCACGGCACATTTCTTCTCCTGCGCCACCCAGCGATTGCCGCCCCAGGCCGCCATCCATTTCGCCTGGCCGCACCGCTGGTAGCCGAACATCTGGCCGTTCACCGGCGGAGGAAGCTCCCCCTCCCGGCCATCTTACCAAGATGGCCGATGAACCTATAGACCCAATGGACGATGACTGTCCGCCTACTGATAGCGGCGGCAGTGCTCGCTCGAAGCCAGGCCCTCAGCGGCCATCGAGGTGACCCCTTCTTTCATCTTCCTTTTCTTCTTACGATGGCACTTATTCACTGGAATATTCGCAGCATTTGCTCCAACCGAGAGGACTTGAAGTTGCTGCTCCGCTTGCACCGTCCGCTCGTCGTAGCCCTCCAGGAAACGAAGCTATGCCCATGCAATCAAATTGCCTTGGCACACTACACCTCTGTGCGTTTTGACCTACCCCCTGTGGTAGGTATTCCGGCTCATGGAGGGGTTATGTTGCTGGTCCGGGATGATATTTACTACGATCCCATCACATTGCACACCGGCCTGCAGGCAGTTGCCATCCGCATTACTCTCCCCACTTTTACATTTTCCATTTGTACCGTCTACACTCCATCGTCATCTGCCGTTACCAGGGCAGACATGATGCAGCTTATTGCTCAGCTACCTGCCCCATTTTTGTTAACTGGAGACTTCAATGCCCACCATCCCCTTTGGGGCTCTCCGGCATCCTGCCCGAGGGGCTCCCTGTTAGCAGACCTTTTCAACCAGCTCAATCTTGTCTGCCTCAATACTGGCGCCCCTACTTTTCTTTCGGACACATCTCACACCTATTCCCATTTAGACCTCTCTATATGTACTACCCAACTTGCACGCCGGTTTGAGTGGTATGCACTTTCTGATACATATTCGAGCGACCACTTCCCGTGTGTTATCCATCTCCTGCAGCATACCCCCTCCCCGTGCTCATCTAGTTGGAACATCTCCAAAGCAGACTGCGGGCTCTTCTCTTCCAGGGCGACCTTTCAGGATCAAACCTTCACAAGCTGCGATCGTCAGGTCGCACACCTCACGGAAGTCATTCTCACTGCTGCTGAATATTCCATCCCTCATCCTACTTCTTCTCCACGTCGCGTACCGGTCCCCTGGTGGACCGCAGCATGTAGAGACGCTTTACGTGCTCGTCGACGTGCTTTACGCACCTTTAAACGCCACCCTACAGTGGCGAATTGTATCAGTTATAAACGATTACGTGCACAGTGTCGTCGTATTATTAAAGAAAGCAAGAAAGCCAGCTGGGCTGCTTTCACAAGCACCTTCAACAGTTTTACTCCTTCTTCTGTTGTCTGGGGTAGCCTGCGCCGGCTATCTGGCACTAAGGTCCACTCACCAGTTTCTGGCTTGATGGTCGCGAATGACGTCCTTGTGGCCCCGAAGGATGTTTCCAATGCCTTCGGCCGCTTTTTCGCAGAGGTTTCGAGCTCCGCTCATTACTACCCTGCCTTCCTCTCCCGCAAACAGGCAGAGGAGGCTAGGCCACCTAACTTCCGCTCCTCAAATCGTGAAAGTTATAATGCCCCATTCACCATGCGGGAACTCGAAAGCGCACTTGCCCGGTCACGGTCCTCCGCTCCAGGGCCTGATTCTATTCATATTCAGATGCTGAAGAACCTTTCTCCTGCGGGTAAAGGTTTTCTTCTTCGTACTTACAATCGCATCTGGACTGAGGGACATGTTCCCGCATGCTGGCGCGAGTCTATTGTTGTCCCGATTCCTAAACCGGGGAAGGACAAGTACTTGCCTTCCAGTTATTGACCCATCTCGCTTACCAGCTGTGTCTGTAAAGTGATGGAGCGAATGGTTAACTCTCGTTTGGTTTGGCTGCTCGAGTCTCGACGCCTACTTACCAATGTACAATGTGGATTTCGTAGGCGCCGCTCTGCTGTTGACCATCTGGTTACCTTGTCGACCTTCATTATGAATAACGTCTTGCGGAAGCGCCCGACCGCGGCTGTGTTCTTTGATTTGGAGAAGGCTTACGACACCTGTTGGAGGGCGGGCATTCTCCGCACCATGCATACATGGGGTCTTCGCGGTCGCCTCCCTCTTTTTATTCGTTCCTTTTTAATGGATCGACAGTTCAGGGTACGTGTGGGTTCTGTCCTGTCAGACACCTTTCACCAGGAGAATGGGGTGCCACAGGGCTCAGTTTTGAGCGTCGCTCTCTTCGCCATAGCGATCAATCCAATAATGGATTGCCTCCCAGCTGATGTATCAGGCTCCCTTTTCGTGGACGATTTTACCATCTATTGCAGCGCGCAGCGTACACGTGTCCTGGAGCGCTGTATTCAGCATTCTCTTGACCGTCTTTACTCCTGGAGTGTCGCCAATGGCTTCCGTTATTCTGCGGAGAAGACGGTCTGTATTAACTTCTGGCACTACAAAGAGTTTCTCCCACCGTCCTTACGACTCGGTCCCATTGCTCTCCCATTCGTGGAGACAACAAAATTTTTAGGTCTTACATTTGACAGGAGACTTAGCTGGTCTCCACATGTGTCATATTTGGCTGCCCGTTGTACCCGTTCTTTAAATGTCCTCCGTGTTCTCAGTGGTATGTCGTGGGGAGCGGATCGAACCGTCCTACTTCGTCTATATCGGTCGATCGTCCGCTCCAAGCTGGATTATGGGAGCTTCGTATACTCCTCTGCACGGCCATCCATCTTACGCCGCCTCAACTCCATACAACATCGGGGTTTACGACTTGCGATCGGAGCGTTTTATACTAGTCCCGTAGAGAGTCTTCATGCTGACGCTGGCGAATTGCCACTCACCTACCGGCGCGATATACTGTTTTGTCGGTATGCCTGTCGGTTACTGTCAATGCCCGACCACCCGTCTTATCATTCCTTTTTTGACGACTCTCTAGACCGTCAATACGGGTTGTATGTCTCTGCCCTGCTATCCCCTGGAGTTCGCTTTCGTCGCCTCTTTCAACACCTTAATTTTTCACTCCCTGCAACCTTTCGAGTGGGCGAGAGCCACACGCCACCTTGGCTCCATGCTCAGGTTCGCGTTCACCTTGACCTCAGCTCGCTCCCAAAAGAGGTTACCACCGGTTCGGTCTACCACTCCTGTTTTGTCGAACTTCGTTCAAAGTTCATTAGTATGACCTTCATTTATACAGATGGCTCAAAGACCAATGACGGGGTCGGGTGTTCCTTTATTGTCGGGGCACAAAGTTTCAAATACCGGCTCCATGGCCATTGTTCGGTCTTCACAGCTGAGCTCTTTGCCCTCTACCAGGCTGTTCTTTACATCTGCCGCCACCGACATTCTGCTTATGTCATCTGCTCCGATTCCCTGAGCGCCATCCAGAGCCTCAGTGATCCGTATCCGGTTCACCCTTTCGTGCACCGGATCCAACGCTCTCTTCAGCAGCTGGTGGACGTCGGTTCTCCGGTTAGCTTTATGTGGGTTTCTGGCCATGTCGGTATCCCTGGGAACGAAGCTGCAGATGCCGCGGCCAAGGCTGCGGTCCTCCAGCCTCGGACAGCTTCTTGTTGTGTCCCTTCGTCGGATTGTAGCAGGGTAATTTGTCGGCGCATTTTATCGCTGTGGCATGCCGATTGGGCTGCACTTACGGACAACAAGCTTCGGGCCTTGAAACCTCTTCCCGCGGCTTGGACGTCCTCCTCCCGCCCTTCTCGGCGGGAGGAGGTCGTTTTGGCCCGGTTACGCATTGGACACTGCTGGTTCAGCCATTGCCATCTGCTGACGGCTGCGCCGGCGGATGACCCACGAGCAGCTGCTCGCATTCTTCGTTTTATCAATTTGACAAACCTCTCTAAGGACATTTGATTATGCTGTTCTTTTAATCCTATGCCTGTCAGTCTGTCTTTTATCGTGTTTTCCCTTTTAGTTGTTGTTTTTAAACTTGTGCCTCGCGGTGCATTCTTAACGTAGTCTGGGCGCTAATGACCATTGAAGTTGTGCACCCTAAAACCACAAAAAAAAAAAAAAAAAAAAATCCCACACCAGACGTTAACTCTCCATTGATGCTGATGTTCCACCTGTCTAAGCCATCGTGGGTTGTTGCTGGACCAATAATGCATGTTCATTGTATTTACTTGTCCTTTGTTTGAGAATGAACATTCATCAGTGAATAGAACATTGGAGAAGTAGTTCGGGTTGGCAAGGATTTGCTGCTGTGCCCAGAACTGTACATGATTCTGGAAATCATTTCGATCCAATTCTTGATGTACACAGGTTTTAGGAATGCCAATCTTGTGTTCAAGCTGCTGTGTGCTCACATGTGGATTTATAGCAATGGAAGCTAGAACAGTAACTTCGGCAGCTTCGTCTGTGCGAGTGCTATGACAATGGTGTTGTCGTGGGTTGAAACTTTCCGTTTCCTGAAGCGTCGCAACAAGACGAGAAAACATCCATTGGGAACATGGGTTCCTGTCAGGATATCGCTCTCTGTTCAGTTGCGCTGCCTGCGTAGCATTTCACCTACCTTCAAAAACAACAATAAAAGAAACATTATGTCGATGCAGTTTGTATGAAGGACAGTCTTTACTGTATGCCTACTCTACACAACAGTATTTAAAAGGACTAAACTACTGTACTAAATGTACCCATACATAAGAAAACAGTATTGCAATTACTGTTCTGATAACTTACATTCCCCATAGATGAACAGCATTTCTACCTTCTCTTTGTTGGTGTACATTTTACTCACACAGCTCTTCATCTGACGATGGTTGACGGAATGATGGGTGTGCATTCTACTTTTGTTTACATTTGTCCTCTGTCAACGTCAGCACATGGATGTGCTCCATTACCCCGAGTACCTGTACTAAGTGCTGGGAGTGTCAATGTCAAAGTTGTGTATGTAATTAATAACGTTGTGTTTCAGTGAATGCTACACTGTGACACATTTTTAATAGGTTTTTAGGAGAGGAAATGAATTACCAAATAAAAAAAACGGGGTGCCATTTAAAAAAGTCATACCGCTGTTCATATCTTTGTAAAAAAATAAAGCTACAATGAAGGCAATCGTGCTGATTGATGTCCCCTGATGGCTGAAGAACATTTGCTTGAAAAGTTTTGTAATTTGCATCTGAACAAACATTTTTTTAGGGTGGTCAAGAGAAATGGGACACCCTGTATAAAGAAAAACTGTATTGTTGTGTATTGGTGTTTCTATCTGCTCTCATAGCTGAGTGGTCAGCGTGACGGATTGCTGTCCTACGACCCTTGGTTAGATTCCTGGCTGGGTTGGGGATTTTCTCTGCTCAGGGACTGGGTGTTGTGTTGCTTCATCATCATTTTATCCCCATCCGGCGTGCAGGTCACCCAATGTGGCATCGAATGTAATAAGACCTGAACCAAGGCGGCCGGACCTGCCCCGTAAGGGGCCTTCCAGCCAGTGATGCCAAACGCTCATTTCATTTCAATTAGCTACAGAACTCTTGATAAGTCTCCCCAGAAACATGTCTCTCAACTAACTTCACAACACTTCTTTCTATAGCTGCTCGTCCTCCCAAGTGCAAGAGAGAGATCAACAATGACATTTGTAGGCCAAAGAGTTTGTCATTGACATTATTTAGATTAACTGGTATATAATCCGTGTGAAAAAATTTAGTGCAAATATGATTCATGTAATTTCAAGTTAAGTAACTTCAAAATTACTCTGATCACATAAATAATAAACAACATATTTGAAATATGACATTTTTAAGCAAATAGTTTTGCAAGAGGTTATCATCTTACAAATGAAATTATCAATACCCATTGGTATTGGAGAGTTCATAAGGTGCATTAGGCCCAATTATGTCACAAGTGGCATGAATCAATCCGCACATGACGACTTGAGAATGCTTTAGTTTAGTTCCTACTCTGTCACTGTTCATACTCAACACCATTATCAAAAAATCACTATTCTTTTGGTTCGACTAACACCAGACGTGATTCTCTCTCCTTGCTACAGATCACGTGGCCTTTCTGTACTGCCCTCTCATAGTCTATTACTAAAGCACTCCCCCACTACTTCACTCATTAATGAACTCATCTCATCTCACCTCATGTTAGTACAAAAGTAATTGTTTAATATAGTTAATGTAGAAATTTGGTAATAGCATGTGAGACATGTGCTAATGTACTGATCAGAATGGTATGTTTATTATGATTTTACAGTGAAAAGCCTCACAAAATCCCAACTGATACTCTTAAAGCTGAAAAAGTACAGTAACAATATAATGAATAAGTGCGTCACATTAATCAATACTGGTTTTGTCTGCTGATTTCGTTGATGGAGCTAGTTTTTGCATATCATAGGCCAAATTTGATTTATTATAATTGTTTGATTATTAAATTTGCATTAATGCAGAATTCACTCAAAACACTGAAAAACAAGAATATTACAATATCTTATTTTAAATCTGTGCTATGCCTACATATTGTTGCTTGTTTTTAAGGTGATGTATAAATTATATTCCATAATCATATGAATATAATAGAAGGAAACATTCCACGTGGGAAAAATATATATAAAAACAAAGATGCTGTAACTTACCAAACGAGGGAGCTTTGGTATGTTGATAGAGACAATAAAAAATACACACACAAATTTCAAGCTTTCGCAATCCAAGGTTGGTTCATCAGGAAAGAGGGAAGAAGAGGGAAAGACGAAAGGATTTGGGTTTTAAGAGAGAGGGTAAGGAGTCATTCCAATCCTGGGAGTGGAAAGACTTACCTTAGGGGGAAAAAGCACGCACACACACACACACACACACACACACACACACACACACACACACACACCCATCCACCCATCCATGCATTTACATATGTCTGCCTGTGTCTGTATATGTGCAGATGGATATGTTTCGTCTTTCCCTCTCCTTCCCTCTTTGCTGATGAAGCAACCTTGGGTTGCGAAAGCTTGAAATTTGTGTGTGTGTTTGTGTGTTTTTTATTGTCTCTATCAACATACCAATGCTGTCTCGTTTGGTAAGTTACAGCATCTTTGTTTTTATATGTATTCCATAATCATTTATACTAAATAGGCCCTGTCTTTGGTCTCTGGAGACTGTGTGGACATTAATGGGACAGATGCTAAAATCAAACGAAAGTGCTCCTCAATGGCTTTCTTTCAAGTGCTTGTATGTTGTTGTAACCGTATTGTCAAAACTGTCATTAATTCATCGAGACTTTGTCAATTCATCGCACTTTGTGTATGTGTAGCAGCCAATATACAATCACACTGATAGGCTGTTAATATTATAAGAATTGTCATTAAACAGGCTTCAAAACAGTGTGTTTGCTTTATGAATCTGATGCTTCCTTCTCACATATCCATACCTCATACAAATATTCCCCTCTTTTACTGTCTCAGCTAGTCTTCATTATGATCTAGGTGCCAACTGTTGAATGTTGAGATTTCCGTCTGGCTTGCTTTCAGTGTAGACCTATTAAACTCTGCCTATGGTGCCTTCTACTTTCCCTTGATGGAGAGCAACAGTAATATGTTTCCGCTTGCTGATTACATGTCGGAGCCGAATTCACACTACCAAAGGGAGAGTGATCTATGAGATTGGCATTGGGCTTTCTCAATGCTGCATCACTTTTGGAAGTCATTCTGTATAGTGGTGACGAATGAAGAACTTGCTATAAGGATAAATACCACTGGGATATCCTAGTACCCAGTTACACAACATTCTTCAAAGCAAGCGGAATTCCAAGGCTACCTGACGAACTATTCTTTTGTCTGATTTGTTGTGTGTTGCAAGCTGTCACTAGTATGGAAATGAGTATGCACGTCATGATGCACACTTTACTTTTCATGATTGTGTATCAGTGGACAATTGTTGCCTCATACCACATCCAGTTCCCTGTCTAGACCCCGTCATGCCCAATAAATAAATAAATAAATAAATATCCTTTTCTGTCTGCTATTCCTCCCAATCCTCTGAATATATTTTTCTTTCTCCTATACCATTTATCTGTGTTTTCATCTGACTGACACATTTCCACTTTTCCTTCCTCTTGTATGCGAAGTGACTTGTCATACTGTAATCTGATGCTGATTAATGGGTGTTTTGCCGAGCCAATTCATTTTATGCACAATATTTCATTGACACCTAGCCATAATCTTCAGGTGTTGTGAGTTTTGCTGTTGTGTGTACTCGCTGCATGGACTCCAACCAGACTGTGTACCGTTGATGGTCTTGTGCTACTGTCCATAGCTAAGTTCAATTCCCATTGTCAAAGATGCCCTTTGATGCTCTCTCTTTTTTTTTCCAGAGCACGCACTGAAATTCCATGAAATGCAAATGGTCTCAGCATTTTCCATCTTTGGTGTATGTGATGTCTTGCAAGATTTTAATAAATTGAGTGCCAAACCCGAAGCGTTCTTTAAATTGAAACCTCCATCACTGTTTATTACATTTTCTAACATCTTTAGTTTGACAGGCTCTTTATTACATCATCCCAGAACCTTGGCTTTTGCACCATAGTATTGGTCTCATCGTATTTCGATCTTGATTGTATTCGAGGCTGTGCTCAGTGACAGGTGGTTTGCTTGGTTGTTTTAGTTGGTTGTGTTACAGATGTTTCTTGCATGTCTCCTTGACTGTTCTGATAGTCTGCCTCTTATAAGACATGCCACATTTGCATTGAGTGCGATAGACACCCAGCTTTTGGCAACCTAGATCACCTTTAACATTGCAAAGAAGACTTTTTATCTTGGTTAAAGGGAGCGACATACGCTGGATGCCACAGGAGTCTACCAATATTTATGCATATTAGGCCATCATAAGGTTGATAGCAATTTTTGGCTCCTCTTCCTCAATCTGTCTCACCCTGTTTCTCAGGAGATCTAGATTTCGTCTGCGACATTCGTCCAACCTAACTATCTGAGTACCAATTCGTTCAGAACACTATTTGTAGGTGTTGTAATTCTTTGATGAGGCTCTCCTTGACTGAAAGTGTTCAAGCTCTATGGACCAGAGTCTTTAGCACCAGATTTGTTTGTGACTGCTCGAGGTGTGGAGACTGGAGTCAGTATGCCCACATACTCCATGACCCAGGGACCCACTCATTCTTCTCTGATCTAATACTTAAAGTAAAGGCAGCTGCCCTTCTTTTTCAAGATTCGCCATACTCTAGTTTTTCCACTCTCTCTAGTTTTTCCACTCTCTCTAGTTTTTCCACTCTCTCTAGTTTTTCCACTCTCTGTAGTTTTTCCACTCTCTGTAGTTTTTCCACTCTCTGTAGTTTTTCCACTCTCTGTAGTTTTTCCACTCTCTGTAGTTTTTCCACTCTCTGTAGTTTTTCCACTCTCTGTAGTTTTTCCACTCTCTGTAGTTTTTCCACTCTCTGTAGTTTTTCCACTCTCTGTAGTTTTTCCACTCTCTGTAGTTTTTCCACTCTCTGTAGTTTTTCCACTCTCTGTAGTTTTTCCACTCTTTGTGGCCACACAAAAACATGTCATCTACATGCCAATAGAAACATCTTGGTTTCAACTTGTGGATTCTAGTGCCCCTTTGCTTCAAAGTGTTGCATGCATAGGTTCTCTACAACAGGCAATAATGGACTACCCATCACCACACCATTGGTTTGTTCATAATATTTTCCACTGAACAGGAAATTAGTTGACATATGAATGCCTAAATGCTCTGTGAAATAATCATCAGAATTTTTTGCAATTAGTTCCAAGGAACCAGAAAGAGGGAGACTACATCTAAAGTGATCATAATATCCATATCCCAGAGCTGCGGCTGACTGGGATGTTTTACAAAGCCAGTGGAGTTTTGATTGTAGTTTTCATACTTCCCCACATATTCACTTAGAATGAGTTTAAGGTATTTTGGCAGCTGGTATGTGGGTGCACAAATATTACTAACTGTGGGTCTCGGAGTCTTTCCTTCCTTGTGTATCCTAGGAAAGCCATACAGTTGTGGTGGCACTGCTGCTCATGTTCTAAGACCGTTAATGATGTTTTGTGATAAACATGACTCACTGAGAAAAGCCATCACCTTCTCGATTTTATTTGAAGGAGAAACATCTATCTGCCATTCAAAAGATGAAAAGTCTTCCTCTTATAGTCCATATGTGTCATTAGGACCGTAGCGTTGCACATGTTGCCTGGCAGAACTAGAGGTTACTTGTCCTGCTGCTTCTGAGAGGAGAGAAGGTGCAACATGCTGCACAGATTGATTTAAGCTGTTAGTAGTAGCAATTTTGGAGTGGGCATGAAATTTAGCCTTTTAGTGTCATTAATGACACTCAATGAATGCTCTTCAAAGGAGGTTAATCATTCCCAAGTTTACATGCCAGCTACATTCTCTGGGATTGTTGGGAATTGGTTCAGAATGTGGCATCGGCACAAGCAGAACAGATGCAGATGAAAATGTCTGCACATCAGAAAGCAAAATCTGATTGCCTCCGCAAAAAGCCAAGATAAGATGCAGGGGGTCATACTGTAATTTATTTCACTGACAAACATCTGGACGAGAACACAGTGACGCTCCTTGCAACCAATAGCAGATTACATCACTCAATGGAGCATATTGCAGCTTCTCTGCTACCAGAAGCAATTTAAGAGGTTCACTGTGAAGTCTCTGGAGCACTTTCCAAGGCGTGAGTGCTAAGATCCAGCATCTATAAGGAAGAACAAGTAGAAATCTGTGGGAGGACAAGGAAGTTCAAGTTCTGCCAGTCAGTCAGGGCAATGCTACAGTTCTAATGACATGTTTGGACTAGAATAAGATGATTTTTAATCCTTTGAATGATGTTGCCTAAGAGATGTGGATGTTGATCCTTCGAATAAAATGGAGATGATGATGATGATGATGATGATGATGATGACTATTCTCAATGAGTCAGGCTTGCCATAAAACACTGTTACATGTCTTAGAACACAAGAAGCAGTGCCACCATGACTGTATAGCCTTCCTAAGGTCTGCAAAAAGGAATTCTTCTAAGATCAATATCTAGTAATATCGATGCATACACATACTGGATGTCAAAATACTTTAAATGCACTCTCAGTGAATACGTGGGGAAGTACAATCATCACCTTCGCAACTCCATTGACATTGTACACTGCCCCAGTCAATTGCAGCTCTGGGATATGGATATTATGATCAGTATTGATGTAGTCTCCCTCTTTATGAAAGACCTACTTTCTGATTCCTTGTAACTAATTGTGGAAAGGTTTGACGATTGCTTCACAGTACTTTTCAGGCTTGTTCTGCCATAAACTTTTTTCCTGTTTGATGAAAAATTGCACAAACGAAGCAATGTCATGGTCATGGGTAGCCCGTTATCGCTGTCACGGGGAACCTATACATAGGACACTTCAAAGCAAAGGCACTAGAATCCACTAAATTGAAACCAACATGTTTCTTCTGGGAGGTGACACATTTCTTGTGTGTCCACATGGAGCAGAAAAACTTGAACTGTTTCTGGAACATTTTAACTTTATCCGTCGTAACATAAAATTCATGATGATGCTTTCCTTGATGTGTTAGTTAAGAGAAGAATTGACAAATCCTTGGGTCACTGTGTGTATATAGAAAACCTATGAACATTGACCTCTCTCTCCATGCCTTGAGGCATAATCATCCATCACAAAGAAACGTGGCTCTTACGACTCTGGTCCATAGAGCAATAGAGCTTGAACACTTTCAGACAAGAAGAGTCTCACCAAAGAATTAAAACACCTGCAAATAGTGTTGTGACAGAATAGGTACTCAGGTTTTAAGATTGGATGGGTGTTACAATTAAAATCAAGAGCTTCTGAGAAAGAGGTCGAGACTTGAGTCCAAGGAAGAAAAGCCAACAATTGCTTATGTACCTTATGCTAGCCAAATATCGGAATGATCAGTAGACTCCTTCAGGAACATAAAGCCATCGTATTATGCACCATTCAACTAAGATAAAAAGTCCTCTATATTATGTTATAGATGATCTAGTTTTTCTGAAAGCTGGATGTTTATCACATTCAGTGCGTATGTGGCATGTTTTATATGGCACAGACTAACAGAGCAGTCAAAGAGAAATACAAGGAACATCAGTGACACACCCGACTAAAACAACCAAGCAAATCAGTTGTAACTGAGCACTACCTCAAATATGATCATCATCATCATCTTGGACAGTTTCCAGCCACTGGCTGGGTCTGTCGGGAACACAAGCCTCTCCATCGTGTTCTGTCTTTCCACCATTCCCCCTCTTCCACCTTCGTCCAGTTCTCTCCTCTTCTCATCACACATTCCTTCACTCCCTTCACCCATCTATCTCTTGGTCTTCCTCTGGGCCTCTTCCCCTCCAGTTGCAGATCAAACATCCTCTTTGGAATTCTTCCCTCATCCATTCTCTTCATGTGTCCATACCACTGCAGTCTTGATTTTTCTATCCTGTCCTGTACTGGTTCCTCCTTTAGTCTTTCCCTCACATACAAATTTCGCAATCTGTCTCGTCTTGTTACACCCAACCTGCTCCTCTGGAACTTCATTTCACTAGCCTGTATTCTACTTTTGTCGCTTTTGTGCATTACCCATGTCTCACTTCCGTATGTCAATATGGGGACAAAGTAGGTTCGGTATATAATTCCCTTGGATTTCTGTGGCACCTCCTTGCTCCAAATAAGCCCCCTAATGCATTTGTAGAACTGCCCTGCTTTTCTGCACCTTTCATTTATTTCCATTGCGTTTCCCCCCTTACTTTCAATCACGCTTCCCAGGTACTTGAAGTTCTCTACCACTTGTAGTTTTTCCCCTCCACAAGTTATATCCACATTTGGCCTATTCTTCTTCCTTGTTGTGACGATTATTTCACTTTTCTTTGCAGAGAAATGCATTCCATATTGTGCTGCCGTTGCCTCCCATGCATCTAACTGCTCTTGCACCTCCTTCACGCAATTTCCCCATAACATCAGGTCATCGGCAAAAAGCACTGCTTTCATTTTATGATCTCCAATTGCATCTGATACTTGCTGTAGGATTTCATCCATAACAATAATAAACAATAAAGGCGAAAGTGCACTTCCCTGTCGCAGCCCATTTTCCAGCTTGAACCATGCAGTGCGTTCCCTCCCCACTTTCACACAACTCTCACTTCCCTCATACATTTTTCTGACTTTTCGTGTAATCTCTTCATCTATCCCTTTTGCGTTCAGCACATCCCAGAGCTTGTCCCTACAGATACTGTCATACGCCTTCTCAATATCCAAAAAGGCCATGATTAAGTCCTTCCCGTACTCATAGTGCCTTTCCTGCAGTTGCCTTACCGCAAATATGAGGTCTGTTGTTGATCTTCCCGGTCTGAAACCGTACTGCTCCTCTTGCAGTCTACTTTCAATACTGCTTCTTATTCTCTTCTCCAGCATCTTTTCATAGATTTTTCCACAGTGGCATAGCAGGGTGATTCCTCTGTAGTTCTCACATCTCCTTTTATCCCCTTTCTTGAAGATCGGGACTATAATTCCTTTCTTCCAATCCTCAGGAATTCTGTTCTCCTTCCACACCACCCTCAGCACTCTGTATAGCCACTGGGTTCCTACTTCTCCTGCTGCTCGTATCATATCCACTGTTACTTCGTCCCAACCTGGTGCCTTGCCCCCTTTCATCCTCTTTATGGCTTCTTCCACTTCATTCCAAGTTAGATCATCAATTTCCCCACTATTATAATCGTCTGCTGCCTTAGGCTCTCCATCGCTGTTAGTTACCTGCTTGGCAGCATTCAACAGATCTTCAAAGTACTCCTTCCAAATCTTTTTGAGCTCATGCATTTCCTCCACAACTCTTCCATTATTATCCATGATCCTCAGGCACTCGCTTCTGTCGTTCCTCTTATTTCTTACCATGGTGTAAAGTACTTTTTTGTTCCCTTCACTGTCCTCTTCTAACATTCTTGTCCATTTTTCCATCCACTTCTTCTTCTCCGCCCTTACTATGGTCTGTGCCGCTTTCTTGCTTTCCTTATATTTTACCCTAGCTTCCTCTGTTCGGGTCTGGAACCATTCTCTGAAGGCTTTGTTCTTTCGAAGTACTGCCTCTTTACATATGTTGTTCCACCATGGGGTTTCCCTACTTCTCCTCTTTGTGCTAGTTCTTCCGCACACAGTCTCAGCTGCCTCAACTAGAGCCCTCTTAAAATCGCCCCATTCTTCTTCCACTGTTCTCTGAATATGATGATGAAATGAAATGCAGCGAGACCAGTCTCATGGTGCAAATACCAAGATTCTGGGATGGCATTGTTAAGAGGTCCATAGAAATAAAGATGTTAGAAAAATATAATAAACAAGGATGGAGATTCTTGTCAAACAAGGGTTGGGGTTTGCCACTTGATTTGATGATTGAAATGTTGATGAGATCTTAAGATCTCACTGGACATGACATCTGCCAGAGCTGTGCAACACTGACAGATTTTACATTTCATGGAATGTCAGGGTATGTTCTCAAAAACAGAAGTGCTTCAAATGGCATAGTGGGCACTGCGAATTGGCCTTGGCTATAAACAGTAGGACGAGCCCAACAATATTTCAGTCCAGTTGGTGTCGAGACAGCAAATACACAAAACAGAAAAACTTGCAGCACCTGAGGAAGACGGCTGTGTTGGTCATCGAAATATTGTGCACAAAACTGGAACTATTGAGGTCTATTCAAATAAAACCTGGTCAGTTCGTCTACCTTTGCCTTACACCTAAGGTGGCACCACGTAACTGTAGGTATGGTTGCAGCATCTATTGGTAGAGGGACTGACATGTGTGCACCATTTGATGTTGCATAGCGCCATTGTGGTTTCACGCCAAAGAGAAGGTGCTCACACAAGTTATCGTCCACTAGCAAACATGCAGGCCACTAGAGCCCACTGCTTGTCGAGTTTCTGGAATGGGCAACCTCCAACAATCCTCAGTGTTATCACACCACTTTACAGAACCTTAGATGAGCCATCAAGTCGAAACACCGTTGCATGTTGTCCAATAGCGTTATCCTACTGCATGATAATGCCCTCCCACACATGGTCAATGCGGCGAAGACGACATTGCAGCAGTTTTGGTGGGAAATGCTGGAACATCCACTGTACGGTCCTGACCTTTCACTGTGTGACTTCCATGTGTTTGGACCTCTAAAACAAACTAGTCGCGGACATCGATTTGCAACAGATGACGAAGTGTGTGACTGGGTCCAGGCTTGGATCCGGCAACAGCCTGCTAGCTTCTTCAAGTATGGAATCGATCAGCTAGTGTCGCAGTGGGATAAATGTGCTAAAAGTTATGCGACTATTTTTGAGTATGTGTACTGTGTATAACTACATTTTTGAGCTACTAAAATCATTGCCGTTAATTTACTCTAGTGACCAGGTTTCATTTGAATGCCACTTATACAGCAGCTTGACAGGACACATGGAAGCACACCATTACTTGTAATTCTGTTTGCTTCTCCTTAATCAGTTACACCTCTCCCCACATATTTTTCATTCTTTGTCCTTTTATTAGGTTGATACTGAGTTTGTAGCATTTTTCCATAAGTTTAATAAACACAACAGATACACATAAGAGTCTTTAGTCAATAATAATATATTATCTTTCAACACTGTAAGAAAAAATAGATTGCTACTCACTGTAAAGAAGACACTTCAGGTTTCAGACAGGCACAATTAAGACACTCGCTTAGAGCTTTCAGATACAGCCTTCATTTTTGTCTGCAACTTGAAGTGTCTTCTTTACGGTAAGTAGCAGTCTTTTCCTACATTGATGATATTCCTGTGTGGAGTTTCCATTGTTCGATTTATTCTCTTTCACTATTTACAACACTTTGCCATTGCTGGGGCAACTTTTCAATTTCGCAACTGTAGAAATCACATGGTTCTGAGGTGAAGAATTTGTCAAGCCATGTTCGGAGAGCATTTTCATCCAGCGAGGATATTCCTTTAAGGTTGTTTGATAGACATTGGAAAATGTGAAAATCTGAGGGCGTGAGATCAGTTGAATAAGGTGGGTGTGGAATGTTGTCTCAACCCAACTCTTGTATAATGTTTTTTATCAGTCTAGCAGAATGCAGGCAGACATTGTTGTGGAGTAACATCACTTCATGCAGTCTTCCTGTTCATAATTATTGGATTGTGTATGCAAGATGTCTCAGTTGTTTACAGTAAATGACAGAGCAGTGATGGTTACACCCCGGGGAAGCAATTCGTAGAACACCACAGTGTCGCCGTTCCACCAGATGCATGACATTATCTTTTGTGGATGTACTCAGGAGAGTTGTTGCTCAACCATTCCTTTCTTTTCCTTATGTTAGCATAAAGACACCATTTCTTGTCACCAGTAACGATACAGGATATGAATGGTTGGTGTTATCCATGAGCCAGTTGATGATAGGCAAGCAAAGATGCACATATGGCCTTCTACTGATTTTCGTGATTTTGGCTCAGAACATACGGTACCCACACATCCAATTTTTATATCTTCCCCATTACATGCAAATGTCGCACAATGGTGGAATGATCAGTCATCACATTTGCTAGTTCTTGAGGTCACTGACATGGATCATTGAGGATTAATGTGTTTAAAGGCCCAAGGCCCCAAAGGCCTTCCTGACTGTAGAGACTCACTAATGTCAAAACGATCCTCCTTAAAATGAAAAAATCATTTTCTGGCTGTGACCTGTCCAATAGCATTATACCCACATACTGCTGCTATCACCCCTCTGTTGAACTCATACAGAAGAATATGTTGGAAGTGTTCCAATTTCCCCAGGCACTGCATTTTCTAGCGTCCACATCACTATTCACTATCTCCAAATGACAGAATGACAATATGTAAGCTCAGATAATCACTCCAAGAAAATACCAAAACATTTCCCCAATTAAATGACGTAAAACATTCTAACATTGTCTGTGTAGCTGATGTAAAAGAAAAGACTGTCATCTGAAATTCATAAACAACAGTAAAGATTAAAATATACCAAAGAAGCAGAAGTATTGTAGAGATGAAAGAAACATTTTGACAAATTAATACACATGAATTGCAATAATAGTGGCAACGCAGAACGGTGAAAATGGTGAGAAGATAGATACAGTGTGGATAACAATTCAAAATGTAAAAAATGAACAGGTGTCGGGGAGAAATGTTATTCCACAAGAAATGATTAAGAACTTAAGTAAGGTGTTGGAAAAATTTTCTACTCATGATTATTGTACATGATTAAAATACAAATACAAAAATGAAAGAATGTCCCTCCTGACTGGAAGGTTGATGTTATCATTCTCTCTCTCTCTCTCTCTCTCTCTCTCTCTCTCTCTCTCTCTCTGTGTGTGTGTGTGTGTGTGTGTGTGTGTGTGTGTGTGTGTGTGTGTGTGATTGTCATTTATATGACCATGTAGGCTACTGAAAAGTTATTTGAGAAAAATTCCGCCTATAGTACCTTTATATATGTGAGTCTCACATTTTATAGGGTTTCTAGAGCAAATCTGTAGAAAGATCTGAAGGAATGTGTTTGTTGTGTGTAGCCTGCAAAGAAATTTAGAAAGTGTGTGTAACCAAGAAACCAAAGGCCACGAGAGATTTATTAAAAGGTAACAAAAAGGAACTTGTTAAATGAGAGAGAGAGAGAGAGAGAGAGAGAGAGAGAGAGAGAGAGAGAGAGAGAAGGGCTAGCCAATTACAGAACAGGAAGAGAACAAGAGCAGAATACAGGCAGTGTAATATCTCCAGCAACTTGGATAACAGGAGAAAATGGGCTTACCATGTCACTAGGTGTGGAGCCTCTGGAGATCACTCGAGGATTCTGTGAAAGTGGTTTAAAAATTTACTGTAAATGACAGAAGGTTATTTGCCATAGTAGAGGCATAACTGTTTATGATCTGATGAGACTTCTAACTCCCACTACAAAAATTAATTAAAGAAAGTGCATGTAATGTTCTCTCTCATTTGAGGACTGACAAGACTGCAATGCCCTGTTTATTGTTGGTGTGGTACATTATTCGCACATCACAGAACTTTAATGGATAAATTATCTGTTCCCCATTTTGTGGTAAGTCTGCCTGTGCTAATAATTACCTGAAGGTACAAAATATAGATTTTTTGGAAAGCTTTTGTATAAAAATTTTGTACTAGTGAGTCCAATCAGGCCTTATATTTTTATCAAGAAAGTTGAAAGATAGAAGGCACTGGAATTACTTCGAGAGGGTTTTTCATCTGATACTGATATAACAAGTGAGGAAAGCAGTGATTGTGAAACAAAACATATTCTTAAAGAATTCTAACTTGACAGTTTACTGGCCAAACAAACAAAAAATGACAAATAACAATATTACGAAAAGGAAAGTTACTACTTACCATACAGCAGAGATGCTAAGTTGCAGATAGGCACAACAAAAAGACTGTCACAAATAAAGCTTTCGGCCCATAAGGCCTTTGTCAAACACTCTCTCTCTCTCTCTCTCTCTCTCTCTCTCTCTCTCTCTCTGACACACACACACACACACACACACACACACACACACACGAGACTGCAGTTTCAGGCAACTGTATGGCTACAGTTGCCTGAGACTGCAGTGTGTGTGTGTGGGGGGGGGGGGGTGGTCTATTTTTGACAAAAACCTTATGAGCCGAAAGGCTTTATTTGTGACAGCCTTTTTATTGTGCCTATCTGCGACTCAGCATCTCTGCTGTTTGGTGAGTATAAACTTTCCTTTTCATAATATAGTTGTATTCCATCCTAAGTTTTCCATTATTTGAAAAATGATAAGTTACACATATTTGCCAAAAGCGCAAGAAATTCATTTTGGTTGTAGCAGTGGTAACAAAAGACACCTCCCAGTTCTTTTCAGAACAAAAGAAGAAAGAAGGGATTTTCACTTTCAGATGAAATTCAAACCCAAAATCTTTAAGCTCATGGCTAGATTTTATTGCTAATTATGTAAGTTGTGAAAACTGTGCTATTTACAGCAAACAATCAAGACCTCATACAAAATGTTCTCATTATAAGGAGTATTTGTGTGTCAAGAAAGAAATTGTTTTCAACGATACCACTTCTCATGAAATAATGTTTGTCGATGACTACACCATTATGACCTGACGGAACTAAGAAGTACCTTTTTGAAAAGAAGAAAAAATGAGATAAAGCACAGAAAAAACATTTTTCTGAGTTTCTTTTTGTTAAAGCAATTTCCCGTTTACTATAATGACAACAAATTGAGATTTGTTAAAGGCAAAAACAAACATTTAAGACATAAAGGGTTAAGTTTGGAAGAAACGAAAGGACAAGAAATATCAAAGAAACTCAAAAGAAGATATATCAAGAGAGGCATCTTTTCAGATCTATGTTTAGCTGTCGATAGAGCAACAAAGACTTTGTTGTCCATCTGAAGATGAAGAATCAAGCCCTTGAATCAAATTTTTACTATCACGCAATAAGCCTCATCTGAAAAACATCCCCCCTCAAGAGACTGGTTGACTATCAGGGAGAGTGGATTTGCAGTACTGTGACAGACTATTTTTATTCTTCTGGTGGGAACCTCATCGCAAACCATGAGTTTAAAATTTTTAGGGACATTATGATTTTCATAATTTCAGAGCTTGAAACGGGGGAAATCTTAATGCTTGAGCAATCTCTCTCTGACATACAAGGATTTGTACGTACTTGGTGGACAGCAGTCCCAATTTCATTAAAGGGAATGAAGAAATCATTGAAGGATTTATGTATGGCAGTGGGGTCTGTAACAGCTCTACCATTTATCATTAGTTTGGAGGGTCATTTTCTCTACATTTCATTGCCAGTTTCACTTCTTACAACAGACCAAACAACTTTGGATTTGTTTTTAGCATTTGAAATGAATGTATTGTTTGCAGTACACTTTGCTAGTTTAACTACTTTGTCAAATTTTTTGTATGTGCTTACAAATTTAAGAAATTCGGGACTTCGATTAACTTTTACCTTCATATGCAGTTTCTGCTTCTTTAGGTTAGACACACTAATTCCTTTTGTTATCCATGCTCTGCTTTTATGAGACTCAGTCCATACGTTTACTAAGGGAAGCGTTCATTGAATATACTCAAGAATTTGATTGAAAAATTATTGTAGCTGTCATTTGTTGAAGTGCGTTTGCTGACCGACCACATGGCGAGGTTTAGTTCTTTTAACTAATACCTCCATATCTTTTTGTTGTGCAGCCTGAATTTAAGTTTGATAGTGGAACAAATATTGCTCAGATACTCCTAAATGAAGACTACAATTCTCTTTGACACTGTAGTTATAACTACTTACAATATTATCAATACATGGTGTGGTGGTTGCTGTAACTCTCACATATTTGTCAAAATTTAGATTTAGGGTTTTTTAAATGTGAAGAAAATTTGTCATAGTTCTTACATCCATGTTGTAGGCAGTATTTAGTTTCTTAGACAGTTTTTTTAATATTCTTATACAACCTGTAAGTTCTGTACAACAGCTTTCAAATTTAAGTTCTTCATTTAGATTGCTAAAATTCTCTCTGATTTCATATTTTACTGAGAAATGAGCAAGAGCCTCCTTGCTTGCTAGTTCTACAAAAGGTGGTGTCTAGTTTGTAGCCAGTAAGGTTATTGAGAAGAATGATATTTGCATTTTTAAGCCAACGCTCATTTGGACAGATTTCCGTTATTGATTGTTTAATACTTTCTAAGAGAATTTGCATAGCATAAAACTTGCTGATCATTCCTTCAGACAGACCTCCAGTGTTCAGATGCATAATGAAATTGCTACTACATTCATTATCAGGTAAAGCAAAGGAACTACAAACTGTGTATTGAACACACCATCTGGATCATTAGTGTTGGGTCAGAACCGGTTGCAATTGGCCCCTTTCAGTAGTTTCCTTGCGTGTGAGCACTTAGGCCAATGGCTTGTTTGGTTTTGCAGCAGTTTTTGCGCATTATTTTGTCAGTAGCCTCTGATGTGGGACTCTTCTTGCCAGATTGATTCAGATGTTTTCCATACTTTGTGAAACTGGCTTTTTCGTAAATGTTGACATTGAGAAGTCTTACAGTTTTAAACTTTGAACAGAAGTGTTTTAATTTTTCATTCTTTCATCCAATTTCATTATTTATGCAAGACCATTCTGCCAGACTGTACCTCATAGGTAGGTACATCACTATCACATTTGTAGCAGTCAGCAACTACAGAATATTGACCAATTTGTTTTAGAAATGCATTGGCCTAATTACAGTAAAATCATTTGATCCTGCTGTGAGGACAACGTAGTCACTTTTAGTAGAATTGGCATTTTCTTTTTGACATTGCTAATCATGTTTTTGAATTTCTCTCCTGGCTTAACAATAGTTGAGAGACTCACAGTTTCTGTAGCAGAGTTTGATACAAAGTTTGAACCATTAAAAGCATGTCGCTGAATTTGAATTTTTGACTTTTGTTCTGTGATGCACTTGGTACAGTGTTGCTGCAGAATTGTTCTTTGCAGATTTTGTATCTGTTTTTGAGTGTCCACTTTTGCATGTGACTTTCAACACAGCAGTGCTGCCTTCTTCATTCTCAGATGCAAACTTTTTATTGGTACATTTTCAATATGTGGAGAAAGCTGTAAGTAGTGTACTATCATTTTTGTCAACTTTTGAATTATTACTATTCCCCAGAATTCTGCATCTGCAGCACATTTCATTTTTAACACTTCAATATCATTTTGCAACACTTGCATTGTTGAACCTCATCTCTGATAATGTTTACATACTTTTTTCACATGTTTCCATTACACAGGGATGACACAACCACTAGTAGCCCACAGTTACCAATTTTATGCCTATTTTGCAACAGTTTTAGTGAAACCATCAGTTACAGCATTTACACTGGATACGTTTCTAGTCCTTTCTGTAACACAATTTACTAGTACTACCACCTTTTACTTAACTTTTATTGGAATAAAACATTCTCTGTACATTTACAGTGCATTCTTAACAACACAAGGCATCAGCAGACTTTCTATTAAAACCTATCCTTCATACTTAATACTCTGTGCAAATGGAAAATTGAGAAAGTTATTAATTTTTCATGTTATATTTCTTGTTTAATCAATTATTTATAACTGTAATACCTTCTTTTCTATGTATTCAAAATATGCTTGCTTTCTTTTTCTACCAATATTAGAAAATGCTTTTGTATATTACATCGGATGAAGGAAAATAATTGTTTTGTAGCCTAATGCTATTAAATATTTAACTTTAATGTTTTTTTTTTGTGTTCACAAGGAACTACTTTAACGTTTAACTAATTGTTTAATTAGGTAATTGGTGGAATGAATCAAGATCACCTGACAATAGCTGTTGCAAATGAGTTGGAAAAGGCATTTGGTGGCTGGGTTCCACCATCAATTGCTGTTTAAGGACTTGCCAAATTGTTCATTCATTGGTGGTTGGTAATACGCATTACATAATTTAATGTGAGTGGAATATTTGTGGTACTTTTTAATGGCTGAATTTTTAAGCTTTGAAATAACATATATATTTATAGTCTGTATGGTTGATATGCTGCATGTACTTGAGGAACTGCGTCCCGTGCTCGTGCTCACTGCTGTCACAGCCCTTTTTGTGGACTATCAGCTGCACGTGAATCATCTTGTGCAGGAGTTTTTCTACAAGGTCTTCCCTCGGATGCGGTTTCAGCAAGGGCTTGCTCAGCCACATAGAGCACAATCCATTCCATCATTCATATTCACAGACACCAAAATTCTTAGTCATTGTGGGGCTCCATTTCGCCTCCACTTCACCAAGGTGCCTCGTACAGACATTGAACTGTTGGAAAAGTGGGTGGATATCCTGTGTAGGATCAGTGTACTCTAGGGGCAGATCCACGAGTGCGTGTGTGCTCCGCCTTCACCATCAGTACTTTAAAGTAGTATATGCATAGACTTGTTTCCTTCGAAGGCAGCTCTATGAAGTGCTGTGCATTCACAGTGGCTTTGCTTACATATAATCAAAATAAATCATGAAATTGTGTGTATCTAGTGATTTATTCTGCAGTGAAATTGAATAGCCCAGATTTTGAATGTCTTATTTGTTTGTAAACAAAATTACCATTATTTATGTGTGCAAAGCAGTTGTCACAACCAATTTGTAACCAAATGTATTGTGTTTGGTGTGTCTTTTTCATGTGGTCCTATATTATTGTTTGCCTGGTTACATTCCTACAGTATCCATACATAATTTTTAAGTGTATCTCTTATGTATGGCTTATTTTTTCTTTGTTTCATTTCCATATTGCCCTTGGAACATCTCTGTGTTGTCTTGTTATTTTCATGTGGTCTGATCATCTCACTACTGTGATTCTGAGCAATATTTGGCTCAGACCATTGGTTAGTGTGGTTTACAGATTTTTCATGACAGTTCCTTCTGTTGTCACATTTTGCTTGTACCCACATTTTAAATCTGTACAAAGGAGTTTAATAGCTATTAAATGCAACTATAATAGGTTATTCTTGGACTGACTGGTGATTGTCAATCTATTTTATCTGTGTTTATTCCCTATGTTCTCTTGAGTTCTTAATCATGTCCCCCCCCCCCCCCCCCCCCCTCCTCTCCAGCTAGTTCATTTTGTTACTTTTCTTAACTTGTATTTTTTAAACAGTGGCATCATCTTGGTGAATTACATTCCATACAATGCCACATGACCAATGTTGTTCCTGATTCCTGCCATAGAATATTTCTTCAAATCCTGTAGATTTATTTAGACTCTCTCATTGTGGTCTCAAGTGCTGTTGATGCTGTGTTTGTCATGAACAACAGCGTTGCCTCCAGATCATATTACAATGTTATCTCTTATAAACTTCATAGGCCTTTAAGTGGCAGTATTATGTCAGATATTGACTTGTGTTACGTAAGTGCCTTCTGCTTGCCTCTCAGCTTCTTGGTAAGTTGCTCCTTTGTTTGATTTTGCATTGCCCTGTACTTGTCTGTTGTTGAATCAGTAATCCAATTTACCTTTAATTAATGCCACTTCCTCAGTCTGGTAAAAGGTGTATCATTGTCAGCATTGCAGATGCTACTTCTGATTTCTCCTCTCATTCTTCATTTCTTTTAAATTACTATCTACCTGCAAACCTGACACTGTGTAAATTTCTTCCTCTTTTTGTGTTGTACAGTTTTCTGTACTGGTTATGTATTGCCATAAGTTACTTAAGTGCCAAAGGTATGCACAAAAAAGTTTTACGGTTAGACTGATCTGTTCTTTGTGTGCCAGTTTATGGTATATTTACATGCTATGTACTTTCTGAAGTCTGAGAGAGTACGTGGAACGTTCATATTACCCAAAGATCAAGTTTGTTCCTAAATTTGAGTTCATATTTGGGTTCATGCTGTTATCATCTGCAACTGACTTGTGAAATTTGGAGTTAGTTTATATGTGGTCATAGAGAGTATTTGTAACAGGTGCAGGAAACATTTAAAATCTAGCTTTTGTTAGAAAAATATCACAATTTTGTCTTCTGTGTTCTTTTAAAATTTAAGATTTTTTTTTACATCCATTTGCCACTAGCTATAAATGTAAGCATTAGTTACCTAACATTTAGCATTGCACTGGTAAGAATCCTGAGCTAGGAAGTCTCATTTCTGTTGTTTGAACTTAAGATTGTTTATGAGGGTTGTCCATTTCCGCCAAGATCCTGATGCTGATCATTCTTGAAGAGCATTCAGTTAGGTTCTAAATTAATGCTTTAAAAATATGCTTTTTAATTCACTCTAGTTAAGGAAAGGTAGTGTAAATGTTAAAGACTCATGTATTTCAGTAACAGGTGAGAAGAAATATGGCTCAAGCATGTCCTTCATCACGAAATATGAAACTGGAAAAAAGTTTGCGATTTTTTTGTGATGATGTCTCAACTTGTTTGTTAATTCCTAATGTGCTATTTAAAGAAGATCGAACATGCCAATTACCATAAGCACTATGTCCTTTCCAGTTAAGAAATTCAAAGAATTGGGCAGTGATGCTTTTTATGCCAGTGTTGAAGTGTTTGTTTGAAAGATACAGTTATAATTATAACTATAAGACTCACATAATGAATTTGATTCACATACTTTTTTCCTTTTGTGATGCCATGTGGAATGATTTTTATGATACTTTGATTCTGTGACCAGGTCTGATTAAAGAGAATGCCACAACTCTGCCCTTAGAAATGACACAAAAGTTTTTTTATTTTTTGAAAGCCTATGACAACTGTTTGTATTTAAGATTTCATGACACTTTTCAGTCCTGTGGCACTGCAACATTGTATACCTTAAGGGGAAAGATATCTGGAAAACTGTACAATTTCGATTATGATTCACTGGTTGACAACTTATGTGAAATGAGTTAAAGATGACTGTCGAAGGTCTTTAGTTCTTTGCTCTATTTCTTTCAGCCAAAATTAGACCTTAACATCTGTCTCCCCCTTTTCCATTTTACAATGCTGTTTGTTTCCATGTTCATTTGAAATGAGAAGTAATGGGATATGATTGTAACTCTGCAAGTTCACAGTGAACTTGTATTGTTGTCGAATATGATGAACATGTTATTTTGAAAAACATAAAATTAGGTGCAATGAGGATCTTAATATTAGATAGATGTCTGTTATTTATACCATGTCAAATCAAATGAATGTTGTGCTTAAGTGACAGTGCACACCCTCCATGTTGTTTTCAAGTCACCCAGAAACTGTAATTATTATTCTAGAACTGTCATTAAAAATACTGTTGGACTTATTCTGAAGAGTTTGCAGTATTTTTGTGCAGGACAATAAGAAAAGAGAGATATTTTTGTAACACCTATCTTAGCAAACTTATCTGCCTATTTGCTTGTGAGTCAAAGTGTAAACTAGGGAAGGCAAACTTTCTGATCTCCATAGCTTTCTGTTGTGCACTTGTTTGGGTAGTGATGCATTGTTGAAACACATGGAAGGGAAAAATAGTTTTTCCCATCATCCATGTATTCTATTACCATCTTATGACTGAGATGCAGGTAATATACTTGCCATGCAAGACTTATATTGTAGGTAGAGAAAAAGACATGAAGGAAGCACTGCAGTTCTTTTGAATGCATAAATGTGAATGACAAATGGCGTGTGTGTGTGTGTGTGTGTGTGCGTTTTTTTTTTTTTTTTTTTTTTTTGACATAACAATCTTGTGAAAAAAATGATACTGCCTAAAAATGCAAGGGACCACAGCAACATCACTTTCAGTCATAGCAGATTTGGTTTTTATTGTGTACCAAATTTCTGTAAATGCGTGTAAATGAATAATTCATTGTATACAAGATATTTAACTGACAGAGGCTTACAGAATTTTTAGCACAGATGTAATGATGGAAAGCACTCTTTCCTTAAGCACTTAATGCTGTAACATATTGTTAATGTTATCTTGTTATTTATATGTGTTTGAATAACTGCATTTGCAATACTTCGTAAATAAGCAGTATTTTGTATGTTGTATTTGTTATACTCTGCTGCATGTCTTCCTGGCAATTACTATAAAAGTTATATTTTTGCCAGAAAAAAAACTGTGAATACTTAAGAAAGAATACGCTACAAATGTATTTTTTTATTCATGCCTCAGTATTAACAATATATTTTATATGCATTATGTGTCATTAATTACTTGAAACCCTTCCATTCACGCTGGAGAAATGAGATGTAGCAGTTGTTTGTAAAATGTTTCTACTTTCATATTTGGAAAATAAGTTTTATCTTCTATCATATTATTGTTGCAGCATATAAAGGTAAGTCTTTCAAGAATTCTTTCGGCCATAGGATTAAATATCATAAAATAACCATTTAGCACATAAGTTATATGAGAATGGTAGGGTGCTGTTAACTACAGGATGATCAGTGTTAGTTACACATACAGACACACTAGTCAGAATAGATTATGGGCTTTAGCTGGTTTGCATTGTTTCTTGAGTAACATTTACACTGCACTGCAATGAAAATACGGAATGGATAAAGAACTGTTCAGCATATCAAATTTGGTGAGAAACTACTTGTCTAATGTGCAGAAGAGTTATCATTTGAGAAGAAAATAATGCCCCCGTTGTTCTTTGATACTAAATTTTTAATTTCAATATCAGATTGTTTAAGAAAGACATCATGTAGAGATGATCGTGGTGAGCTGTGGATGGACATAAATCAATTCTCTCTCTCTCTCTCCCCCTCCCCCGCTCCCTCTTCGCCCAACTCCCCCCCTCAAATGTTGAGTAAAAGACGACTTGTATTTCCAATAAGTTTTTACTGTTTTTCTTTGGTGTGAAACCCAGCTTGGATCTGTTCATTAAGATAAGTTCCACACTGCCGCGTGTTGAAGAAAATATGAGTGTACGGAATGTCAGACCAACTGAGTTCATTTAGTAAGCACAAAAGGTTGACAGAAATGATCAACCAACTCCAATGGCAGATGCTGCAAGTGTGTCATTCTGCATCATGGTGTTGTTTACAAGAGCGTACATTCCTCGAAGGGTCAACAAATATGTTGCTTTCTCCTACATTCTCTTGCAAAATACCATGAAGATAAAATTAGAGAGATTTGAGCCCACTTGAGCTTACCGGTAATTGTTCTGCACTTGAACCATTTGCGATTCAATCACTGCAAGGTGGCTTATGGAGAATAGATGTAGATGACCACTGTGGCTAGTTAATTGCTGCTGGATATGTGGTTGTTTTATGTAATAATTTCTTTTGGATTCAGCCAAATATTTTTTTTTAATGCAAAAATGTTTGTGCCATCCTCGTACATGCTTTCACCTCACTGTTGAGGCACAGAGTTAGGCATCAGTGAGAAGAAGAGTGGCTGGAAGTAACAGACAATAAGCTGAGTCTGGTAAAGTCAACTTGACCACAGCTTACCTCCTTCCAGTCAAGCACATGTCTTGGTATAGGACACAGCCCTATGGTGCTTGGTTTCTTGCGCAGTGAGAGGTCCTTTCGATATGTGGAGCTTGTGGCATATGGATCATGGTGTGCCACAATTTAGTAGAATCTATTTTATATATTTAGACCAGAGGGCAGCAGCTCCTTTGGCAACAGATTTGCACTTTGTTTTAACTTTCAATCAGATGTGTGTGGTACTACTTTAAACATTTTGTGAAATGTCTGACTTGTTCCCTAAAATTTTAGGAAGTACTTTTTAATGTGTTGTCAGGGTGGCTGGCTCATTAGACTGCTCCAATTCAACATGTTCTGTAATTTTTTTCTCTTCTTATACATATTGTTTGTTACCCATCTCCCTATAGCCTATACCTATTTTTCTTAGAATTTCAAACATCTTGTACTAATTCCCATTTTGAAATGCTTGTTCTATGGTGACAAATACTTTGAGTGTGTCTTGATTTTTTTTCAATTCCTGCTTCCATGATCAAGTGCAGTGTCAAAACTGCCTCTCTAGCACCTTTACCTTTCCGAACATCAGACTGCTTGACGCCTAACAGATCCTCAATTTCTTTTCCTTTAGTTATGTATAATATCCTTCTCAGCAAGTAGAAGGCATGAGCTGTTATGGATAATATTTTTCCAAAGTCTGATGATACATCTCTAATTTCACAGATTCCATAGACCAACTTCAATATTTGTTTGCATGCCACTACTGCCAAAGATTATAGAAATTCTGTAGGAATGTTATCTATGTCTTCAGCTTTGTTTTATCACAAGTTTTTCAAAGCTCTGTCAAAGTCTGGCTGTAATAGTGGATCTCCTGTGTTTTCCATATTCTCTGGATATACAAAAGAGCATAAAAATCGTAATACCACCTGTCTGGCCCTGGAGAATATCCTACTAGGCTCCTGAATGGAAAGAAGTCATTCTACTAAGGCTGAGAATAGTATACTGCCCTCTTAACACATCACTGGCTGTCCTGATGAGAGACCCATAGTTAATAATGATTGTGTTGTACCAGTCTCACCGCACAATATTTAATGCACTGCATTTTATGTGCTGACCAGGTGCCTTCTATAGATTTGATAGGGCACCTTCGTAAGTTCTCTCTCTCTCTCTCTCTCTCTCTCTCTCTCTCTCTCTCTCTCTCTCTCTCTCGATCACCCCCTCCCTCTCCATTCTCTTCGTCTTTTATAGTTATAGTCAGAAGCAAAGAAGTGGAAGTTGGAATAAATTGAATAAAACTACTAAATGTAATCAGCCCTGTGTAGTCACTTCAGACTACCTTCAGCAACTTACAGCTTTTATATCAGTTTCACTGGTTTGTTAAGAATTGTATCAACAAGTAAAAGAAACATTAATGCATCTGCAGAAAAAGAAACACACAGTATAGAAACTTTTACTTGTCATGAGGTTAGACAGGTTTATGCTGAATCCATGAGGGATGTTCAAAAGAAAAGATACAAAACAACACTGTGGGTATAGTTGAAGTCATTATTCAGAATTAATCATCAGGAACCTGAGAACAACTATCCCACTGTTTCACGAGCTGAAGGATTCCTCGTTTCTAGTATTCTTGTGGCTGTGACAGAAGCCAGTCCTCCACTGCATCCTTCAGTTTTCCATTTGAGTTGAAGCAATTCCCTTTGAGACATTCTTTTAGCAGACCAAACACATGGAACTCACAGGGCTATATATTAGGGCTGTAGGGTGGATACTGAAGTTGGTCCCACTTGAACTTGACCATTACACTTTGTGTGACATTGTAGATGTAGTAGAGCAGAATCACTCCCTCCATCAGCAGCCCATGCTGTTTGCTCTTGATGGACTTGGATAGACTAAGGAGTGTCTCACATTACATGTCACTGTTAATGGTTTTTCTACACTTGGGGAAATGATGGTTAATGGACCTCGGAGTCGAAAAAGACGGTGAGTATCATCCCGCCTGCTGAGGGCATAGCTTTAAATTTTTTATGTGGAGTTGATGACATAAGCTTCCATTAAGTACAAGTCTCATTACATTATACTAAAGCGGCATATGCAAATTTTATCTGGTTTCATTGCTCTGTCGTTTTGCACCTCTCCATTCAAACACCCCTTATGTAACTAAGAAAAGTCAGTTTAAAAGCTTTAAAACTGACCAGATCTGAATGCTCATATGGAGTTCACTTTCTGTTGTAGTCTCTCGTCCGAAGACTGGTTTTATGCAACTTTCCACAGTAGTCTATCCTATGCAGGCGTCTTTGTTCCTGCATGGCTAGTACAATCTACATTGATTTCAACCTGCTTACTGCAGTCGTGCCTTGATCTCCATCTGCAGTTTGTACCATCCAGACTCCCATCCATTACTAAAGTGAAAATTTCTGACTCCTCAAGATGTGTGCATCCTTTCTTTTAGCAAAGTTGTGCCATAGAAACAGAAAAATCAGCTTTAAGTGCTGTTATTAATTTCTCATGGAATACTGTTAGTGTTTATTGCTAATCACACTTACAATTTTCTATTGCTTCTGGGTGCTTTTAGATGTTCACCATGCTTGGACTTCGTTTTTATTTGTATGACAATGTTTTAGACTCTAATTTTCGGCACTTTTTCTGATGGTGCTCAGTTACATATTTCCGTGACTGCTTAGAGTTTCGTAATTGGCTGCCACAGACTTCCACCAGAAGAGCTATGGAACATGAAAAGCAAATTAAAGCAAAAAAATGAATATCAACTATTTTTGGTTGAAACAGAAGGAGTAATCTCAACTAGAACCACAACAGGAACAGTGCTGCAAAACTTCAGAACCAAAAAAGAGTGTGTTGAGTTTTATTCAGTTCATTATGCTACAGACATTGACTTTATACAAGAATAAGTACACCAAATCATTTATGACATTTTTAGAGCATGGCTAATGTATACCATCTGCTTGAAAGAATCTAGACACCATTTAGTAGGCTTTAATACGATGGCTTGAACTGGGCTGGTGCCACTTCCAGTGAGGTATCTGAATGTCTGTGGAGGAATGGCAGTTGATTCTTCCTCATGACCAGAAACCAGAGAAGTTACTGATGTTGGACTCAAGGGTATGGAGCAAAGTCAACATCCTAACTCATTCCGAAGGTGTTCCATACACCAGTCCATTTCAGGAATATTGTTTTCCACAGACTAAAAATGCTACTTTATGACAGAGTGCATTGTCATGGTGATACAGTCAGTCATCACCTCTGAACTGTACAGTATGCAGTAAACAATGCTGTAAAATATGTTCATATCCTTCCACATTTAGACCTTCTTTAAGCTCAATAAGGTGACGACACATTCTAACCACGAAAAACACCACGATACTATGACAACACATTCTCCGTACTTTACTATTGGCACTACACATGATGACTGGTAACATTCTCCAGGCATTTACCAAACCCAAACCTTTCCATCCAATTGCTGCCTGGTGCAGCGTGACTCAGCACTCCAAATCATTTGTTTCCAGTCGTCCACTGTCCAGTGTCAATGCTCTTTACGTCACCTCAAGCTTCACTTAGCACTGACTACAGAAATGTGTGGCTTATGAGGAACTGCTCAGCCATTGGACCTCATTCTTTTTAACTCCTTATGCACAACCAGAGTACTAGATGGACTGCTGGATGACAATCCCTATCCATCAATACATGAGGTCTGCCTGGTCTTGATTTAGCTGTGGTTGTTCCTTCACATTTCCGCTTCACAGTCACATGACCAATAGTCTACTTGGGTAGCTTTAGAAGGGTTGAGATGTCCCTGATGGCTTTGTCACTCCTATGACATCCAATCGCTAGTCCACATTTGAAGCCACAGAGCTCTTCTGACTGCACCATTCTGCTGTTACTCTTTCTGTATCTACAACACAATGTGTGTGTGTATTGAGTTGTGGTTGAGGTTGTGTGAATTTGTGTGTGTTTTCTGTTTCGAAAGAAGCACCTTGCCTGAAACCTCAATATTTTAGCAGTCTTTTTCATTGTGCCTGTTTGTACTCAGTGCCTCCTCTATGTGGTGAGTAGTAATCTATCCTGTCCGTACTGTTGTTATTCCAACCAGGACTTTTCATTGTTTGAATAACTACTTTAGTATTTTCAAACAATGGAACATATCAATATTATGAAAAGGAAAGTTGCCACTTGCGCGGAGATGCTGGATAGGCACAACAAAAAGACTGTCACAGATAAAGCTTTCGGCCTGTACGACCTTCATCAAAAATAGACCCCCCCCCCCCACACACACACACACACACACACACACACACACACACACACACACGACCACTGTCTCCGGCTGCTGAGGACAGACAGTAGGACTGTAGGATCATTCTGCACATTTTCGCAAATGCCAGTTTCTAAACTTTCTCAGTAGTGTTTCACAAAAAGAATGTCATCTCCCCCCCCCCCCCTCCCCCCTCCGCAGGGATACTAATTTGAGTTCATGGGGTGTTTCTGTAATACTTGCATGTTGATCAAACCTACTGGTAACAAATCTAACAGTGGTGCACCTTTGTATTGGTTCATTGTCTTCCTTTAACCCAATCAAGTGGTATTCTTTATTGATTAACTATGCTGTCTTAGAACACACTCAATGAACCGAAGTTAACCAATTGCTGTCCCTACAACCAACCTTAAATACTTGTCCCATTTTGCATTATTTTGCAACATAACCCTAAATATTTAGGAGTCATGATTGTGTCAAGCAGCACATGACTAATACCATATTCAAACACTACAGAACTGTTTTTCCTACTCTTCTTCCACATTTAAAGCAAAGTGCCATTCATGACACCAAATAGAAATGCTGTCTGTCATCTTATATCCTACTAAAATCGTCCATTGATGATACTTTCCCATACACTACAGCATCTTCAGCAAACAGTTGCAGATTGCTGCTCACTGTATCTGTCAGACTGGCTATATGTATATGCAAAATGAGAGCGGTCTTATCACACTTGCCAGAGCACTCCTGACAATCGAAGAATACTCACCATCCAGGAGAATATACTGGGTTCCAGTATTTAAAAAGTAAAACTTCCTGGTAATTCATTCTGTTTACTTAAAAAGTCTTGGAGTCACTCTTGTATCTGAGAACCCATTCCATATGGTTGGACCTTCTTTTATAGTCTGCACAGTTTTCTGGAAAACGAGGAATATGGAATCTGCTTGTTTTTCTTCATCCATGGTTTACATGATATTGTGCTGCTAGACAAGGACAAGTTTTCACACATTAGCTACTTTCTAAATCTGTGCTGATCGGTGGACAGAAGCTTTTCTGTCACAAGGAAATATTTTGTATTTGAATTTAGAATATGCTCAAGGATTTTCCATCAAACCGATGGTTGATAGTCTGTAATTTTGAGGGTCCTTTCTCCTAATTGTTTATATGTATATGAGTCACGTATGTTGCGATTAAAAGGAGTCTCGCATGTTTCGGCCTTTATGTGATGGTCCACTGTAGGATTTGACCTCCGTTTCTCAAAATTTTCTTGAAGAGCGAGCCAATTGGGAAAGGGCACTTTACGTGGTGCATAGTGTCCGTCATGCACTCAGACCTTTCGCACCCTTTGTCGATGTGGATCTGCACTTCCACTCCTGGGTGCATTTTCCACCATCCTCTGTGCAGTATCACTTTCTGCGCTGTTGACGATAATGGACTTCTTAGCTCCTTTGTGCCTGATATCCAGTATGGTAGCCAGTCCATTGTGGTGGGGCCGCCATGTACCCTGTTGGTTGTAGCCCCCTGACCACACAGGGATCGCTCTGCTGATGCCTGCACTGTTAACTCCCCACATATGCCAAAGAGTAGATGCCCATCACCCTGGGGCATCAGGAGTCCTGGCAAAGGCCATCTTGCCAGATGGTCTTTGCTGCAGCTGGGTGGTGCCTGTGGGGAGGCCCCCTGGTTGGAGTAGGTGGCATCTCTTGCTTGTGGTCAAACACCAGAAGTCTCTAAGCAGTCAGGTCTAACTTCAATGCTAAGAAAAATGACCCCAAATCGGTCCCCCATACCCCACCCTCCCTCCCACTTGCCACATCATGGGAGGAACGCCAGGCTAAGGATGGCAGCTTATTCACCCCAGTATCTCATATGTACGAGATCTGTTTTTTGTGGAGCATTTAGAGGACAAGTTGTCCAAAGTGCAGTCAGGATCGGTTTTGATCAAAACAGTATCCTCTACTCAGTCACAGGCACTACTCACCTGTGACAAGCTGGGGGATGTTTCTGTTTCCATCACACCCCATAAGAGCTTAAATATGGTGTAGGGTATCATATTTCACAGGGACCTTCTTTTGCAGTCTGACAATGAGCTGCGTGCCACTTTAGAACGGCGAGGTGTCCATTTTGTCCCAGCGCATCCACCAGAGTCTGAGGGATAACGAAGTTGACACCGGTGCCTTCATCTTGGCCTTCAGGGGTGACACATTACCTGAGAACGTCAAGGTGATGGTCTACTGTTATGATGTAAAGCCACATATCCCCCCCCCCCCCCCCCCCTCCCTCCCTGATGCGGTGCTTTAAGTGCTGGAAGTTCGACCACATGTCTTCCCACTGTACTTCCAGTGTCACCTGTCGGGATTGTGGACGTCCTTCACATCCCAATACTCCATGTGCCCTGCCTCCCATCTGTGTCAACTGCGGAGAGCACCATTTTCTTGCTCGCCAGACTGCAGGATTCTCCAGAAAGAAAGAAAAATAATGGAATACAAGACTCGGGACTGACTGACCTACACTGAGGCTAAGAGAAAATATGAGAGGCTACATCCTGTGCATATGACAACAACCTACGCCGCCGCTATGACAACAGTTCTATCATCTTCCGTTCTGCCGCATACAGTTGGCTCTCAGAGGCGTCAAGACTCCACCTGCCCCCTTGATGATGGGGGGAGCACTTCCCTCCTTGTTGCTCCTGCATAACCTACTCCAGGAGCGTCACCCCCCCCCCCCCCCCCCCCAACCATTTGAAATGTCAGTCCCCACATCTCAGCCGTAAGTCATCTTCGGCTCCTCTCGCCAAGAAGGGATCCCTTGGGTCACCCCCTTCCCAGATTCCTACCAGTGGCAAAGCTGACACCCGCCAGTGGCTGAAGTAACTACAGGTAGCTGGTCGTAGGACTTCACAGTCCTCCCCAGTCCCTGAGACTGAATCAGTGAAGCCAGACAAACCTAAGGAGCAGTGAGAGAAACCTAAAAAGAAAAGGCCCCCAAGAACAAAGGCACTGCAGTGGCACCCACACCACCACTACCTACAAGCTCTGTATCTGAGGGTGAGGTGGAGATTCTGGCGTCCACTGAGGACCTAGATCTCCCTGGACCCTCAGAAGCAATGACTGTTGGCCGCACAGGTACTCACCTGGTGACAGCGAGACATAAACTGCCTCATTGAGTGTTTCATGCCTTCCCAGTCTCACGATCACGTAATCCTCCAGTGGAATTGCAACGGTTTTTGCCACCACTTGGCTGAGCTACGGCAATTGTTAAGCTTTACACCTGCTTTCTGCATTGCCCTCCAGGAAACCTGGTTCCTGGCATGGCGGACCCCTGCCCTCTGCAGCTATAAGGGATATTACAGGAACTGTAGCGACTATAATACAGTGTCAAGTGGAATTTGTGTCTGTGTCCTGAACTCAGTATGTAGTGAACCTGTGCCCCTTCAAACCCCTCTTGAAGCTGTGGCTGTCGGGATAAGGACGACACAGGAAATAACTGTTAGCAATGTATATCTTCCTCCTGATGGTGCAGTAACCCTGAACGTTTTGGCTGCACTAACTGATCAACTCCTACTTTTGGGAGCTTTTAACACACACAACCCTTTGTTGGGTGGTGCCATGCTTACTGTCCGAGGTAGGGAGGTCGGAAATTTACTGTCACAACTCGACCTCTGCCTCTTAAATATAGGTACCCTCATTCTTTATGGTGCCTCTGGTGAAAGACAGTCAGTACTTTGGTGGTCGCTGAAGCAATTAAAGAGCGTCGGCGGGCTCTACAGCGACATAAGTGGCACCCTTCCCTAAAGCACTTAATAGCCTTTAAGCGGCTCTGTGCCTGCGTTCGCCAGCTTATAAAATGACGGAAACAGGAGTGTTGAGAGAGGTATGTGTCAACCATTGGGTGCCATATGTCACCTTCCCAAGTCTGGACGAAGATCATACGTCTTTTTTGTTACCAGACCCCAATAGGTGTCCCTGGCATTAACATCAGTGGCGTGTTATCTACCGACACAAACGTGATTGCCGAGCACTTCGCTGAGCCTTTAACCCCCCCCCCCCCCCCCCCCTCAGCCTTTCGCACCCTCAAATGGCAGATGGGAAGGAAAGTCCTCTTGTTCACTACACGCCACAGTGAACCCTATAACGCCCCATTTACAGAGTGGGAGCTCCTCAGTCCCCTTGCACATTACCCTGACACAGCTCCTGGGCCGGATTGGATCCACTGTCAGATGATTAAACATCTCTCGTCTGACTACAAGCAACATCTCCTCGTCATTTTCAACAGGATGTGATGTGATGGTGTTTTTCCATCGCAATGGTGGGATAGCACCATCATTCTGGTTTTCAAACCCAGTCAAAACCAACTTGATGTGGGCCCATAAGCTGCTGGAACGCATGGTGTGTCTGCAGCTGGGTGGGTCCTGGAGTCATGTGGCCTAGTGGCTAGATGTCGGGTGCCTTCCGCCAGGGTCACTCTACCACTGATAATCTTGTCTCCCTCAAGTCTGGCATCTGAACAGCCTTTTCCAGACGCCAACATCTGGTTGCTGTCTTTTTTGACTTACGTAAAGCATACAACATAACCTGGTGATATCATATCCTTACCACATTGTATGTGTGGGGTCTCCAGGGCCCGCTCCCGATTTTTAGCCAAAACTTCCTGTTGCTCCAGACTTTCTGTGTCCATGTCAGTGCCTCCCATAGTTCCCCCCCCCCCCCTCCCCCTCCCCCGTATTCAGGAGAATGGCATTCCTTATTGAGTGTGTGTCTATTTTTAGTGGCTATTAATGGTCTAAAAGCAGCTGTAAGGCCGTCAGTCTACCTTCTGTGTATGCGGATGGCTTCTCCATTTCTTACTGCCCCTCCAGCACTGGTGTTGCTGAGCGGCGCCTACGGGGAGCCATTCAGAAGGCACAGTCATGGGCTCTATCCCATGGCTTCGTTTTCAGCCGCAAAGTTATGTGTTGTGCATTTCTGCCGGTGTTGCAACATTCATCCAAAGCCAGAACTTTACCTTAATGACAATCCACTCACTGTAGTGGAGACATATTGATTCTTAGGACTGGTTTGCAATGCCCGATTGACTTGGCTACCTCACCTTCGTCAGCTTAAACGGAAGTGCTGGCAGCACCTCAATGCCCTCCACTGCCTGAGCAACACAAACTGGGTTGCAGATCGCTCTACGCTGCTGCAGCTCTATGGAACCCTTGTTCAATCTCACCTTGACTATGGGAGTCTGGTTTATGGTTCAGCAGTGCCCTCAGCGTTGCATGTACTTGGCTCAGTGCACCACTGTGGCGTTAGCCTAGCGAAGGGAGCTTTTAGAACCAGTGTTCTGGTGGAGGGCAGAGTCCCTTTGTTGAAGGTTACGCGTGCACAACTGCTCGCCAGTTATGTTGCACACATTTGTAATTCTCCTACACATCCGAATTACCGTCTCCTTTTCCCAACCATGGCGGTTCATCTCCCGCATTGGTGGCCTGTGTCAGGGCTTAAGATTGCGGTTCATGTCCGGTCCTTCTGTCTGAACTGGAGTCCCTCACTTTACCACCTCTCCTCAAGGTCCATTCACATACATCTCCATGGTGCACACATAGCCGTAGCCTGCAGATTCTTCTGGACCTTTCGCATGGCCCTAAGAACTCCGTTAACCCTGCAGCTCTCTGCTATCACTTCCTCTCGATTCTCGACATGTACCGGGACCATGAATTGGTTTACACCGACGGCTCATATGTTCATGGAGGACATATTGAACAGCACTCCTTGCCAGATGGCTGCAGTGTTTTCACTGCAGAGCTGCCAGCCATATCTCTTGTTCTTCAGCACATCCACTTATGCCCTGGCGAGTCATTTCTCCTGTGTACTGACTCCTTGAGCAGCCTACAAGCTGTCGACCAGTGCTACCCTCGCCATCATATGGTAGTGTCCATTCAGGAGTACATCTATGCCGTGGAACAGTCCCGTCGTTCAGTGGTGTTTGTCTGGACCCCAGGTCACATCGGAATCCCAGGCAACGTACTTGCTGACGGGCTGGCCAAACAGGCTACACAGAAACCGCTTCTGAAGATGGGCATCTCCGAAACTGACCTGCCTTCTGTCTTACGCAGCAGGGCTTTCCAGCTTTGGGAGACGGAATGGCATAACAGTACGCATAACAAACTGTGTGTCATTAAGGATACTACGAATGTGTGGAAGTCTTCCATGCAGTCCCCTCGTAAGGAATCTGTTGTCCTCTGCTGGCTCCGCATTGGCCATCTGTGGCTAACGCATGGTTAGCACCTCCATCGTGAGGACCCACCTTGGTGTCGCTGTGGCTCACATATGACGGCCATCCACCTCTTGCTGGACTGCCCACTTTTAGCTGCTCTGTGGTGGAGTTTTAACTTTCCCAGCACCCTACCTTCGGTGCTGGGTGACCATGCCTCAATAGAGCTTTAGTTTTACGTTTTATTCGTGAGGGTGGGTTTTATCATTCGATCTAAGTTTTTGCACGTGTCCTTTGTCCCTCTGTGTTCTCCATCCTAGTGCTTTTAGGGTGGAGGTTTTAATGTGTTGCAGAGTGGCTGGCTTCTACTTTTAATTGCCATGGTCAACCAGCCATGGTAATCTGCTCTCTTGTTTTGATCTCTTTTACATGTTTCTTGTGTCTGTCTGTCTGTCTAGTTCTCTTGTCCAATTTTGTCCGTTGCATTGTTTGTTGCCCTTCTGTCATTCTTGTGATTTTCTCCTTTCTTCCAGCTGTGTTTTGTATGTCTCGATTATTTTACTCCCACCCTTGTGGGATGATTTTAATTGGTACGAGGGACCGATGACCTAGCAGTTTGGTCCCTCTCCCCCTCTTTTAAACAAACCAACCAACCAACCTACATTGGTTTCATACATCTCTCACTTCAGTATAATTTGAGCAAAACACCTTTCCACAAGGGTGTTAAGTTCAGGGACTTTGTTACAAGTGCTTTGGCAACTAACTGTTAAAATCTTTACACTCAAAGTGTCTCTATCTTTTGCAGTCAGGTTCACTCTCTGTGTAGTGACTGGCGAGTGTTCACCAGAGCACCTCAAAGCATCACCTATCCTGAGGGGTGGGGTGGGGGGAGGAAGAGGACATGCGCGTGCCCCCCCTCCCCCCTCCACACGCACACATGTGTACTCCATATGTACTCTGTTGGGGGGGGGGGGGGGGGGGGGGGTCTGGGGTCGGTAGCTATAGCATTTAGAATAATAGTTGGGTTGGTTTGGTTGACACACTATTCGAATCTTTCCTCTGTCTTTTCCTCATAAGATCACATCAAGCTGCAAAAAATGGCTATTTAACATACTGCCATCTGGATTCCAGCACTAATTCTGAGCACAGCATAAACATGGCTGCAGCATCTGTCCCTGATTCCCACAAGGACACCCTCTCTCTGTACTGTACATAATACTCACAACAATGGTTTTCAATTGTCTGTCGACAAGTAAGACCCATGATAGTCTCCATTCAGTTTTACAGAGCTGCTGTAGCACACTTGGAAGAACATGACCTACCACACCATAGGGGTGTACAGCTGAGGACCCAAAACCATCAGTTGAGAAGAAAGGAATTGTGGCATCCTCAGAAAGCATAGTGCAACATGTTGTCATAGAGTTATGAATCTGCAGTGTAAGTGGCATGGCTACCCAGAATGTGTCAAACTGAGGTGGTGAGGACCTCCTCGGTTCAATTCTAGGCTGTTAAAAATAGATTCATCAACTAATTTAAGGATGGTTTTCCACAAGCAGCGGGTTCTTTGTTTCTCTGTATTTTTCAAAACACACTTCTTTCAACTGTAATAAAACCTTAAACAAAAGAGAAGTATTCCTGGTATAAGAATACATTCTCTTTTGTGAATTGCCCTGGATTAATCACATGACAGATGTAATTTCAGATTGTTGAATCAAAAAGTTGGCATTTATATTCATATTGCTAATATGCAAAAGACATGCTTTCATAAGTGAAAGATGTTTATTTCGTGAGTGTCAAAGTTTGTTGTTGTTGTTGTCGTTGTCGTCAGTCCTGAGACTGGTTTGATGCAGCCCTACATGCTACTCTTGCTGTTCATATCTATATCAAAGACCTGTCATACTAGTAACTTCAGAGTTCTGCAGATGATACAGGTGTATATACTGAAGTACTGTATAAAAAGGCTGCACAAATATTTGGTCAGACCATGATCAGAATTCAAAGTGTTACAAAGACTGGCAGTTTTCCTTAAATGAACATAAATGTAGATTAAGACTTCACAAAATGCAGAAAAGTAGTATCCTATTGTAATATTGTACTACAAATATTTAAACATATTAATGAAGAAATCAAATTTTCTATTTTTCTAATTGATTTCGAAGCACATTAGAAAACATTGGAATTCTTCCGCAGGACAGTACTTAATAAAGATTTCCTCCATTGTTGTAAGTGTGATAAGGATGATACTACTCTGCTGAATTTCCCTCTTCCTAACAGGTTCCTCATGCACGAGGGAATATAAATGTAGCACTCTAATGAAATAATGTACACTTGACTCTGGTTTCATCTTCACTGTATTATCAGATATTATTAATATCGATTGTAAGTTTTTTTTATACACCCTGTGTTTTAATAATACCATTTACTGTGTGGATTGTTGAACTCTATGTAAATTACAGTAGCGGAACCCACCAGGGCAGTTAGTTCTGTTAAGTCTTCAGTTCAATCTACTGTGCATTATTTCTGTATGAAAAAGTTTGTCAGTATTGATATAAACAAACTTTTTCAAGTTCAACAATCCACACATAAAATGGTATTGTTATAACATGGGTATAAACAAACTTACAATTGTGCTTTTACGTGGGCCCAGGTATGGAAATGTGCTCTACAGAAAATGGACATGCCTCGTCTTTGTCAAATGTGTCCTGTATGAAATTTTACTGAAAGTATTACATTGACAATTAATTCCAGAAAACCATAATTTACTTTCTAATTACAAAATCAATTTTATTACAAATATTTACTCTGAAGTTTAGTCTAGTAACTAACACTATGTAGTAGTTGACTCAAAAATTAAGAATTTTTTTCCATGTCATTTCATGAACTACTGTAAAACCAGTTATCTCAGATTTCCTGTAAAAGTAAATTTATGTAAAATAAAGATAATTTGAAAGCAGAAACAAGCCTACTTAAGTACAAACACAGTTATAAACTTATATTCAAATGAAATCACATATGGCAATGTTAGCAGTAATTTATGAAGTACATTTTCTATATGTGACTTGTGTATGGAAATGTGCATCAGTCCTGGCCTCAGTAACTTCATTATATTGTTTCCCCGTCATCTATATTACACTATGACTACTATGCCAACAAGCCAGAATTGGAACCAGTCAACTTATACAAATAACTTGGTGTATCAATTTTATGGCTATGAAATGGAATAATCGCATAGGCTCAGTCATAGGCGAATCAAATTGATTGAAAAACCTGAACTGGCAGGTACTTGAAGTTGGACACTAAATATCCTGTGAAATCCTGTCAGAGCTTGCATGGAATAGAGCAGGAAATACAAAAAATTAATGTTTACAAGCAATATGTTACAAACTTTTGATACAGCATTTCTGGTTGTGTGTTTTGAATGCCACACAGTTAACAAAGTAACATTTACAATACTTCAACCATGAATGTCAGTAAGCTACCTGATTATTAATTATCAAAGAAAATAATGATAATTTGGTTTCATGAAACATTATTACTGAGCTATGTCTTCCACACACAAGAGGAAGAATTAATGCAGAAACAGTTATATAATTACAAGTAAATAGTGTCTCTTATTTCTGACTGATCACATAAATTTCACAATAAGATTGTTGAAGTTATACAACTCATTGAAAAATATTTACTTTAGTTTCAATGACATTATATGGATCTTCAGTTAACCCTGTCACTTCCTTCATCAAAGTCCACATTCTCAGTTGTTATGGTCATGCCTCAACCCTTGGCTTCACAGATCAGTTGTATAGTCAAGTCAGTGTAAGAAGGTCCCTGAATGATATTATATGGATCTTAATTTAACTTTGTCAGTTCCTTCATCGAAGTTCACATTCTCTGTTGTTCTGGCCATCTCTCAATCCTTGGCTTCACAGATCAGTTCTATTGTCAAGTTGGTGTAAGGAGGTCCCTGATAGCAGGGACAGCTTTCAGCTTAATTTGTGATTGGTTGAGGTAGATGCGCAAAGCTGCTATGCTTGGCCCCACTGCAATTGTCAGGGATCTTCTTATGCCGACCCAGACTATAGGTTGGTTAGTAGAGAAGAGTCTCTTAGAGCTGTGGATGTAAGAAACGCACAGCAGATGTCAACAGTTAAGAAGCCTAAGTCAGTTGTAAATTCAGACAGAAAGAAGGAAGTTCTGCTGTTAGGTAGATCTCATGGCAGAGGTGTTGGCCAAAACTTCAAGGATTAGTTGGGGAGAGAGTATCAGGTCACCAGCATTGTGAAGCATAGTGTGAGATTCAGTCAGGTGAAAGGAGTTATGTTGGAATTTTATGAAAGAGGGTCAGATAGTGATTGTGGGTGGATCTGGGGACTGTCTCTGGCAGAGCGTATGACATAGGTGGAGACCCGTAAAAGATAGCTACTTAAACTGATGGCACAAATGTGCACCTTGTGCAGCTGTTTCAGTATCATGTTCAGCCTCATCTTAATACAGCTGTTAGATATATTAAGGTGGGATTTGACAATGTAGTTATAACAGAGGGTGTGCTGCACATTGCAGTGGCACTAGTTGAGTCTATTGTTAGATCAGGTTCCATTAGTCATGACCTGCACCTCAGTGGGTATGGGAAGGGAAAGGGAGGTTGCCACAGCTTAGAATAGATGGCAGTGTAGTGATGGGCAATGGAATCACTCATGGGAAAATTTCTGTAGTAGTTGATGTTAGAGAAGCATGGTTTTTTCTTAATATAGATATCCCTGCTTAAGGGAAGTTTCTCTTACTAAGAACCCACTTTTAAAAAAGATGGGTATTTAAGTAATGAAGGAATTAGCATATTTCATCAGAATATAGTGTGTTAGAGAATATGTTAGTGAACCAAGACAATACAGGCATTTCCTATATCAAAATACTGAGATAGAAAATGAAGCTGTATCAAGATTTCTTGGGCAAGATCAGTATCAGGGCTGGGCTTAGAATGATAACTGGAGCCAGAGTCATCTCGTGATGTAAAGAAAACTTTACAGAAAACCTCAGTTCACTTTTACATAAATTCCCCAATCATATTTTAATCATCAGTGGAGACTCTAATTATCCAACAATTAATTCATTGGGGAAATTATAGTTTTGTTAGTGTTGGGCATGATAAGACATCCTGTTAAACTTTACTAAATACCTTCTCTGAAAACTACCTAGAATAGGTGGTTAGGAACCCCACTTATATGAAAATATATTGGATCTAATGGCAGCAAACAGACTTGTCGTCTTTGAGGATGTTCACATTGAAACTGGTATCAGTGACCATGATGTGGTTGTGACAACAATGGTTACCAAAGTACAAAGGACAACTAAAACAAGCAGAAATATATATATGTTCAGTAAACTAGATATAAAAAAATCAGTAGTGTCATACCTCAATGAGGAACTTGAAGCTTTCAGTAAAGGGTAGGAGAATGAAGAGTAAATCTGGTTCAAGTTTAAAAGCATAGTTGACCATGCACTGGGATAGATATGTACCCAGTAGAACAGTTCATAATGGGAGGGAGCCTCCATAGTATACAGTCACTGTAAAGAAACTTCTGAAGAACCAGAGGTTACTGCACAATTGGTGTAAAACAAAGCATAGGGCTATAGATAGAGAGATGCTGAATGAAACATGTTTGGCTGTCAAGAGTGTGATACCTTCAATGACTATCATAGCAGAATATTGTCAAGTAATCACTCACTGAACTCAAATTCTGGTCATATGTAAAGGCTATTAGTGGCACCAAAGCAAAAGCTGAAGTGCCAAACTCCCATTTTCAAATGTTCCTTTACAAAGGAAAACCCAGGAGACTTAACCCAATTTGATCCTCATACTGCTGAAAAGATGAATGAAATAAGCATTAGTGTCAGTGGTGGTGTGTAACAGCTGAATTGTATTAAAATTCAACAATGCTCCAGGCCCCAAAGGAATCTCTGTAAGATTCTATATTGAATTTGCAGCTGAATTAGCCCTTTTTCTAAATATAATCTATCATTTGTCCCTCAAAGAAAAAACTGTGCCCATTTCTTGGAAAAAGGCAAAGGTCACACCTGTCTACAACAAAGGTGGTAGAAGTGATCCACAAAACTACTGTTCAGTATCCTTGACATTGATTTGTTGTAGAATCTTAGAACATATTCTGAGCTCAAAGATAATGATGTATCTTGACCTCCTCAGTGCCAACCAGCGAAGATTTCGAAAACATCGATCATGTGAAACACAACTCACAGTTTCGCATGCCATACTGAAAGCATTGGATCAAGGCAACCAGGTAGAGGTAGATGCAGTATTTCTTGATTTCCAAAAAGCATTAGATTCAGTACAGCACCTACGCTTATTGTCGAAAGTATGATAATATGGGGTATCGAGTGCTAGTTGTGACTGAATTGAGGACTTTTTGGTAGTGAGGATACAACATACTATTCTGGATGGAGAGTCATTGTCAGATGTAGAAGTAACTTCAGGTGTGCACCAGGGAGGTGTGTTGAGACCCTTGTTGTTCATATTGCATATTAATGACCTTGCAGACAATATTAGTAGTAAAATCGGCCATTTGGCAAATGATGCAGTGTCTATAATGAAGTACAACCTGAAAGAAGCTGCATAAATATTCAGTCAGATCTTGATAAGATTCCAACATGGTGCAGAGGTTGGTAACATAGTATAAATGTTCAGAAATGTAAAATTTTGCACAGCACAAAAAGAAAGAAACCAAGTATTCTATGACTATAATATCAGTGAGTTACTGTGGGAATCAACCAACTCATACAAACACCTGGGTGTAACACTTTATAGGGATATGAAATTGAATGATCACATAGGTTCAGTCAAGGGTTCAAAAAAAGTTCAGTCATGGGTAAAGCAGGTGGTAGACGTCAGTTTATTGGTAGAATACTGGGGGAGTGCATGTGACCGGTTCTAGAATATTGCTCAAGTGTATGGGACCCATACCAGATAGGACTAACAGGGGATACTGAACATATACAGAGAAGGGCAGCAAGAATGGTAACAGGTTTGTTTAATTCATGGGAGAGTGTCACAGAAATGTTGAAGGTACTGAACTGTAAGACTCTTGAAGATAGATGTAAACTATCTCGAGAAAATCTGTTAACAAAATTTCAAGGCCTTCCTTTAAATGTTAACTCTAGGAATACACAACAAGCCCCCTCTCCCCCCAAGTATCACTCACACAGGGATGATGATTAGAATAATTACTGCATGCACAGAGGCATTAAAATAATCATTCTCCTGCACTCCATACGTTAACAGGAAGAAACACTAATGACAAGTGTAATGGGACATATCCTCTGCCATGCACAAATATAGATGTTGATGTAGGTACAGATTAGCTGCCTTTTTTCAAGGAGCTCTCTGCACAATTGCAGGGGGATAGGGGGGGGGGGGGGGGGAGGTGGTGAGGATTGGTGAGGATGAGGGGGCACAGCAAGCATTGACATGAAAAACAGTATTCCATTTGATTCTATTGATGTATTAAAGTGCTGAACTGAACACATCACTGAATGTTGTGCAGGAGCAGTAGAATTTAATGAAACTAAACTTTTACTTATAGGTATCTATGTGTCCCCTAACTCTGAATTCAGGACATCTCTGTTTGAGGTGGAGAGAGATTGTGATTCAGTTCACAGAAAGTACCAAAAATTTGTTGCATTTGGTGACACAATATTAACTTTATAAGTGACTGTGTGAGGAAAGACTGTTGGAAGGTCTTGTAAATTTATATCATGTTATGCAGACTGTATTCTTTCCAACCATAGTGCAGGGGACAGCTATAGGCTACAATTTTGTTCCTTCTTCGTTACAGGAGGGGGAGTCCTTTAGTAAGAAGGTAAATGGCCTTTCAGACCATGATGCACAAATTTTAACACTAAAAGGAATTTGTGCACACACAGACATGTTAAGTATTATTACAAACTATTTATAAGTGTTAGTCCATTGGCAACAGGAACATTTTTAGACCTCATAAAGGAATGAGTGGCAGGATATTCATAGTGCTTATAAAACAGAGCATAAATATAATGCTTTCCTCAAAATGTTTATCATGCTCTTTGAAAGTTGTTTCTCATTAAACATTTAAAACAGGATACTAGCTCTAGCAGGCAACCTAGGTGGCTGACTAATTAGTTATCATGAATATTAGGCAGGTGTACCCATTTCTTTGGCTCTTCAGTGTACAACTCTCTAAGAAAATGGCTTTCCAAGACTGCTATCTGAAATACACCATGGTACTGACAAGGAGGATACTGAGTAAATAATTAAATCACTGAAGACTAAAGACTCTCATTGATATGACAGGGTACCTTGCAGAGTACTAAAGTACTGCGCTTCATTTGTTAGCCCAGTACTTTGGCACATTTGTAATTTTTCCTTTAGGAATGGTCAGTTTTCAGAATGATTAAAGTCCTGAACAGTGAAACCACTTTTTAAAAAAGGAGAATGAGGTAATATAGACAATTTTAGACCTATTTCAATGCCATTGGTGTTTGAAAAAGTTACTGAATAGGCTGTATCTATAAGGATAAGTGATCATTTCAGTCCACATAACTTGCTGTCGTATGCATATTTTGTTTTTTGTAATGGTTGAACAATTGAAAATGCTATATTCTCTGTTCTCGGTAAAGCACTGGGTGGATTAAACAAAAAATTGCAAACTCAAGGTGTTGCCTAAAGCGACTGATTTTGTTGACCACAAAATATTACTGCAGAAGTTGGATCCTTATGAAATTGGAGGAGTAGCTCACAACTGGTTCCTCTCAAACTTTAAGAACATTCTACACATTAATGAGAATGGTTATGAGGTAACATCTGACTGGGACATGGTTTGGTGGAGGGTGCCTGAAGGGTCAGTGTTGGGGCAGCTGCTGTTTCTTATAAATATATATATAAATGGTATGCCTTATAATGTGTCAGGTGAATCTAAAATATTTCTGTTTCCTGGTGATATTATAGTGATGGGTTTTGAGTGCAACAAAGGCAGTGTATCAAATAGTGATTAGGACAGAAGTTCATGGCTTGTAGGAAATAATGGTAAACTGATGATAAATCACGGTAAGTCTCAGTTTTTACAGTTTGTTACACATAAGTCAACTAAAACTTATATTTTAATTACACACATGTGATTAGTGAATACGAACAATTAGAATTCCTAAGTCTTCAGACAGACAGTAAGTGGTTATTAGCAAGAATGTGTGTCGTCTTCATTTAAAACTTCTGGCCTGAGAGGCTATGGTTGACATATAAAACTGCTTCCTGACATTTCGTCTACAACTGTGGGAGTCATCTTCTGATATAAAACAGCTACTGAAAGCCTGCATTATAAGAATATGTGTCTTCGTATGTGAAAATGTGTGTACTTTTACTTAAAGAGCAAAAACTCAAAAGATAGTTTGAAGAGTGTTTCCTGTTACATGTTTCTATGCTTCATGTATCAGTCCACTACAGGTGAGTTGTTGCATTTCCCCTTTAGATATTGTTCCACTCAAGAATTTCCATTATAGCTTTACAGCAAAAACTTATCCTAAACAACATGGTTAGTATAAAATACAGAATAATAGCACATAAAATGATCAAAGGTGAGAATCATAACTAAGTTTTTTAAGAAACACAAAGCTTTACTAACTTCAGGTTAAGAACCTCTACAGGCAACCTTAGTATAAAGGACAGAATAATAGCATATAATATGATCATAGGTAGAAGAGAAATTTGTTAACATCGAGTATAGATTCAAGTGTCAGGAAGTCGTCCTGAAAGTATTTGTATGGAGTGTAGTCATGTATGGAAGTGAAACATGGACGATAAATAATTTGGACAAGAAGAGAATAGAAGCTTTCGAAATGTGGTGCTACAGAAGAATGCTGAAGATTAGATGGGTAGATCACATAACTAACGAGGAGGTATTGAATAGAATTGGGGAGAAGAGGAGTTTGTGGCACAAAACGACAAAAAGAAGGGATCGGTTGGTAGGACATGTTTTGAGGCACCAAGGGATCACCAATTTAGTTTTGGAGGGCAGTGTGGAGGGTAAAAATCGTAGAGGGAGACCAAGAGATGAATACACTAAACAGATTCAGAAAGATGTAGGTTGTAGTAGGTACTGGGAGATGAAGAAGCTTGCACAGGATACAGTAGCATGGAGAGCTGCGTCAAACCAGTCTCTGGACTGAAGACCACAACAACAACATGATCATAGGTAAGAAACACAACTAAGTTTTTCAAGAAACATAAAACTTTACTAATGCAAGGTTAAGTACCTGTACAGGCTACCTTAGCTCCCCTTCCGTAGTCATATTCATCTAAATTATCTTTGTTGGTTTACCATTTGCATTTTTTATATGGGTGAAGTCATTGTGGTGTATTACAGTCCCTACTTCTATGTACAACATAGTAATAATGACCATTAAGTCACTCTACCATGTGTCATAGCTTTTATACAATTAACTCCCTAGTATGAGCAGTAAATTAATCATCATAAGTCTATAGTATGCAAAGCAAAGAGTCCTTCACTCTAGATATCACTTAGTACAATCTGTTAGTTCCTAAACAAAACAAACTTTGACAACAAGATAATGCAGAACAATTTATAGCATAAAGTCCTACATAATTTTTAGCACTGATTGTGTCACAAGTAAAGTAAAAGCACACAGTGTTCATGTTTCAACATCAGTCATGCTGCATAATAGTTAACTCCAGTAAGGCATAAAATAGTAATAAATGATTATTATATTCACAGTATAGTAATGTAAAAGTTAGGAGACAAAGTAATGACAAGACTTTTCTAAATAGGACGTAGTATGTCTGACTAGACAACTTGTTGAGCTGCAAACTGCAGAATAATACAAATCAGGAATAATTGCCTACACACGTAGCAGGTAGTTTGATATCAAATGAAGACTATCAGATATGGCATCATATGTGATATTAATGATAATCAACACAATATTTTGAGAAAATCTATTAACTCATGTGAGGCTATATTTACATTAAATATGAATATTCATTCTGGATATATTTACATTATTCACGTGATCAGCATAATAATTACTCGAGATTGCTAATGTAGGAAGCATTTTGATAGAAGAGAAGAAGATGCAGCATAGAAAACAAAAATGGAAATGGTGCTGCAGCAGCTCAAGGTCATATGTACATCACTGCATGTGGTATACGAAGTGTTTATCGCTCTATGAGGGTAAACAAAAGTGTACCCTCACCTTTAATGCAGCCACAAAGTATTTAATTTCAAATTTTAGCTGAACACTTCACCTAGCACAGTTTTTGAATTGTGCAATTATCAAGTTACATTACACTCCACGTCATTATTAAACATAAACTGAAGGTCCACCAACATTGAAAATTCTTTCCTCCAGCACAGAAAATAAATAAAGCAATATAGAACTAGTAATGTTATAACTTCAAGCTGAACAAATATATTTCAAGGAAGACGCAATACATGAAAGTCACAGATCAAGTAAACAGAGTAAGACGTGAGTACACTTTAACAGTCAAATCATAACCGAGTCCAAGTCTAGCGGCCGTTGGCTGGCTGGCTGGCCGCTTAGGTGGCACTGCTGCTGCATGGCTGGCAGACAGCGCCGCATGTAGAGGACACGCGTAACTGCACGGCGGCCCTTTGAAAGATCGGCGAGTCACAACACTTTTCCCCCCTTTGAATTTTTTGCACAGGTCTTCATGGAGGTGACCTGTGGACTGCTAACGTCCATAGGTGTTGTTTGACCGGCCGTAAAGTCTCAAGGAGGAGGCTTCCCGTACGGGCGGAAGTGTCCCCGATGATAACGGGTCGAGATGACAGGAGACGTGAGGGTCAAATCTGCTGGGGCCCCGTGCACCAATCTGCCCATTGCGGCAAGTCCGGTTGTTATAACAGGAGACATGGGCGATGTGTCCGCATCCATAGGAGAAGGAGGCGAGTAGAGTTGCTCCGATAGATGATGGTCATCTGGTTCCTGCATGGGCATGTCTCCTGGTGGCGTCAATTCTTGTGCTGGCACCGATATGATGGTGAGAGGACTGCGTTGTGAGTAATGAGACATTCCAGTATCCCGAGTGGCAGGTAGAGCCGAAGGTGGTGTAGCGGCATCCGGAACAGGCGTTGCCGGCACACGAGGCCGAAGCTGGTCCGAATGACGCACTGCAACACCCGTGTCCATCTGGATTTCATACAGGCGTTGGCCATGGTGTTGTAAGATGCGGCAAGGACTCAATTTTGGCCGCCTGCCATATCCCCGTACCCATACATGGTCGTCGGTGGTGAACCGGCCAAGCAAAGGCACCCGCGGCCGTGAGGTGGATGGCCACAGAAGATGAAGTAGCATGCAGGGCTGTTGGCCATGTAAGAGCTCAGCCGGGCTGTGGTCGCCAATGGGGGTGAAATGGTAAGAAGCCAGAAATTAGAGAAGCACATCATCAGCAGCAGAAGTAGTCAGGAGTTTCCTCATCTGAGCCTTAAATGTGCGGACCAGTCGTTCAGCCTCACCGTTTGACTATGGATGGAATGGAGGGGTCGTGACATGCATGACGCCATGACAGGCACAAAAATCCGCAAAATCTGAAGAAGCAAATTGCGGACCATTATCAGTAACAAGAGTAGAGGGAAGGCCTTCCAAAGAGAAAATGCGAGCTAGAGCAATGGTGGTTGCCACGGTGGTAGGGGACGTGCAACGGACAATGAAAGGAAAGTTAGAGTAGGCGTCAATAACAAGAAGCCAATAAGTACCTAAAAAGGTCCCATGAAGTCAGCATGAATATGCACCCAGGGCTTCTCACGTGAAGGCCACGGTGACAAAGATGACTTCGGGGCGGCGGCCTGTGACGCACAAGGGCCGCAGGCAGCAACCATGTGTGCGATTTCAGAGTCAATGCCGGGCCAGTACACATGACGGCACACCAGAGATTTTGTGCGGGAGACACCCCAGTGCCCTTGGTGAAGAAGTAGGCGCAACACCGAAGCATGCAAAGATGCAGGTACCACAACATGCGGCGAAGCATTTTTGGTAGAAAGGAGGATAACACCATCCCTAACCCTGAGGCAGTAACGCAAAGCATAGTAGTTCCGCAACGGATCAGAAGTCTTAGTGGACAGACGATCTGGTCAACCCCTCTTGAAGACAGCGTAAAACCCGGGAGAAGGTAGGGTCAGAACCCGTGACAGCTGCCAGCTGGTCCCCGGTGATGGGAAACCCGTCCACAACCCGCTGCTTGGCAACATCCAGGTGGAAACACAAAAGTTCATCCCTATCGAATGCCAGATCAGGACCCATGGGAAGGCGAGACAGTGCATCAGCATTCGCATGTTGAGCCATCGGCCAGAAATGAATCTCATAATTGAAACGAGACAAGTAAAGAGCCCAACGCTGGAGGCAGTGTGCAGCCTTGTCGGGAAGTGACATTGATGGATGAAACAAGGAAACAAGTGGTTTGTGATCCGTAACAAGATGAAATTTGGATCCATAGAGAAAAACACCAAACTTATGAAAAGCATAAATAATGGCCAAAGCTTCTTTTTCAATTTGAGAATACTTTTGTTGGGCATCCGTGAGTGTTTTGGAGGCATAAGCAATGGGTTGTTCAGAACCGTCAGAAAAACGGTGCGCAAGGACTGCACCAACCCCGTATTGAGAGGCATCCGTGGCAAGAACAAGATGTTGGCCAGGTCGATAAGTAGCCAGGCATGGGGCCTGTTTCAACATAGTCTTCAATTTCTGGAAAGCCGCATCGCACGATGCGGACCAGTGAAAAGGCACGTTTTTATGCAAAAGGCGATGCAACAGCTGAGCCACCGAAGCAGCAGATGGTAAAAACTTGTGATAGCATGCTATTTTCCCCAAGAAGGTCTGCAGTTCCTTAACAGATGTAGGGTGAGGAAGGGCATTGATCGCAGCGACAGTTTGCTGAAGCAGACGAATACTATCCCGAGAGAGTTGAAACCCCAAGTACATGATAGATGCCTGAAAAAATTTTGATTTCTGAAGATTACACTTAAGACCGGCAGTCTGTAAGACATGAAAAAGTGTGTGGAGATTTTGAAGATGTTCGTCAGTGGTGGAGCCAGTGACAACAATGTCGTCCTGGTCATTTATACACCCAGGGACAGTGAGCAATAATTGTTCCAAGAATCGCTGAAAGAGCAGGGGCACTGGCAACCCCGAATGGCAATCGTTGGTATTGATAGAGGCCGAAAGGCATGTTAAGGACCAGAAACTGCCGGGAAGCAGCGTCGAAAGGAAGTTGATGATAAGCTTCTGACATGTCAAGTTTAGAAAAATACTGGCCTGCAGCAAGTTTAGTGAACAATTCTTCAGGTCGAGGCATAGGGTAAGTGTCGATAATGCATTGAGCATTTGCAGTGGCTTTGAAATCGCCACAGAAACGAATATCACCATTTGGCTTAGCAACTACAACGACAGGAGAGGACCACTCACTGGAAGTGACTGGAAGCAAGACCCCTGAAGCAGTGAGACGATCCAGCTCCCGTTTGACCTGATGACGAAGGGCCACAGGAATGGGCCGAACCCGAAAAAACTTAGGCCGAGCAGTGGGTTTGGCGTGATATGAGCTTCAAAGTCGTTTGCACGGCCTAACCCAGGAGAAAAAAGGGACAAAAATGTCGTCGACAAAGAATCCAATTGAGCATAAGGAATAGCATCAGAGACGATATTGACAGAGTCATCTATGGAGAACCCCAAAACGCGAAAGGCATTGAAACCAAAAAGATTCTCCGCATTACTATGGTTGACCACAAATATGGGAACAGTGCGAACGACATATTTGTAAGATACCTCAGCATCAAATTGCCCCAAGCGAGAAATCTTCTGTTTATTGTAAGTCTGTAATTGCCTAGTGACAGTTGACAGGATTGCAGAACCCAACTGAAGATACGTCTGAGAATTGATGATAGTGGCAGCAGAACCAGTATCCACCTGCATATGAGCATCTCGACCAAGTATTTGGACAGTGAGGAATAAGTTCTCTGAAAGGGAAGAAGTACAATTGACAGACAACACAGAATCAGAATCAGCGTCATGTTCATGAACATCATGGATGCGATCGGATTTGCACACGGATGACACGTGACCCCCCCCCCCCCCCTTTTTTTAGGCCGAGGCTGCGCTTGGGAGCCTAGTGTGGCCACGTCGGCCGGTGGGGACACGCCACACGCTTCGTCAACATCGCACAGAGGTTGTATTTCCCCTACGTCACCCCATGCCTCTATTTGCGCTCCAGCGGCGCGAAAAATTTCAAAAGACTGAGCGATGGATAGGACTTCATCTAGAGTCGGATTTGCCAACTGAAGGGCACGTTGCCTAACTTCTTTGTTGGGTGCAGATGGGATAATAGCATCCTGTACCATGGAATCGGCGTAGGATTCTTTGTGAACTTCAGTAACAAGACTGAGGCCTTGAAGTTCAGCAGCCCAAGCGCGATAGGATTGATGCGGTTGTTTTTGACAACGATAAAAGGCAACACGAGAGGCTACCACATGCGTTTGCTTTTGAAAATAGATGGACAGAAGTGAGCACATTTCAGCAAAGGACAAAGACGCAGGATCTTTCAAAGAAGCCAATTGCGACAACAACCGATACATTTGAGGTGAAATCCATGATGAAATGCCAAGAAGTGCTATCGAAGACGTTTTTCGTAATCAGACCAGTCTTCCGCCGTCTCATCGTAAGGAGGAAAAGTAGGTAGAGACAACGACGAGAGTCGCCCCGCATTTTATGCTGCGACGAAATCACGAATCGCATTTGTGAGAAGCGTTTGCTGTTCTATGAGACCTTGCAATAGTTGCTCTAAAGTAGCCATGGAAACATGTGGGTCAACGATGGAAAAGAAAAATCACTGCCTCGTCACCAACTGTTATAACTTCAAGTTGAACAAATATGTTTCAAGGAAGACGCAATATATGAAAGTCACAGATCAAGTAAACAGAGTAAGACGTGTGTACACTTTAACAGTCAAATCATAACTGAGTCCAAGTCTAGCGGCCGCTGGCTGGCTGGCCGCTTAGGTGGCACTGCTGCTGCATGGCTGTCAGACAGTGCCGCATGTAGAGGACCCGCATAACTGTGCAGCGGCACTTTGAAAGATCGGCAAGTCACAACAAGTAATCATTGGCTCGACATCTGATTCTACTACTAAATGAACAAAAGCAATAAAAAATTAAAATATACCATAGTAAATTATCATCAACAGTCCTGTACCAGACTCCATTCATGAACCATCAGGAAAGTAGATTGCTTGTTTGTGTGTTATATTTATGAGCTTCTAAATAGAAGCAAGTTAATTATTTAGCTTTTTCTCTGTGCTTTTTAGTTTAATTTGAAATTCCTTGCATGTTTGTGTATTTAGAGGCATAATATCATATTTTAGTAACTGTGGAGTGTAGATTTACGCCATCTATAGTGCCACTGTTGTTTGTTTTGAACAGCTCAGTAAGGTGCCAGCTTCCATTCATCAACCACCAGGAGAGAACATTGTGTCTGCCAATGTGCAGTAAACCAGTGTCACTGACAGGATCAGTGTTTTCTAGTACCTCCCATTTGTCTTTTCAACAAGTTTGGTAGTGCAAATCTTTGTCAAAAAGATGACAGGTCTCATTTTTATCTTATTTTTGGCTAATGTTTTCGTTAAAATTTTAGTAATAGGATGGGTAGTGAATGTACATGCTGTGCATTAACACAGAAAGAGCTGGCCACAGTTCACAAACAGCTGAAGACAGTGTTTGCCACAATCAGCTATGTGCAGCCTGCTGCCTCATGGTGCAGCACCAGCAGAAAAGCTTGCACCTCACATGGGACACCTCGGGTGTTACTTGTTTCACCCACAGGCTCTGCCACCAAGGCACCTCTCAGCATAACCAATGCAGCACGAGTGGTAGGTTGCAGGGTGTTCATTTGGCTCTAGATGGAGAAGTAACATGGGGGCTAGCTGTCTGGTCTTCCCCATTCACCCTGTCAGTGGACAGGTGGCCTCTCACTCAGTAGGGTCTGGGCAAACACACTGGGATGGGGGAGAGAGGGGGGGGGGGAGTGTTTGCTAGATATCAAGAGCCACAATGTTAAGTGCATTATGAAGACCCTGAAGCTAATAGCGTGCAGAGCTGAAAAGATGGTCAATGTGCACTCGGTATGTCAGGTGAGAGGGCCTCAACTGAGATGTGCAGGAGACCCTGCTTGAGGCTGTTGTGGTGTACTCATCTTCAAGTTGTGACTCATGTTGGCACCAATGACATCTGTTGCTTGGGTTCTGGGATCATCCTCAGTTTGTATGTGCATACAGTTCACAGTATCATAACCAGACTTGACTGGGGCCCTTTGGTTCAGTGCTGATTGGAGGGTCTCACCCAGAGGCTTAGTTGATTCTGTGACTGTCTTGACTACAGATTTATGGACCTGTATTATGGGGTGTAGAAGTTAGAACTTCCCTCAAGAGGTCATGGGTGTGTTAGAAAGGGGAAGGAGCTACCCTGGGAGAACAGAACTTGTTAATGCACAAGGTTTTTTTTTAGGCTAGGCAATAGTTTGAAGTCCTCTGACAAACACTCACCATTAACAAAGTTTCTGAATTTATCACCCTCTAGGAAAGGTGTAACACTTAAATTATGCTTGGGACTGAGACCTGCATGAAGCCTGAAATATTTAATGAGTCATGGAACATATATAAAAAAGACAGGCTATTTACAATTTGTACAGAAACCAGATGGCAGTTATAAGAGTCGAGGGGCATGAAAGGGAAGCAGTGGTTGGGAAAGGAGTGAGACAGGGTTGTAGCCTCTTCCCGATGTTATTCAATCTGTAGATTGAGCAAGCAGTAAAGGAAACAAAAGAAAAATTCGGAGTAGGTATTAAAATTCATGGAGAAGAAATAAAAACTTTGAGGTTCGCCGATGACATTGTAATTCTGTCAGAGACAGCAAAGGACTTGGAAGAGCAGTTGAACGGAATGGACAGTGTCTTGAAAGGAGGATATAAGATGAACATCAACAAAAGCAAAACGAGGATAATGGAATGTAGTCAAATTAAATCGGGTGATGCTGAGGGGATTAGATTAGGAAATGAGACACTTAAAGTAGTAAAGGAGTTTTGCTATTTAGGGAGTAAAATAACTGATGATGGTCGAAGTAGAGAGGATATAAAATATAGACTGGCAATGGCAAGGAAATCGTTTCTGAAGAAGAGAAATTTGTTAACATCGAGTGTAGATTTAAGTGTCAGGAAGTCGTTTATGAAAGTATTTGTATGGAGTGTAGCCATGTATGGAAGTGAAACATGGACGATAACCAGTTTGGACAAGAAGAGAATAGAAGCTTTCGAAATGTGGTGCTACAGAAGAATGCTGAAGATAAGGTGGGTAGATCACGTAACTAATGAGGAGGTATTGAATAGGATTGGGGAGAAGAGAAGTTTGTGGCACAACTTGACTAGAAGAAGGGATCGGTTGGTAGGACATGTTTTGAGGCATCAAGGGATCACAAATTTAGCATTGGAGGGCAGCGTGGAGGGTAAAAATCGTAGAGGGAGACCAAGAGATCAATACGCTAAGCAGATTCAGAAGGATGTAGGTTGCAGTAGGTACTGGGAGATGAAGAAGCTTGCACAGGATAGAGTAGCATGGAGAGCTGCATCAAACCAGTCTCAGGACTGAAGACCACAACAACAATAACAGGTTAGGTGCCATAGGAGGGAGAGTGTTCATTGCAGTTGACAAAAATATTGTATCTATCTAAGCTGAAATTGAGTCTGATTGCAAAGTTATCTGGAAGAGACTTAAGTGAACTCGTGTTGATCATTGGATGTTTGTACTGGCCACCAGATTCCATCATAACAGTTGTAGAATCACTCAAAGAAAGTCTATGCTCAGCAGTGCAGAAGTACACTGATCACGCAGTATTGGAGGCAAATTTAACCTACTGAGTATAGACTGGTATGTCTATGAAATCATTGTAGGTGGCAGTGACAGATAGTCCTGTGAAGTAGATCGGAACACATTTTCTGAAAATTGTCCTGTGCCACTTCTTCAATAACCCACACGAAATGGAAATGTTTTAGGAATGAAGCATTTTAGCTCTTGTAGCTATAAATAGGGCTAACCTTATCAGCAGTGTCAGTATAGAGACAGCGATTAGTGATCATGATGTTATCATAGCAACAATGGTTACTAAAGTTAATAAATCTATTAAGAAAGCTAGAAGAGGTTTTATGCTGGAAAGAGGAGATAAACAGTTGTCTCAATATTGTTGTTACTCCATTCTGGACTTTTCCTTGTTTATTAGCATCTGAACTTAGACAGTGAATGGGCATAGTTTAATTCCAATATGAGGATCATAAAAAGTGGACAAAGTTTAAACTGGTTGCAAATCACTCTCTGGAGATGGATGTGCTGAGTACGTGTTTTAAGGGCAGAGAAGATCCACCACAGTGTAATAACAAAATTTGAAAAATGCTGAGAAAGCAGAGACTATTACACCCTTATGTCGAAAGAGAATGTAGACATGTGAAGAAAAGTTAGTAGAAATCTGTGCTGAGAAAATTCTGGTCCTATGTAAGATTATTAAGTGGCCCAAGGGCTTATATCTGGTCACTCGTCCATTGGTCTGGTATGGCAGTAGAAAATAGCAAAAGAAAAGCTGAAGTTTAAAATTTTGCATTCAAAAAATGATTTACACAGGCATAGAGTTGCTTGATCATTACACAGTCTCACATACAGAGGACACAGAAATAGGGCCCTCTGGTGTTGAGAAGCAAATGAATGAGCTGGGAAAAAAAAAACATCATCAGGTCTGGATGGAATCCCAATTTGGTTTTACAGAGAGTACTCTTCAGCACTGCCCCCTTATTTAATTTGCATTTATCATGAATTTCTTGTCCAGCAAAGTCCCAAGTGACTGTAGAAAAATGCCAGAGACTCATGTATATAAGAAGGATAAAAGAATGGACCTGGAAAATTATAGACCAATATCCTTAACATTGGTTTGCTGCAGCATTCTTGAGCATGTTCTAAGTCTGAATATAATAAATTTCCTTTAGACACAAAAGCTTCTGTCTGCAAATTAACATGGATTTAGACAGCATCACTTGTGGGAAACTAAACTCGGCCTTTTGTCACATGATATCCTGCGACCCATGTGCAAAGGGCAACAAGAAAATTCCATAATCGTATATTTCCAGCAAACGTTTGATGCATGCCCCACAGCAGACTGTTAGCTTAGGTCCTAGCATATGGAATGGGTTGCCAGATATGAGTGGTTTGAAGATTTGTTAACTAACAGAATCCAGTACATTGTCCTGGATAGCGAGTGTTCATCAGAGGCAAAAGTGTCAGGAGTACCCCACGGAAGTGTAATAGTACCAACCTTGTCTGTACATTCACACCACTTCAGCTCTTAATTTCTCTTGTCCTTCCAATATGCAGCATGACTCCTAAGTTTTTCTAGTTTAATTTTGTTCATCTTTCAAAATGCCTCAAGTCTGCAAGTGGTTGCAAATCTGAAACTTAAAAACAAGATAATCTTAGTACAGATTCCTAAATTCTCCCCAATTCCACATTCTCCATAATACTACACCTAACAGCATGCTATAAAATATTTAAACATATTTAATATTACAAAACATTGAAACCATTCATAGTAGAATGCTACTTAGATTTTCTTCGTTGTTTTAGGGGTGATTATCAGTATCTTGCCTCAGTGCATTAAATTCCTAATGGATTCATCACACATGAAGAAACATAAATGTAGCACTCTAATCAAAGAAATAATGGACACAAGGCCCTGGTTACAACTTCACTGTATTATCAAATCCCATTAAAATATACTTGTCTTGACAAACTTTTGTATACCTGCTGCCCTCAAGTTTAACAATATTTATATAATTAAATATTTATATAATTAAAAACTTAAAATAACAATTATGCTTTTACGTAGTCAAGATGCAGAAGTATGCCCTACAAAAAACTGAAATACAATACCAGAGAAGGAAAGTTGCTACTCACCATATAGCAGAGATGCTGTCGCGATAGGCACAACAAAAAGATTCACACAATTAAAGCTTTCGGCCATAAGGCCTTTGACAGCAGTAGACACACACACACACACACACACACACACACACATATCTCTCCAATCTCAGAGAACTGAAACCAGTTTCAGTTCTCTAAGACTGCAGACGTGTGTGCAAGTTGTGTTTGCATTTGCGGAATTTCCGACATTCCCTTCTTAAACAACATAAAATCCATACTCTCTCCAAAGTCCAAGTTTCTATCCTTAGTGGTTTGGGCTGGGTGATGATGAGTCAGTAAATCAGTCAGATCCTATTTCACCCCCTTAGGGGTTGAATTTCCAAAAACAGTGATGTGTATGTTTTATTTATTACAGATAAGCTTAATACAAATTTTCATAGATTTCACTTCAAAAATGCTTACACAATGAAATATTTCCATAAAAACTGTCATTCCTCATTTCACCCCCATAGGGGTTGAATTTCTAAAAATGGTGAAACTAACTTAGAAGTCAAATTTGAATTTTCACAGATTTAGATATAAAAGCGCTTTTATAATAAAATATTTTCATAAATAATCACCGAGCGAGGTGGCGCAGTGGTTAGACACTGGACTCGCATTCAGGAGGACGACGGTTCAATCCCGCGTCCGGCCATCCTGATTTAGGTTTTCCGTGATTTCCCTAAATCGCTCCAGGCAAATGCCGGGATGGTTCCTTTCAAAGGGCACGGCCGACTTCCTTCCCCGTCCTTCCCTAATCCGATGAGACCGATGACCTCGCTGTCTGGTCTCCTTCCCCCAAAAACCACCACCACCACCATAAATAATCTCATCCCCTATTTCACCCACTTAGGGGTTCAATTTCTGAAAACACTGAAAAATGATTTTTTTTTATTTGTAACCAAGAAGTCAAATACCAGTGTTCATAGATGTAGCTGAAAATACTTTAGTAATTCTTTAATAGTGATATATTTACAAAAAAACCTGTCACCCACTATTTCAGCCCCACAGGGTTAAGTTTCCAAAAATGGTGAATCATGTATTTCTTTATTGCTGGCCAAGAAACCAAATACCAATTTTTGTAGGTCTAGCTTCAAAATTGCCTTAGTGGTGACTTTTTTTTTTTTAAAGAAAAAACCTTCATCCCCTATTTCACCCCCTTAAGCTTGGAATTAAAAAAAAATCCCTTGTTAAATGATGCTTGTTGTATAGTATCTACATCTTTTCAAACTTAAAAGTTTTTATCCTTAGCGGTATGGGCCGGGCAATGAGCCAGCCAGTCAGTCAGAAATGATGTTATATATATTTGAAAGCCTGTATAAGTCTAAAGATAATTATAAACTGATATTCAAGTTAAATCAATTACGGCAATGGTAACAGTTATTTATGGTTGGTTGGTTGGTTTGTTTGGGGAAGGAGACCAGACAGCGAGGTCATCGGTCTCATCGGATTAGGGAAGGACGGGGAAGGAAGTCGGCCATGCCCTTTGAAAGGAACCATCCCGGCATTTGCCTGGAGCGATTTAGGGAAATCACAGAAAACCTAAATCGGAATGGCCGGACGCGGGATTGAACCGTCGTTCTCCCGAATGCGAGTCCAGTGTCAGTTATTTATGAAATACGTGTTCTATACATTACCTATTTATCTGAATATGTATCAGTCCTGGCATCGATAACCTCATTATATTGTTTCCAGGTCTTCTATGTTCTGTCCCACAATACAGGTGTTAAGAAACTGTCCTTCTGGAAGATGATGGATTCGTGCCCTCCCATCAGCATGATGAAGAATGTATCAGGTTTCATCAGACCACACAACGCTCTGCACTGCACCAACATCCAGTACCAATGATCACAAGCCCATTTCAGTCACAGTTGCCTATGTCGTGGTGTTAACATTGACACATGCATGGGTCGTCAGCTGAAGAGGCCCATTTTTAGGAGAGATCAGAGCACTGTGTGTTCAGACACATTTGTACACATTTTCCAGCATTAAAATCCGATGTTAGTTCCACCACAGTTCACTGCCTGTCATGTTTTACCAGTCTGCCCAGCCTATAATGTCTGACATCTGTAATGAGGGGTGGTCGCCCAACAAACGATGTCCGGATGTGGTTTCACCACATCTTGAAGACACTCACTACAGCATTCCTCAAACCTCCCGACAGGTTGTGCAGTTTGTGAAATGCTCATGCCACGTCTCCTGGCCATCACAATCTACCCCCAGTCAAACTCAAATAGATTACATGCCTTCCCTCTTCTGCACACAGACAGCACACTCACCGATACATGCACCGTGCACGTGTCTGACTAGCAATCATTCCTTGCCTGGTGATGCTGCTATCACCTGGACAGGTTTATATCAATAGTAAGTCAGTAGTCATAACATTCTGGCTTATCAGTGTAGATGTTTCTCATTCTTAGACATGGCATAACACGATCTTCTTACAGACAACACTCAAATGAAATTCATACACAATAATTCATTGCATATTCTTTCTTTGTATACAAAATGTAGATGATGTTACTCTTACTTACTCTCGAGTGTGATGGTGCTGAATTGCTAATAATTTACAATTCCAAGCATGTAGTACACTTCATGCGAATTTGACCTTAGTTACTTGCAGTGATATAGCAATATGCAAATGGCTACTTGTTCCAGTTGTTGTTGACTTGGGAAATGATATGTTCACACAGTTACTCTCTTATAAGTGCATTTTAAAGGTGCACATATTTGTGTCGGCATCAGTGTTTTCCACCTGTATACGAGCAATATTCTTAGGTAGAGATTTTTCTTCAGGATTGAAAAAAAAATGGAGGTAATAATGGTTGGAGGTTGCATAATCTTTAATGGTCTTTTTACTTCAATACAATGATTTTTACAATTCTTAACTACATAGGCCTTGCTACAGACACTATGACGACAATGGCAGTTTGTGTATTTCAGTGGTTTTGTACAGTGAGTTTCACATGCTGATGATCCACATGTACTACAGTAAGATTTGTCTTTTCATTCAACAGTGGTAGGTTCAGTCACTGGAATTTGATTTATCTCTTAGGATTCAATATAAATGGTCAAACTCTTAGCACATTTATTTGATTTCTATGTGTGCTATCAATGCAGATGTATTGAATGTTGAAAAGTATCCTGCTGTTTTCCATTGCCCATAATTTACTTTCAATATATTTCTTCTTGCATTCACGTTTAACAACATTCTTACAGAAGCTGAATGTATTGTGTTATTCACATATTGTATGATTATTAGCAATAAATTTGATGATTCTGGAATTGCAAATATCCCATTAGGAGGGTGTCATTATACTGCTGTCAGAGTACTTATTAATTATTCTGAGTTTTTCTCAGTGTAAATGTGAGAATCTCAAAATTATCTTCTTTTTTTCCAACATTTAAAAACCAAATTTGCACAGCACTATGTTTTCACTTCTCTGCCCCAGGCCCTCTTGGTTGGTTGGCTATATCCCTCCCAAGCCAATAAGTGTGTTTAAGTAATGATCACTATTCAAATGGCATGACAAAACATTAAAAAAGTGTTGAAATTTAAATTTTATATGCTAAGATTAGTTGCAGCTATCCACTCAAGGCACATGACTATTGGAACATAGAACTCCAATGGATAATGAAGGTATGTTCCCACCTCACATTCTTCAATAATGTGAAGTATGGATTGTCTTCGATCTTCAAAGTTGCAGTTTGCTGTTGGACGTTTGCTCCAATTGTACATATTTTCTGCACAAACATTTTGTCCTGTGCAAATTCTGTTTAAGCTTTTCCAAGTATGTCAAAGGAGTCCAAAACCACTGGTCACTTCTGATAGATCTGTTAGATCAGGTAGATAGTAGGGAGCATTTCGTTCCACAAATCCATCCATTTGGCACTGATACTGAAGCTCTTGCAAAAAGCTGTTCAGCCAAAAAGCTATATATTTCCAAATAGTGTAGAAAACAAACTTATCCCCTTCAAAATACTCTCCATTACAATGAGTACATTTGTACCACTAGCGCTTCCACTGTTCAAAACATGTTTTTGTAGTTATCTTCAGAATTGTCTGACAGCTCCTCCATCATTTTTTTCTTGACTTCCTCAATGTTGTCAAATTGGTGTCCTTTCATGCCCCTTTTCATAGGTGGAAATAAGAAAATTTGTGTGGAGCCAGGTGAGGCAAGTAAGATGCATGAGAGAACGAAACTAGGCCATTTTTTGACAAAAACTGTCTAACAGAGATGGCTGCATGTGCAGGTGTGCTGTCGTGGTGGAAGAACCAGTCTCTCGTCTGCCACAAACTGGGTCTTTGAACACTGTTGCGCAATTTTCTGAAAACTTCCAAGTAAAAGGTTTGAATGATGGTCTGGCCTGTGAAGCAAACTCTGAATGAACTGTGCCCTTGGCATCAAAAAAATCAAATCAGCATTGTTTTGATGTTTGATTTGACTCAACAACATTTTTTTGGACAGGGTGACGATGCTGTCTTCCATTGGCTTGACTGCTGCTTTGTTTCTGGGTCATAACCATAGCACCATGATTCATCACTAGTAATGGCCTTTGACAGAAAATCTGGATCAGTTTCAAGCTGTTGTTTCAAAGCACAACATGTTTCAGTTCGATGATCCTTTTGATTGTCAGTCTGAACCGGAGAAACAAACTTGGCAGCAACCCTATTCAATCTCAAATCTTCTGTTAAAATTCACTGAACCAAGCTCCAAGATAACCCACTAATCTTTGACAATTGACCAATTGACTGTCGAAAATCTGTGAGAACAAGCTCTCGAGTTGTTTAAGTACTTTTTTTTTTAATGTCCAAAACGAGGTTCGTCATCAGTCAACATGTCACCACTTTTAAACTGAGCGAACCATGCATACACTTGAGTTTTTCTCATAGCGTCACCTTGGTAAGCTGTTTTTAACATTAAAACACTTTAGCAGCATTTTTACCGAGTAGAAAACAAAATTTCCAGCTGCACATTATTCAATTAAACGCGCTCTCATAAAAAAATGAAACACGAACAAAACAGCACTAGCAAAAACAATCAATGCAGATGAACAGAATAAGCCAGTCCAACAACACAGGTGGCACTGAATTGGCAATGAGTTGTGCTACACACTCCTAGCGGCAGTAATGTGCCCACAACAATGTTATCCCTTTGTTTCTTTTTTTGGGCACCCTCTCATAGGCTGTGATTTGGGATTGTAGCTAGGTTTTGTCCTGGTGAATGTGCAGTTCAGGATTGTTCACAATTTTCCTGTGTTCCCTTACGAGTGCTTCCTGTCTGTGCAGAGGGGGTGGAGCTATATGGCTGAGTTTTGGGAAGCCAATACTTTAGAGTAGACTTGGTGTGCCCAGTAATCAAACTCACTGTCATATGTAATTGCTCTGGAGTCAACACTATTCCACCAGACTGATGTACAGTATTGACTACAAAGTTTGCCACACTTACTTGTTACCGTTGAAGTTCGGTAATGTATTTACTGAGTTCCCATGCTATGCCACTGAGCTTCCGGGTAATGTTGTGGTGTGTCCTTATCTTGGGAGCAATGTTTAAAATATTTTGTTCAAAAGATAAGATTTTGTCGTAAGTCACTTCTAGATATGTAGGGTGCTCTAGTTAGTGTTTGGGCACTATATTATTAAAAGAGATTTTCGTTTTTGCAATTTAGGAGAAAGCAACTATCTTTCTTGTCAAGTTTATTTATTTATTTATTTATTTATTTATTTCTTGTTCCGTAGATCCAGTTAGTGAGTCAATCACAAGGATATGGAACGTGTCAAATTGTACAGGTTTCAATTTAAACTTACAATAAATACAAGGGCAATTCAATGGCAAATTGTACATAGTTTAAGTAAGACATACTATAAATACAGTAACAGATACAATGTCAGCTAGATAACATAACTACCATTTGACAGAAAAAGGAGTTTCAAATAAAGATTAAAGATAAGAGCACAAAGTTAAATCAGATATTAGGCCTACAAGAGTAAATACATGTTGTTACAAAAAGTGCGCTAATGCCCAAATGCACAATAAAATCAATTGAACTACTTCTAGACACAATAAGTTTAGTGATGGTATACATTTTCTTTCAGGTATTCATCCACAGTATAATAAGATTTCTCTGTCAGGTAATCTTTGAGAACTTGTTTAAATTTTGGCAGTTCTGTATGAACACATTTGATATGTAGTGGTAGAGCATTGAACAGCTTAATGCTGGAGTAGTAAACTCCTTTTTGTACCAGAGTGAGACGTTTCATTTCTAAATGTAGATTGTTTTTGTTTCTGGTGTTATAACCATGGAATTTACTGTTGTCTTGGTAGATGGAATAATTTTTGCACACAAAGGTCAGCAAGGAAAAAATACACTTAGGATACCTATCTTCCGAAACAAGTGCCTGCAAGAGTGTCTTTGATGGACCCCACACATTATTCTGATTGCTTTTTTTTGGATGGTGAAAATTTTTTTTGCAAGTGGTTGGTTCCCCCAAAATATGATAGCATATGACATCAATGAGTGGAAGTAGCCAAAGTAGGCAACCTTAATAGTGTCAACTTCAGCCACTGAAGAAATTACCCGTAATGCAAATGTTGCCGAGCTAAGTTTTTTGCATAGATGAAGAATGTGAACTGACCAATTACATTTACTGTCTATGTAAGCACCCAGGAATTTTGTGTCTTCAACTTTCTGTATTGGTTGATCTCTACATTTTATGTTAATTTCATCGGGATTACTTTGTGATGTATGGAACCTCATATAATGAGTTTTATCTGCATTGAGCGAGAGACCATTTGAGGAGAACCAATTTAAGATGTCATTAAAAACAGTATTTGTAGTTTTTTCAAGATCATGATCAATCAAATGGTCAATTAGAATTGTGGTATCATCGGCAAACAGGGTAAATTTGCTGTTTGTGTCAGAACAAAGAGGAAGATCATTAATAAAGATGAGGAAAAGCAGTGGGCCCAAAACGGAGCCTTGAGGCACACCACACGTTATCGTGCCCCATTCAGACGAGGCAGGTTCTCCAGAAGAGCCATTTAGCATTACAGTCTGCTTCCGATCATGTAGATATGATTGTGGCCACAAGCCAACAGTACCACCTAAACCATAGTATTCTGCCTTTTTCCAAAGAATTTGGTGGTTTACACAGTCAAAGGCTTTCGTAAGATCACAAAAAATACCCATTGGAGACATTTTTTTGTTAATGGCTTCCAAAACTTGGTTGCTGAAAGAGAATATTGCCTGTTCAGTACAAAGACCGGCACGAAACCCAAACTGATTTTTGCTTAAGATACTGTGGAAGTTGAGATGGTCTACAATCCTCCTGTGCATGAGTTTTTCTAGAATTTTCGTGAAGGTAGTTAATAGGGATATTGGGCGATAGTTTGTAACAATGCTATTCTATAATTTTTATGTTGGGCTTTAGCATAACTAAATTTACTTACAGCAGTGTTAGCCAGATCCGAGATATATAAACTGAATGAAGTGGGAGCCAGAACAGACCCCTGTTCAGCTTTCTCTGCTCATTTATATTGTTGTGCTGCAAAATATGAGGGAAGGTAGCATGCTACTGATAATCCTCATTATTGTATGGAGTGGAACTACCTTAATCAGCTTTTACAGAAGACCTGTCTTCCACAAGCAACAGCTAAGTATACAAAAACTATTGATGTTTTTCAGAATGAGATTTTCACTCTGCAGCGGAGTGTGCGCTGATATGAAACTTCCTGGCAGATTAAAACTGTGTGCCCGACCGAGACTCGAACTCGGGACCTTTGCCTTTCGCAGGCAAGTGCTCTACCAACTGAGCTACCCAAAAACGACCCACGTCCGGTCCTCACAGCTCTACTTCTGCCAGTATCTCGTCTCCTACCTTCCAAACTTAACAGAAGCTCTCCTGCGAACCTTGCAGAACTAGCTCTCCTGAAAGAAAGGATACTGCAGAGACATGGCTTAGCCACAGCCTGGGGGATGTCTCCAGAATGAGATTTTCACTCTGCAGCGGAGTGTGCGCTGATATGAAACTTCCTGGCAGATTAAAACTGTGTGCCCGACCGAGACTCGAACTCGGGACCTTTGCCTTTCGCGGGCAAGTGCTCTACCAACTGAGCTACTTAAGCACAACCCACGCCCAGTCCTCACAGCTCTACTTCTGCCAGTATCTCGTCTCCTACCTTCCAAACTTAACAGAAGCTCTCCTGCGAACCTTGCCCGCGAAAGGCAAAGGTCCCGAGTTCGAGTGTCGGTGGGGCACACAGTTTTAATCTGCCAGGAAGTTTCATATCAGCGCACACTCCACTGCAGAGTGAAAATCTCATTCTGGAAACATCCCCCAGGCTGTGGCTAAGCCATGTCTCTGCAGTATCCTTTCTTTCAGGAGTGCTAGTTCTGCAAGGTTCGCAGGAGAGCTTCTGTTAAGTTTGGAAGGTAGGAGACGAGATACTGGCAGAAGTAGAACTGTGAGGACCAGGTGTGGGTCGTGCTTGGGTAGCTCAGTTGGTAGAGCACTTGCTCGCGAAAGGCAAAGGTCCCGAGTTCGAGTCTCGGTCAGGCACACAGTTTTAATCTGCCAGGAAGTTTCATATCAGCGCACACTCCGCTGCAGAGTGAAAATCTCATTCTGGAAACATCCCCAGGCTGTGGCTAAGCCATGTCTCTGCAGTATCCTTTCTTTCAGGAGTGCTAGTTCTGCAAGGTTCGCAGGAGAGCTTCTGTTAAGTTTGGAAGGTAGGAGACGAGATACTGGCAGAAGTAGAGCTGTGAGGACCGGGCGTGGGTCGTGCTTGGGTAGCTCAGTTGGTAGAGCACTTGCCCGCGAAAGGCAAAGGTCCCGAGTTCGAGTCTCGGTCGGGCACACAATTTTAATCTGCCAGGAAGTTTCATATTGATGTTTTTGATTGTTTGCCTTCATGTGCGTGGTAAGACTTAAAACCTGATCTGTGCAGCTTCTATTAGGCTTATAGCCAGCTTACTTGTGAGGAATGATGGGTTAAATTTTTGAACCAATTCTGTTGAGGAGAGCAGCTATAGAGGTCTAGCAGGTGGAGCCCTACCAGGTTCAATCTTGGATATGGGTGGGCACTTTTCCTCTGTTCAGTCCACCCAGGACTACCTCAGGTCCATTCAGCCTGTTATCAAATGAGTACCAAGTCTCTTTCCCAGGGGTAAAAGACAGCCAGGATGATGGGCCCACCATCCTCTTAGTGCTGTGGTGAAGAAAGGCTGCACTGTCTGCAATGAGGCCAACAATCTGGCCACAGACTTGTTGAGTAGTAATCTCTACAGCAGTTTGTTGCAGAAGCTTAAAAGAGACAATAGCCTATAGCTGCATGACTTGTTTGGCTTCAATATAGCGATTATGTTTGTAGTTTTAAAAGCTTTTGGTAAGAGCCCTGTTGATAGACTGTTTGAATAAAGTTTGGCAAGCCACTTTTGCGTGGTTTTGTATCATCAGACAGGAAACTCAGAGTATATTCTCTCACAGTGGGGTGCTTTGCCTGTTTTGATGTCTGTCAGAGCAGTTGATAGTTTTTTTCTGCTAAAAGCACCCAAAAACTCTATGTTAAGTGGTGCTTCTTTACATAGTCTGCTACATTTCTGTTTAATTTGATGTGTGTGTTGTTGGTTTCATGGTGCTTTAGAGGGAGAAATAATTCTTAGGCTATGTGGTCTGGAGTGATTAATAGGTCTTTGCACTTGGGTGGACTGCTCCCTCCAAGCTTTATCAATAGGCTCCCTGCTTGACTCTTGGAAATTCAGTTTCTTCTTGTTGTCTCAGCCTATCTTTCTCTGTGTGCATCATCTATTTTTTCCAGAAGGTCCTCAATAATATCAAGGTCACTGTTTTCCACGGGCATTATAGAGCTCTTTATTTCATTACTCCATTCTGGAATATATTCCTTTCAGATGTCTCTCGCAATCCACGTTTTAGCTGTTGCAAAGGATGGCACTAACTAATCTGCCATATCATTCACTGCAACTGGAACACATCTTACACCCCTATCGAGGTCTTGTGAGAAGATATTTCAGTTTTGTTTCCAGCAATCTCAACTGGCCTCTCAGTGGACCTTATTACCAATATTTGTGTTCCTACTCTGTACAGAATCTAAATGTGCCCCTGTCTTTGGCATCAAATATATATATGTTAGATTTTTCTCTTCAGTTCACTTTACAACTTTATCTCCATTTTGATAATTGTTGTTGCATTTCCACATGATGGCTATTAAAATAAAAAATGTAGATTCTATGAGGGTTAAATGTTGGTAGGAATTCTTTGGTTGGATAATAGCCCAGTAGTGAAGACCAAAAAAGGTTGAATATGGGAAATAAGTGATGTTATAGCAAATTTTTGCATGGTGGTGGGAGGGATTACCATGAACAACATACTAAGAATCCTTATTGGTTGGGATAGAGTGTGGGGGCATTTGACAGTCACTTTTGTACATTTTCCTTGAATAATTAAAAAACCACAGCCTCTAGTGAAAATGTATCGCAGTAAATAATTGAACTACATTAAATTTCCTACAAAAAGGTCCTCTTTATTTTTTCTCTAGGACAGATAGTTCATGTGTAGAGAGCGAGAGAATATAAAACTCTCACATAAAGCACATGTACTGTACCTTAGGTGGTTTTTACAGGCCAATTTGAGGTACTTACCTGACTTGATAGATCACATGTGTATAAAACTGTTGTCTCAAGTTCCTCTACTCCATTGTGGTACTTTGTAAACAACTATCATTTTCACCCTGCATGCAATAAATCCATAGATAAGATGAAATGTGACTCCTACAACTTTAAATCCCAATAGTGTCACCCCTCAACTTCACTATGGTAACACCATCTTCATGCATCTCTTGATGGTAACTATGTCTAGAAGGATTTTTATGTGTCTGGATTTTGATCGACTAAGTTCTTCGATACTGAGCTGACAAAAACGGAGACAGGGACCGATATTTCTAAGAAGTACCATTCTGTTGCTCTAATGTATCCATGCAAATAATAGCCAGGAGACCCTGGTGCGATGATCTGGCTGCCAGTAACCACTCTGGCTCATTTAGCATCACACTGGGTGCACCATGTGGAGGCAAGCTAGATTTACATTATGCTGCAAGGATTTACCACGGGCAACTACAGAAATATAAGTCAACTCAGACAGAGCCCCACATACTCTCGAGCAAGTAGAATTCAACATGGCACTACTCGCTAATACCTCAGCAGACATTTAGCATATTGGCATGAAGCTTACCTGGCGACTGAGATTTTTGTTTTGTTTTATAACTTTGTACCATCTTTGTGATCCAGGCAGTTAGACCAGCAACTGTTCTGCCATTGTGTGCAACAGTAGCTGCTGAGGCATGCCCAAAGCTTAGAGTGATACAGGATTGGCAGAACTTACAAGACCCCAAACCTGAACTTGACTGATGTTTCCAAGACATTTACGTATGGATTTGCAGTTCCTGTAAATTATGGGTTAATGGTTTGCGAGCAATGCTGGTGCCTGATCGTGTCCTACATGCTGTCCTCCAGATTCAGATCAGTTGAATTTGGTGGCCAAGACAGCAACATGGGTTCATATCACATTCCTCAAACCACTGAAGCACATTTCTGGTCTTGTGACGTGGACAGATATCCTGCTGGAAGATGGCATCATTAACTGAGAAGACATCAGGCATGAAGTGATGATACAGGTGGTCCATAATAATGTTCACACAGTCCACAACTGTCATACAGCATTCAATTGCTGTCACAGGTCCCATGGAAGCCCAGGTGAATGCCCCCACAGCATAATGATGTCTCTAGTGGCCTGTCTCTGCTGCAGTGCATGTTTCGAGTGGATGTTCGAACAGATGACATCATATCCAGACTCAACTTCGTGTAACAAGAAACATAATTTATGCAACCATGTGACACATTTCCACTGATCTATGGTCAAATCTTGATGGCCTTGTTCTTAATGCAAATATACTTGACAATGTCGTTGGGTCAACATGGGAACACACAGGGGTCATCTGCTGTGTAGTCTGGTGATCAAAAATGTGCACTTGAATGCTGTGCTCCAAGGCATTTGCATCTACACCAGCATTGTACTCTGTTGTCAGATCTGCCACAGATCACTGCCTGTCCTGTTTCAGAGAGCAGGCCACATTCTTTGATGAGGCACGGACATCGAACACTGTGTCTCCTACTTGTAATTTCACTGTTTTTCAGTCACTTCCCATAGATGCTCACAACAGTAGCATGCAAACATCTAATTAGTTTCCCCATTTCTGTGATACCCGTTCACAGGTATTCTGCCGTTTGTTCATGTGGCTTATTTGAGTGAGTTACTCCATTTCTGGCTTTTATCGTCACTAAAATGATTCCTTATTTGTCTGTGCTCCTCTCATATACTTTCCTTACCATGTCACATGTCCATGTCCCCCACCCCGCCCCCAAGTTGTTAAGCACTCGGTCTTCATGCAAGTCAGTTGGAAATCTCATTCTGCTAGCTACCAAGTGTATGTGACACAAGTTTTTGTTGTTTCAAATATTATTTTGTATTCTTGGTGTGTAGCATTTGCATTACAAATTCATAAATATTTTAGTAAATCTTGTGGGCACATATGCTGGTAATCCTCCATCTCAGAAGTCAGTTTCTATGGATAGTTTTAATATTATTGTGCACTGGGTACCAATTAGTTTGTGTTTACACAGTATTTTTGCATTTTTCCTTGTTATTCCTCACAACTCGAATATTAATCAGTGATGCATTATGTAGTTTGGAATGTTTCCAATGTCCATGTCTCTAATTACTTGGTAGAACATTTCCTGTGTACAGCACCTGTTGATTAATTTTACTTCTTTTTCAGCATTATATATGTTGTTTATAGCATACATAACTAACTTATCTTACAGAGAAGGAGATTTACTCAAGTTGCATTGTTAATTTTACTTGAAATGAAGCCTTCAGTCATACGTTAACTGAATCATAATAAAATAGAGGGAAACATTCCACGTGGGAAAAATTATATATAAAAACAAAGATGAGGTGACTTACCGAACAAAAGCGCTGGCAGGTCGATAGACACACAAGCAAACACAAACATACACACAAAATTCTAGCTTTCGCAACCAATGGTTGCCTCATCAGGAAAGAGGGAAGGAGAGGGAAAGATGAAAGGATGTGGGTTTTAAGGGAGAGGGTAAGGAGTCATTCCAATCCCGGGAGCGGAAAGACTTACCTTAGTGGGAAAAAAGGACAGGTATACACTCGCACACACACACATATCCATCCACACATACAGACACAAGCACCTCATCTTTGTTTTTATACTGAATCATAATAATATAGAATTGGAGGAATTATCATTATTTTACTTATTTTTCTGTAAAGTTGACACTCTTGGCACCTGTATTACAATCTAGATCACTTTTGAAATCTTGATATTCATTACAAGTTAAATACAGTACATACTTTTCTAAATAGAGCCCTCTCTGACCATCATTTCCATGAACATAGTGACTGCCGCAACACTGCCAATGGTGCAGCAGAGCTACCTGCTGTGGCCATCAGTAGCCACAGCAGTTAACAAGTTAAGGTGTGTCGGTAAATCCTTGTAAATGTTTTATCGCCACCATTGCATTTTCAGCCTGAAGAAAAGGTAAAAAAAGGTGATTGTACACATACTAATCACTAGAGTAGTCCTTTCTTCCTGTGTCTTTCATGAAATTAAAATGAGACTGCAAATCTCTGAATGTTCTTTAAATTGTGCCCTACTGCTTTGATATGTTATATGAAACACATTCTTTGTACCACCCAAAGCAGCTGTTAAATAACAGTTAATTCTGCTGTGACAAGTTTGGACATAGTGTCATTATCTGGCTGCCTTTACATATCAATGTGATATAAAACACATATCCACAATTACAATTTACTTCAAGTACAGAGAGTGTGAATGATAACTGTTTACAATGTACAATAGTGGTGAACAGGAATCGAAGTGGACAATTTGATATAGGGCAACTGCAGTCTATCAAGCCGGGAAATAACCTCCAATTGGTCTGCAAAATCCATCTAAACTGTTGTTGTTGTGGTCTTCAGTCCTGAGACTGGTTTGATGCAGCTCTCCATGCTACTCTATCCTGTGCAAGCTTCTTCATCTCCCAGTACCTGCTGCAACCTACATCCTTCTGAATCTGCTTAGTGTATTCATCTCTTGGTCTCCCTCTACGATTTTTACCCTCCACACTACCCTCCAATACTAAATTGGTGATCCCTTGATGCCTCAGAACATGTCCTACCAACCGATCCCTTCTTCTGGTCAAGTTGTGCCACAAACTTCTCTTCTCCCAAATCCTATTCAATACCTCCTCATTAGTTATGTGATCTACCCATCTAATCTTCAGCATTCTTCTGTAGCACCACATTTCGAAAGCGTCTATTCTCTTCTTGTCTCAACTATTTATCGTCCATATTTCACTTCGATACATAGCTACACTCCATATAAATACTTTCAGAAACGACTTCCTGACACTTAAATCTATACTCGATGTTAACACATTTCTCTTCTTCAGAAATGCTTTCCTTGCCATTGCCAGTCTACATTTCATATCCTCTCTACTTCGACCATCATCAGTTATTTTACTCCCCAAATAGCAAAACTCCTTTACTACTTTAAGTGTCTCATTTCCTAATCTAATTCCCTCAGCATCACCCGACTTAATTCGACTACATTCCATTATCCTTGTTTTGCTTTTGTTGATGTTCATCTTATATCCTCCTTTCAAGACGCTATCCATTCCATTCAACTGCTCTTCCAAGTCCTTTGCTGTCTCTGACAGAATTACAATGTCATCGGCGAACCTCAAAGTTTTTATTTCTTCTCCATGGATTTTAACACCTACTCCAAATTTTTCTTTTGTTTCCTTTACTGCTTGCTCAATATACAGATTGAATAACATCGGGGAGAGGCTACAACCCTGTCTTACTCCCTTCCCAACCACTGCTTCCCTTTCATGTCCCTCGACTCTTATAACTGCCATCTGGTTTCTGTACAAATTATAAATAGCCTTTCGCTCCCTGTATTTTATCCTTGCCACCTTTAGAGTTTGAAAGAGAGTATTCCAGTCAACATTGTCAAAAGCTTTCTCTATGTCTACAAATGCTAGAAATGTAGGTTTGCCTTTCCTTAATCTTTCTTCTAAGATAAGTCGTAAGGTCAGTATTGCCTCACGTGTTCCAGTATTTCTACAGAATCCAAACTGATCTTCCCAGAGGTCGGCTTCTACTAGTTTTTCCATTTGTCTGTAAAGAATTCGTGTTAGTATTTTGCAGCTGTGGCTTATTAAACTGATTGTTCGGTAATTTTCACATCTGTCAACACCTGCTTTCTTTGGGATTGGAATTATTATATTCTTCTTGAAGCCTGAGGGTATTTCGCCTGCCTCATACATCTTACTCACCAGATGGTAGAGTTTTGTCATGACTGGCTCTCCCAAGGCCGTCAGTAGTTCCAATGGAATGTTGTCTACTCCTGGGGCCTTCTTTCGACTCAGGTCTTTCAGTGCTCTGTCAAGCTCTTCACGCAGTATTGTATCTCCCATTTCATATTCATCTACATCCTCTTCCATTTCCATAATATTGTCCTCAAGTACATCGCCCTTGTATAGACCTTCTATATACTACTTCCACCTTTCTGCTTTCCCTTCTTTTCTTAGAACTGGGTTTCCATCTGAGCTCTTGATGTTCATACAAGTGGTTCTCTTTTCTCCAAAGGTCTCTTTAATTTTCCTGTAGGCAGTATCTATCTTACCCCTAGTGAGATAAGCCTCTACATCCTTACATTTGTCCTCTATCCATCCCTGCTTAGCCATTTTGCACTTCCTGTCGATCTCATTTTTGAGACGTTTGTATTCCTTTTTGCCTGCTTCATTTACTGCATTTTTATATTTTCTCCTTTCCTCAATTAAATTCAATATTTCTTCTGTTACCCAAGGATTTCTTCTAGCCCTCGTCTTTTTACCTACTTGATCCTCTGCTGCCTTCACTACTTCATCCCTCAAAGCTACCCATTCTTCTTCTTCTGTATTTCTTTCCCCCATTCCTGTCAATTGTTCCCTTATGCTCTCCCTGAAACTCTGTACAACCTCTGGTTCTTTCAGTTTATCCAGGTCCCATCTCCTTAAATTCCCACCTTTTTGCAGTTTCTTCAGTTTTAATCTACAGGTCATCTAAACTATAGCGCGTGAATGTCACATAAGATTTTCAATACCCTGTATTACACTAAAGTTAAATTTAAACTTTCCTAGCATCTACAATTTGATCTAATTCTACAAGCAAAGTAAGTCTTCTAGTAAGAAGGGCGGACAAACAGAATGACTTAATTGTTAATTTTATACTGTCAAAAGTCATGATATTTTGAGGCAAAATTTACACAAATGTCAATTTTACACTGTGTAAGTGTTTAAGGTCAATTTTAGCCAAAATCTCATGTGGCTTGAATGCCCTGTAGCTTAGATGGCTTTTGTACACCAATTTGAGGCTGTTTCATGGCTCAATAGACGGCAGGTGTGACGTGAAGTTGCCACTAGTCCTGTGACCATGATACAAACTTGATGAGACTTATGCCACTGCTGAATACATTACAGAATAACTGGTCACTTGCTGTTCAAAAATTCTCATTTATTGACATGTTTTGGGCACAGTCCACCATCAGATCATCATCATCATTTAAGACTGATTATGCCGTTCAGCATTCAGTCTGGAGGATAGTCCCCCTTATAAAATTCCTCCATGATCCCCTGCTCATTGCTAATATTGGTGCCTCTTCTCATGTTAAGCCTATCAGAACATCTGGCAAGCAAAAATGCAAACCCATAAATCCAACATAAATGAAGAAAGTCATCTACAGTAAATTTACAAAAGGTGTAATAAAGAATGTTGACCACAACAACAACAATGAATGCTCAAAGAGAGGACATACCAAGAACAGAAGTCTTCATACACATTATATAGTTGCATCTATCTGCCATCAGCATCAGAACTCAACCGGTAGATGCCATTACGTCACGTGAATGCATAAGAACAGTAGCACTATAGTGTGCCCGTAGAAATAATTGAACAACTCTTGTTATTGTACTGTCAGTTGGTTGCCACACTGACAACTCTTCCCTGCGGATCTTAACTATCCCTACAAAGGGCAAAATTTATACTGTGTGTTGTAGTTGTTAAGTATAACTAGGATCTCAGTTACCAAACTATTCATTTTCTGTATTTGTTTGTTTTAACTTGAAACAACTAAATATTTCAAAAATGATGCATCATATGAAAAAAAAAAAAAAAAATTCTAGGTGAGAAGTTAATATTAATAAAGCAGACATCTGTCTGTGCTACATCTAGACACTTCCTAACTATCCCTCATACACTGGCACAGTTAGATTTGTATTTTTAAATGGGAACACCCACCCCCCTTTTTATTGGATATTCAGATTGTGCGCCAAAAATAAGTACGATTTCCTCAAACTATATTTTCCACTTGTGGTAGATGGTGCTGTAATTGACAAATATCAAGTGTGCCTGTTTTTGCAATTAAGAAGTGACGCATTTGATTCTACATTTCATTCACAATGTAAATGTAAACCTTTCTGTTCCGACAGTTAATATTTATGTTCAAAATTATCTTTAGGGTTGCAAATTTGACTGTACAGTGCATTACGGTTAGCCGTTTCAATGTCTGGTTAGAAACTAAAATTAGCATGATACAGGTACGATGACATGGATGTAAAAGTTTTCTGTTCCTTCAGGATGCTTGATATCAGTGAGTCCCTTGCCTCACACCCTTGGGGTGCTTGATTTTTGGTGAGTATCCATGGCAAGCGTGCCTGTCACTATCACTTCAAGCACTATCACGTCATGGACATTTTACCTTATTACAATGGTGTGGTTTATACTCTGCCAGTAGCCATCTTGCAGCCAGCGCAAGAATTATGGAGGCTGGATGGAAACGCATATGATAGCAGAGTTTGAGGTCAGCCACAGAAATCAAGCATTCCTATGGTTTGGTATCTTACCACAATCAACCCGGAAGGGAACAGAAAACTACATTACCATACATATAGCTTATTTGCCAGAGTTTTCAATGTCTATTTTATTTTCATTATTAAGCTGTCCATTTACTTATGTGGTCACATGTAGGGTCACTGTATTAACTCATTCCTACTGCCTGGCAGCACTTCCTGCCAACTAAGTTTCGTAAAGCCATTAATTGAATCTTGTGTGATATTTATGCACTACTGTGTATACTTTTGCTTTTATATTTTTAGGTCATATTTAGATCTTTTTTCTACCACACACTTTTTGGTTTCAATATTTGATCGTTCCAGTTCTTTCTGTGGCACAATATAGCACCTCTGTTCTGATGTATTCATGCCACCTGGTGACATTTTGTAATCAGTTTAGTTCTGCTGCTGACAACGGATACAAGTGACTCCACACTCTGCATTGACTTCTCTTTCTAGTGTATTTTCTTTGCGAGCACTCTCTGATGTGTCTCTTCAAATTTACTCTAAGTGGCTTTTGTAATTTATGCTTAGATTTATGGCTTTGTATTTTTCCTTCGCAGATCTTCTGATGAAGGACTGTGCCCAAAACTTATCAATAAATGAGAATTTTTGAACAGCAAATGACCAGTTATTCTAGTGACTTATTCAGCAGTGGCATAAACCACCTCAACTATACCAATCTGTTCATCTTTAATTCACCTACACCACTGTGGTATGCTTATACAGTTATAATTTACATCTTGTATACCCAACACTGTGGAAGAAAATGGGCACACAGCTCTAGATTGGGTGCAAAACAAGTGAACATGTAATCCTATGATGCAGTGGTAAATGAGTTTCATGTTCCTTGTGTATGTAATATTGTGTTCTGTATAAGATGTCTACCATATGCCCACTTGCTTCCACAGTGTCAAATACATTTCCTGACAAAAAAGTTAAGCACTCAGAAGGGAGAGGAGAGAAAACGAAACGTCACAGCTTCAGAGGGTATATGATGTTATTTCAGAGATCAGAAAATCAAGTCAAATTTACAAAGAACTTGGCAGTATGACCCCATTTATCAACAGAATGTAACACCCTCTCAGGCCTGATTTGGTTGGGAGGGGTGTCACAAAGCTTTTGATTCTCTCATATCGTAAGCCGGTCCATAGCTGCTGTAACTTGGTCCTTGACATCTGGGATGGCACTGGGACACAGTTGTTGTCCGACCTGTCCCACACTTTCCATTTGGGACATATCTGAGGATCTTGCTTACTACAGAGTACCTTAACATCACACAGTCAGTTCAGCACATGCCATGTGTGGGTGAGTACTGTACACTGAAAATCAGCAACACAAAACTGTCACATGAGATATAACATATGACATAGGTTGTCCTTGAAGTACTGTGCCATCAGAGTTCCCTCAGTCACTACCAGCCATGAAGTCGTGCCATGGTTTCCCACACCATGACATCAAGAAGCCATTCATCAACTGTTCATGCTTCCTGGTCATGGACCACTGCAAATGCAGCAGTTTGTGCTGTGGCATTAATCACAGTCAACAGCCGGGATGATAATTCTGTAGTCCAGCTACTGCTTTTGTCTGACCAATTGTGCAGGACGACAAGAGTGTTACAGGAATCCTTTTATTCAAGTTCCCTTGTAGTCCAACATCTGACCACTGTCACAGCCAAGTGCCCCACAAACCTGAATATTGCATGATTTGACCAGCCTGCCAAATGGAGACTCAAAATGAGAGGCCCCCTTCCAAAAGGTCACATGCTGATAATGCTGTCTCACATGTGTATGCAGCACACCTGTGCCCTTTACAATGATCGCTCAACTTAACATTGTTTCCACCCCTCATACACCCTACCAGGCCTGATAACAACACTAAAGATGAACAAAATTAACGTTCTCTGGTGGCCATTCTTCTTGTCACAGAGAACTGCAGCTCTAATTATTTAGACCCATCAATCGTGTGTACGTGCACGAAGTTACATTGATATCCAACAATAGCACCAGGGTACTTCTTTTGTTTTGTCAGGCAGTGCTTATATTTGAAGTACATTGTAATCATGGCCACACTGGTCTATTGTTTACACCACTTTATCGGTAAAGACCATCATGTGAAAATACCACCTCAAAACTAGTCTCAGCAAAGTCAAGAACTATTTAATAGCAGCTTTTTTTGGTGATATAAAAAGTAACTTTCATATAAAGTTCTGTATGTTCATAGATTGGTTAACTGCCACATATTTCTCTGGAGCACAGATTTGTCATCTGGGTAGTTTCTCAAACATTGGTTATTCTTAAATATTTGCTTTCTTATGTTGAGCAACAATAATATCCAATTATTTTGTTCCCAAGCAGTGTATTAGTTGACCACAATATTATTGCAGCTGGGAGTGAGGGCACTTTGGCTGACTTATCATGGGTGAGCGTGTAATCAGGTTTGATAGTCTATGCTTCACTGACCTGAAAGTATTGACAGTGTCATGTGTTTTCCTTAGTTGCAACTGTACTTGTTTACTGTAATGTCAACAGGTGTTTCCAACGATGGCCAGTTGCAGTAATATCGTGTTGAGTACTACACTTTTGTCCATGCACTGACCTGTTGTAAATCTGTAACTATTCTTCTTTTTCTCCCCCTTGTGTTCCTTATTAACCTAACATCTGTAATTATCTTTGTAATATTGTAGCTCTAGTTAGTTTCCGTGCAAAGAAATACTTGAGAGCATAACACTTGAGCTGATGGCAAAAACTTAGTATTTTCATGATAATATAAAATACAAGTGGAATAGTGAACATGTCTAATATAATGGTAAAGAGAAAGACAGCATAATGGCAAAGAGGAAGGCAACACCAAGACACTACCAGCATAAAATAACTGACAGCAATATGTGAAGCAGAATATTATTAACAGTAGTAGTAAATAATAATAATAATAATAATAATAATAATAATAATAATAATAATAATAATAATCCGTTGAAGATAGCACAAAAAGTGCTTAAACTTGTATGTATCTTGCACACTGTAGGCACTGTCCAATTTTTTTCTAGTGTCTATGTCACAATCAGACGATAATTCACACAAACTGAACCTTCGTGAAATAAATTGTTACCAAAAATCTCAAAAAGTTCTTGCCCGATTTACTTCATATATTTACATGATACTCTAATAAATATACAGACTGACATAGGCTACAGATTTTTATCCTATTTATGTATCTAAAAGTATAAATAAAATCTACAGTACTTTTTCCCACGTGGAATGTTTCCCTCTATTTTTATATATATATATATATATATATATATATATATATATATATATATATATATATATATATACTGCTTGTGTCTGTGTATGTGCGGATGGATATGTGTGGGTGTGCCTGTGTATACCCGTCCTTTTTTCCCCCTAAGGTAAGTCTTTCCGCTCCCGGGATTCGAATGACTCCTTACCCTCTCCCTTAAAACCCACATCCTTTCGTCTTTCCCTCTCCTTCCCTCTTTCCTGACGAAGCAACCATTGGTTGCGAAAGCTAGAATTTTGTGTGTATGTTTGTGTGTCTATCGACCTGCCAGCGCTTTTGTTTGGTAAGTCCCATATGTACTGTATAAATGAGAAACATCGTCAGTAGCAATCTCTAAAAGTTCTTGACATTCTTTCTATATACACTGCTGGCCACCGTAAGTGCAACACCAAGAAAGACAAGAGGTAGCACAACAAAATTTATTTTGTAGATAACATGTTGACCAAGTATCAAATGATTACGTTTACAGACGTCTGTGACATGTGGTTCCTGCCAGAATCAGTAGCCAGAGTAGCCGCCATTGTTGGAGATCACCGCTGCCACACGTCTCGGCATTGAGTCAAAGAGACGTTGGATGTGTTCCTGGGGTACAGCAGCCCAAGCAGCTTCCACACGTTGCCAAAGATCATCTGGTGTGACAGCTGGGGATGTAATCTGGGTCACTCGTTGAGCAACCATGGACCACATGTTTTCTATCGGCGAAAGGTCCGGAGAGCGAGCCGGCCAGGGAAGCACTTCAATCTGGTTATTGACGAAGAACCTTTGGACAATTCGTGCCACATGTGGTCGCGCATTATCCTGTTGAAATATGGCTGTGGCCGAGCCCTGAAGGTAAGGAAGGACAACTGGCTCCAGCACCTCGGATATGTAGCGCCGGCAATTTAAAGTACCGGCAATGCGTACTAGAGGCGTGCGAGAGTAATATCCAATACCAACCCATACCATAATACCCGGTGCAAGACCAGTGTGGCGGTGCATAATGCAGCTGTCCAGCATCCTCTCTCCACGGTGTCTCCACACTCGAATCCGACCATCGTGGTGCTGCAGACAGAAGCGTGCCTCGTCAGTAAAGACAACGTCATTCCATTCTGCCGTCCACATCCGTCTGTCATCACACCATTGGCGACGGAGACGTCTGTGGTTCTGCGTCAATGGTAGACGAAGCAATGGACGTCTTGTGGACAGACCACTCTGCTGTAAACGGCGTCGAATGGTACGCGCAGACACTGGATGATGCGTTACAGACGCAATGTGCTGTGCTATGGTTCGGGATGTCACTGAGCGATCCGTCACTGCCATGCGCACAATTTGCCTATCAGCAAGTGCAGTGGTGCACCGAGGTGAATGCGATCGACCACGTCGGTCCGTCGTACCCTCCTGCATCCAACGGTCACATATCCGCATTACAGTTGTTTGGTTTCGTCCAACACGACTAGCGATTTCTCTGTATGATAACCCACAATCTCGGTAAGCCACTATCCTTCCTCTGTCGAACTTGGATACTTGATCAAACGACGTTCGCTGTTGTCTACGAGGCATAACTGATCATCTTGTGAAACAACCACAAGGTAAACACACGTGCCGAACGTACACTCGTCGAAATCGCCAAGCCTTAAATGGCGCTATGAGGTGGCGCCACAGGCGCGCGTGATGTGCGTCTGCGCTGAAATTCTAATCAGTTGCATATCTCATCGCTGCAAACCCATGGTGTAAATTTCACTTGATTCGGATGCTTCCTTCAGGGTGTTGCATTTACGGTGGCCAGCAGTGTACATTCAGATGGATGTAGGCAGCATACTCTTTTTATAAACAACAATGTACACATTTTCTACTACAGCCAGCTCTAACGAGAAAAATGCTGTGCTGTGAAAAAGCGTGGTTTAGTTTTCTTTCTCTCAGTCAGTTTTAACTACGATAGCAGGGCATTTAAACCATTAGACAAACTGTTTTTCCCATACATATTCTCTCTCTTTATATATAACCAGTGAACTCAACAATGCTTCGCAATTGCTAAATATGTGCGGGAATTGGATATATGCTGTAATCTTATTCTTTCCCCTATCTCTGTCCATCTCCTCCTCCTCCTCCTCCTCACCTCTGTCTCTCTCAATCTCCTTCCCCCACCCCCCTCTCCATCTACCCTCTTCTTCTGCCTCTCCACATCCATTTTCTCTATCCCCTCCCCCTCTCTGCCGCACTCCTCTTTGCCCCCTCTCTGAGCCTGAGCCTTGTTTATTGCCTTTGTGAGTGAAACTTTGATTGGGAATTGAAGTTGATTAAAATGAATGGGTAATTCGATTGCAATCATCGGTATACTGGTCTGAGAGACCTCTCTTGCTGCTGGATCTGTGAGGATAATAGCTTCAACGATTTCACATAATTTTAGTCTGTAAATGGGTAGGATTACAAAGTGTTGGGCGATTCAAATTCTGATGTAATCATGAGCCAATAATCCATAAATACAACTTTCCTGTTTTCTGTTAAAATGGACTGCAGGGAAGAAAGCAAAACAGCACATAGCTGTGTTTACAATTTTGTTTAAAATTCTATATATATGTATTGGAGAAACAATTTGTTTGATAGTTTAAATGCCCCGCTGTCATAGCTAAAACTGAATGCAAAAAAGAAAACAAAACTGTAAATTTTCACAGCCTGACAAACACAGAATTTTCTTTCTCACAGTTGTTTCTAACAGAAAAACCTGTATGATGATGTTTAGAAAAATGTATAGCTTTTGTTTGTCTAAATGTGTATTACAGGGTCATGTAAAAATTTGAAGTAAGTCTGTCAAGAATGTGGAGATTTTTGCTAACATTTCCTCTTCTTATGTATACCATGTTGTTGTTGTGGTCTTCAGTCCTGAGACTGGTTTGATGCAGCTCTCCATGCTACTCTATCCTGTGCAAGCTTCTTCATCTCCCAGTACCTACTGCAACCTACATCCTTCTGAATCTGCTTAGTGTATTCATCTCTTGGTCTCCCCCTATGATTTTTACCCTCCACGCTGCCCTCCAATACTAAATTGGTGATCCCTTGATGCCTCAGAACATGTCCTACCAACCGATCCCTTCTTCTGGTCAAGTTGTGCCACAAACTTCTCTTCTCCCCAATCCTATTCAATACTTCCTCATTAGTTATGTGATCTACCCATCTAATCTTCAGCATTCTTCTGTAGCACCACATTTCAAAAGCTTCTACTCTCTTCTTGTCCAAACTATTTACCGTCCATGTTTCACTTCCATACATGGCTACACTCCATACAAATACTTTCAGAAATAACTTCCTGACACTTAAATCTATACTGGATGTTAACAAATTTCTCTTCTTCAGAAACGCTTTCCTTGCCATTGCCAGTCTACATTTTATATCCTCTCTACTTCGTCCATCATCAGTTATTTTGCTCCCCAAATAGCAAAACTCCTTTACTACTTTAAGTGTCTCATTTCCTAATCTAATACCCTCAGCATCACCCGACTTAATTCGACTACATTCCATTATCCTCGTTTTGCTTTTGTTGATGTTCATCTTATATCCTCCCTTCAAGACACCATCCATGCCGTTCAACTGCTCTTCCAAGTCCTTTGCTGTCTCTGACAGAATTACAATGTCATCGGCGAACCTCAAAGTTTTTATTTCTTCTCCATGGATTTTAATACCTACTCCTAATTTTTCTATTGTTTCCTTTACTGCTTGCTCAATATACAGATTGAATAACATCGGGGAGAGGCTACAACCCTGTCTTACTCCCTTCCCAACCACTGCTTCCCTTTCATGTCCCTCAACTCTTATAACTGCCATCTGGTTTCTGTACAAGTTGTAAATAGCCTTTCGCTCCCTGTATTTTACCCCTGCCACCTTTAGAATTTGAAAGAGAGTATTCCAGTCAACATTGTCAAAAGCTTTCTCTAAGTCTACAAATGCTAGAAACGTAGGTTTGCCTTTCCTTAATCTTTCTTCTAAGATAAGTCGTAAGGTCAGTATTGCCTCACGTGTTCCAGTATTTCTACGGAATCCAAACTGATCTTCCCCGAGGTCGGCTTCTACTAGTTTTTCCATTCGTCTGTAAAGAATTCGTGTTAGTACTTTGCAGGTGTGGCTTATTAAAGTGATTGTTCGGTAATTTTCACATCTGTCAACACCTGGTTTCTTTGGGATTGGAATTATTATATTCTTCTTGAAGTCTGAGGGTATTTCGCCTGTTTCATACATCTTGCTCACCAGATGGTAGAGTTTTGTCAGAACTGGCTCTCCCAAGGCCGTCAGTAGTTCCAATGGAAAGTTGTCTACTCCGGGGGCCTTGTTTCGACTCAGGTCCTTCAGTGCTCTGTCAAACTCTTCACGCAGTATTGTATCTCCCATTTCATATTCATCTACATCCTCTTCCATTTCCATAATATTGTCCTCAAGTGCATCGCCCTTGTATAGACTCTCTATATACTCCTTCCACCTTTCTGCTTTCCCTTCTTTGCTTAGAACTGGGTTTCCATCTGAGCTCTTGATGTTCATACATGTGGTTCTCTTATCTCCAAAGGTCTCTTTAATTTTCCTGTAGGCAGTATCTATCTTACCCCTAGTGAGATAAGCCTCTACATCCTTACATTTGTCCTCTAGCCATCCCTGCTTAGCCATTTTGCACTTCCTGTCGATCTCATTTTTGAGACGTTTGTATTCCTTTTTGCCTGCTTCATTTACTGCATTTTTATATTTTCTCCTTTCATCAATTAAATTCAATATTTCTTCTGTTACCCAAGGATTTCTACTAACCCTCTTTTTACCTACTTGATCGTCTGCTGCCTTCACTACTTCATCCCTCAGAGCTACCCATTCTTCTTCTACTGTATTTCTTTCCACCATTCCTTTCAATTGTTCCCTTATGCTCTCCCTGAAACTCTGTACAACCTCTGGTTCTTTCAGTTTATCCAGGTCCCATCTCCTTAAATTCCCACCTTTTTGCAGTTTCTTCAGTTTTAATCTACAGGTCATAACCAACAGATTGTGGTCAGAGTCCACATCTGGAAATGTCTTACAATTTAAAACCTGGTTCCTAAATCTCTGTCTTACCATTATATAATCTATCTGATACCTTTTAGTATCTCCAGGGTTCTTCCATGTATACAACCTTCTATCATGATTCTTAAACCAAGTGTTAGCTATGATTAAGTTGTGCTCTGTGCAAAATTCTATCAGGCGGCTTCCTCTTTCATTTCTTAGCCCCAATCCATATTCACCTACTACGTTTCCTTCTCTCCCTTTTCCTACACTCGAATTCCAGTCACCCATGACTATTAAATTTTCATCTCCCTTCACTATCTGAATAATTTCTTTTATTTCATCATACATTTCTTCAATTTCTTCGTCATCTGCAGAGCTAGTTGGCATATAAACTTGTACTACTGTAGTAAGTGTGGGCTTCGTATCTATCTTGGCCACAATAATGCGTTCACTAAGCTGTTTGTAGTAGCTTACCCGCGTTCCTATTTTCCTATTCATTATTAAACCTACTCCTGCATTACCCCTATTTGACTTTGTGTTTATAACCCTGTAGTCACCTGACCAAAAGTCTTGTTCCTCCTGCCACCGAACTTCACTAATTCCCACAATATCTAACTTTAACCTATCCATTTCCGTTTTTAAATTTTCTAACCTACCTGCCCGATTAAGGGATCTGACATTCCACGCTCCGATCCGTAGTACGCCAGTTTTCTTTCTCCTGATAATGACATCCTCTTGAGTAGTCCCCGCCCGGAGATCCGAATGGGGGACTATTTTACCTCCGGAATATTTTACCCAAGAGGACGCCATCATCATTTAATCATACAGTAAAGCTGCATGCCCTCGGGAAAAATTACGGCCGTAGTTTCCCCTTGCTTTCAGCCGTTTGCAGTACCAGCACAGCAAGGCCGTTTTGGTTATTGTTACAAGGCCAGATCAGTCAATCATCCAGACTGTTGCCCTTGCAACTACTGAAAAGGCTGCTGCCCCTCTTCAGGAACCACACGTATACCATATCATGTAAAAATTTGAAGTAAATCGGACAGGAGATTTTTGGTAACAATATTAAACGATAACTCTTCTTTATATAGTAGCAGAGATTTTTACCCGTATATTTATATACCATATACCGGGTGATCAAAAAGTCAGTATAAATTTGAAAACTGAATAAATCATGGAATAATGTAGATAGAGAGGTACAAATTGACACAAATGCTTGGAATGACATGGGGTTTTATTAGAACCAAAAAAATACAAACGTTCAAAAAATGTCCGACAGATGGCGCTTCATCTGATCAGAATAGCAATAATTAGCATAACAAAGTAAGACAAAGCAAAGATGAGGTTCCTTACAGGAAATGCTCAATATGTCCACCATTATTCCTCAACAATAGCTGTAGTACTGTAAAGCATGTCCAGAGGTATGGTGAAGCATTGGCGTTGGATGCTGTCTTTCACGATGTTGTCGATCACGATACACTTGCGACTTCAGGTAATCCCAAAGCCAATAATCGCACGTACTGAGGTCTGGGGACCTGGGAGGCCAAGCATGACGAAAGTGGCAGCTGAGCACACGATCATCACCAAACGACGCGTGCAAGAGATGTTTCACGCGTCTAGCAATACTTTTTTTTTTTCCTAAGAAAAGCCCTTGTCTTTCCAAGCATGTGTGTCAATTTTTACCTCTCTATCTACATTATTCCGTGGTTTATTATGTTTTCAAATTTATACTGACTTTTTGATCACCCGGTATATCAAATACATAGGTCGGCTAAGTCCATCCGAATGTTTTATAGAGTACTGTGTAAAAATTTGAAGTAAATCAGTCACAAACTTTTTAAGATTTTTGGTTACAATTTTAAATAAGGATGAATTGTCTTTATATAGTTATATAGATATTATACAAAAATAATAACTACTACGAAATCCGAATTGTCCAAAACAATTTATTGAAGCTACTATCTCCACTGATCCAGAAGCAGGAGAGGTCTCTTGAAGCCTGTAGACCAATGGTCTCAATTGCTTTACCTGCTCATTTTAAGTGACTTCAGTCCCCAGCAATGTTTCATTGGCAATAACAATGAACAAGGCTCAAACACAGACAGAGCGAGCGAGAGCGAGAGAGAGAGAGAGAGAGAGAGAGAGAGAGAGAGAGAGAGAGAGAGAGAGAAGGGGCGGGGGGTCAAATGGACAGACGAGGCCAGGGGGTTGGACGTAGATAGGGTAGATAGATGGAAGGAACAGATGGAGGAGAGAGGGGGAGGAGGATGTGGTGGTGGACAGAGTGTCATGTAAAAATTTGAATTAAGTCTGTCAAGAATTTTGAGATTTTTGCTAACAGCAGGAGGAGGAAATGGACAAAGAGAGGGGAGAGGAGGAATTGCACAGAGAGAGGGGAGAACGAAGATTAAACGAAGATTAGGGCATATGGCAAATTCCCATACATATTTAGCAACTGTGAAACACTGCCAGGTTCGTTATTATTTTATATAGTAGATAAGTTCTGGTAGGCTGTAAAGAATATAGGTGTAAAGGCAACCACTCATTGGATAGTAGAAACACTGAACCGCTGACAGGCACACATAAAAGAGAAAGAAAACTTGTTGGATTTCAGAAAAACGGGATTGTGCTTTAGCAGAAATAGGGTCAGGTGAGTGGAGGGAAAGAGAGGTCAAGAGGGTGGCTACCGGTCTGTTGACTAAGAATACAAGATGGAGGAGTAGTAGGTGGATGGACAAGGTATGTGATGCATGGTTGTTGCAGGCCGTGGGGTGCAGCATACAGTAGTTGTGACATGGATTGGGAGGGGTGTGATGCATGGTCGTTACAGGTCATGGGGTGCAGGAAGTGGAAACCATTTGGTAGAGGGTGTGGGAACAGCAGGTTAAAGGAGACTGACACCAGGAGTGTTACAAGAGTGAAGAATGAGATGCAAAGACAAGTCCCTTTTGTGTAATTCAGAAAAGCTGGTGGTTAAGGAGAGGATCCAGATGGCCTGCATTGTTAAGCAGCCATGGAAATCCAGTATGTTCTGTTCAGCTGCACATTTTGCCGATGGTTGTTCTTGCCTACAGTTTGACAGTGGCCATTCATTATGGTGGATGGCTGTTTGCAGCACAGTTGGTATATGACACTGTTGCTTTCATATGGGGCCCTGCCACTGATAGGATGGGATAAGCCTGTGTCATGTCAGGACTTGAGTTTCAAGTGCTGGGTGGATGGATTGGGCAGGTCTTGCACATGGATCTTCCACAGATATATAATCCTCGTGGCAAGGGGACTAGGAGTGGCATAAGGATGGAGTAGGATGTTGTGTAGGTTGGGTGGGTGATGGGACCCCACTTTAGGAGAGGTGTAAAGTATCTTGGATATGACATCCCTCATTACTGAGCATGATATCAGATTATCAACACCCTGGTGAAATATAGTTGTTCCAGTCCAGAGTGGGAATGGGTGGCAAGGGGTGGGGGGATTAGAGATGTGTGAGGTTATGGTATGGGAAATCTGTTTGCAGACTAGTTTTAGGGGGGGGGGGGGGGGGGGTAGTGCATGCCTGTGAAGGCACTTGTGAGACCTTCATCATACTGGGGAAGGAGTTCTTGTCACAGCAGATACACTGTCCACAGTTGGCCAGGAAGTATGAGAGAGATTTTTTGGCATGGAAGGGATTGTTGTTGAAATGTAGTTAGTGACAGTGGTTTGTGGGCTAAAAATGGACATAAGACATCAGAGAGGTGGAGATCAACATCCAGGAAGGCGACAGGCTGGGTTCAGGAGTACCGGCTGAAGGAGATGTGAAAGGAGATGTCAAGGTTGCACATAAATGAGGTTAGGACGTTTTGGCACTGAGCCCAGATCATGAAGATACTATCAATGAATCCTGAACCAGACAAGAGGATCGGAGTTTTGAAGGTTAGGACCGTTTCCTCTAAATGGCATAATAAAGGTTGGCACTTGAGGGTGTCAAGTGGGTGCCCATGTCTGTGCCACGGGTTTGTTTTTATACCTTCCCCTCAAAAGAGAAATAGTTATGTCTGGTAAGGTGTAAGAGGAATGATGAGGTAATGGGTTTTAGAGTCTGAAAGTCGTTGGGAGTGGTGGTGTTTCATAATGGCATGACCATGGGAATGTGGGACGCTGATGTATAGCGAGGTGGCAACAACAGTGATAAATAGGGATCCAGGAGGTAAAGGTGTGTGGATGTTGGAAAGGTGGCCAAGGAAGTGGTGACTGTCTTTGATATCAAAGGCCAGGTTCTGGCAACTGCTTGGAGGTGTTGGTCAATAAGTGCTGAAATTCTTTCAGTAGGAGCATAATAATTAGCTATAGTAGGGTGTCCAGGATTATTGAGTTTTCGGTTTTTGGGGAGCATGTAGAAGGATGATGTGCAGGGTGTCTTGGGATGAGGAGAAGGATTGTCTCGGGAAAGGTTCTGAGATGGGCCTAAGGATTACAGTAGAGATTTGAAGTTATGCTGGGCTTCTGAGATGGGATCACTAAGGCAAATGATGTTGGTAGAGCAGTCAGACAGTTGGCAGAAACCTTCTTTCAGATAGTCACTGTGATTCACCACAACTGTGGTGGAGTCTTTGCTTACAGGGAGAATGATTAGGTCAGGATATTTTGAATTTCTAAGACAGTATTGTTCGTAGGAAGGCACCTGGGGAAGGAAGGTGAGGCCAGATTGGAATAGGTGGATGCCACTAACCACCAAAACAGTACCTGCACTTTGACAGCTGTCATATCTTTCACACCAAAAAAATCATTCCCATACAGCTTGGCCAACCATGTACAGCACATCTGCAGTGACAATAACTCCTTTTCCCAGTATGCTGAAGGTCTCACGAGGTATTTCACAGACAGCCATGAGCCCCCAAACCAGCCTGCAAACAGATTTCCCCTGCCATATCCTCACACACCCCAAATCCTCCAACCAGCCCAAAGTCTCAGCTGTAAATGAGCACTCCCACTCATCATCCACTGTCGCCCTGGACTGGAACAACTTGGCCATATCCTTTTCCACGTCTTTGATTATCTATCATCATGCACAGAAATGAAGGACATTGTACACAACATCTTTCCCACACGTCCTAAAATGGTAGTCCATCACCCACCTAACCTACACAACATCCTGGTCCATCCTTATGACACTCCCCACATCTTACCACAGGGATCATATCCCTGTGGAACATGTTGGTGCAAGACTTGCTCAACCCCCCAACCCACTTGTTGCTCCAGTCCTGTCATGGGCTCATCCTACACCAGCAGTGACTGGACAATCTGTGAAAGCAGCCATGTCGTATACCAAACTCTGTTGCAATCAGAACACGGCTTTTTCGTTGGTATGACTACCAACAGGCTGTCCACTGGAATCAATTGCCACTGCCAAACTGAGGCGTAGAACAAAGTTGGCCTCCTAATGTCACAACAGGCATCTGAGCACAACATGATTGGTTTCAAAGGCTGCTTCACAACCTGGGCCATCTGGTTCCTCCAGCACCAGCTTCTCTGAACTACACAGGCGGGAGGAGTCCTTGCGATACATCCTTTGATTCCATAAACCTCCTTGCCTCAATCTCCATTAACTCACTGCCCCACACCTTCCACACAACAGTTTTCCCTTCCTCTGTCCTGTCACTCCCTCCCAATCCATGTCACCTTCTCTGTGCACTGCAACCCACTGGCTCCAGCATCCATACCTAGACTGTGCACCTACTACTCCTCCCTCCTACATTCCTAGACAACAAACCTGCTGCCTCCCTCCAACGTGCTAGTTACCCACCTCCAATGCCTCTTCTTGCCTCTCCCCTCCCTCCCCCCCCCCCCCCCCCACCGCCCTGTACTTACCACACCTGACACAACCTGCACCCCACCCTTAGTTCTCCTAACACCTGTCTCTCTCTCTCCCTCTATTCACCCAACCCAACACAATTTGTACTTTACTGTAGTCCACCTGCCGAAATGCAATCCCTGTAGAGAGAGAGAGAGAGAGAGAGAGAGAGAGAGAGAGAGAGAGAGAGAGAGAGAGAGAGAGAGAGTGGTCTCCTTTATTCCTAAATTGATTATATTTGATATTGCAAACAATGGAAAGTCCAAGATGGAATGTAACAATATTATGAAAAGGAAAGCTGCTACTCACCATATAGTGTAGAGTGACAGTCTTTTTGGTGTGCCTATCTGTGACTCGGCATCTCTGCTATTTGGTGAGTAGCAAGTTTCCTTTTCATAATATATCTGATATTTGTTTATATGGACAGATAATAGTAGCTATATATAAGGATTTGCCATCAAATGAAGAGCTGTTTTCTCCATTTATTAATTGTATGGGACTTTTGAAATCTTTACGCATGTTATAGATGACCGTATGTTGTGTTTAAGAGGCGGTGAGCATTAACGTAATGGGCTGCTGCATTTCTTTGTTTTAACTAATATTCTGTATATGGCATGAAGGAAAGACCAAGACGCCTTTCATCAGTGAAGCTGTATTACGTAATGCATTCTGTAATTATTATTATTCTTAAACAAACAAACAATTCTATCAAATCTAATGAAGTGATGTTTTCTTATGTGCTATTTCTATTATTTGCAGTTAAAAAACCATTAGTGCATTTTTCTTAGAAGTCAGTATAAGACATGGCCCATGTGCTTACTCAGGTGTCCAACTGATTAACATCCTCCTCATTTACTGAGTTAATTGCAAACATGAATAGTCTAGCTGCTGAAAATCTCTATGATACATGAAATAATGAAGCATCCTACTCCATGTCTGCACTATAACTTTTGCATCTAAAAATGAAATTAACACATGTTCCATGATAGTTTCCCTGTCTTGAATATTCAGTCAGGTAAGATTTTGTACAAAGTATAGAATAGAGGTGCATAAATTACTCAGAGGGCATTAAATGAATATTTCCTAACTTACAATCACATTCATTATCACAGTACTACTAAACCAGAACACCTAAGTATAAGAATTCATGGCCAAACAGTTAACATCTAATAATAACTACTTATCCATCAGGATCCTACATGAAAACACAGGGCCTTTAGATGCACACACATTGATGACAATAAGGCATCTCCCTAATGCCCCAAAATTCTCCTGTATTAATGGGAATCTTTGTATTAGTATAGATAAAAGGTATTCCTTCTGATATTTTTTGTCTTATTGCTACACCAAATATGCCCCCACCCCCCCCCAAGCATAAACATCAGAATATTTATCATCAAATTAGAGCTAGTTTTTTTTTTTAAATCCTTCTCACTAATGGCACCCATCTGATATTGCAGAAGCATTCTGTCTGACTGCATTTCTAGTATCTAGTATAGCTTAATCTTTCAAATCCATTGGCTGATACAGCATATCAACAGGCCTAATGTAGTTGTAGGCATGTATGTGCAGGTTTTTCTTAATGTACAATTCCATGCATGGTATACAACGGGTACAATAAATCAGATAATATACACACAATGTACATAAGATTTTTATTCACTCTTTCTGAAAGAGTTTCAATCAAGCCCAAAATTTCCATTCTCTTTGTATTTACAATCATTCTGTTTACTAAACCAATGTCTCTTAAGCTCTTACATTGTTTAGACACCCCTATAATGTGATCGACATTACACAGTAAATGAACCCCACAGTCATAAGAATTGGTCTGTTGGAGAGATGGTGCTTCAATAAAGACAGATTTAGCAATTGGAGAGAAATACTTTGAAAGTCCATCTGCCAATACTTTTGCATGATGATTATTAAAGCCAGAAGAAGAATCAAAATGGAAAAATGTATCTTCCAGCTTGCAGTAAACTAGCAAACTCCAGTGGGTACCACCAGTTGTCTCAACTATGTCAGAATCATTCAATGCAAGGAAAATATATTTATATTCTTTTGCATTTAGTGGGTCCAAAAACACATTTATTTCCTCAAATGGTGATACCTTTAGACATTGTGTTACTTCTGGTCCAATGAATAAATAATCTTTTTGATTCATGAATAACACCCTTGTAAGTATTCAAATGAAAACTTATAAGTGTATCATTTAACCAGTATGGACCTGTTAATAGCTCAATGTCAGATCTGTGCAACAGTGTATCATGAAAGCTCAGACAACTTGATCTCTGGCCATTGCTGCCCAACTTGAAAGCTGCACTTCGGGGAAAATAATCAGCCTCTTATCTGTAATTTAAAGAAAAAAAAAACAAGTTTATGAGCTATTATGCAACGGAAAAGAACCATATAAAAGAGTAAAGAAAATTTAACTTTTCAAAAATTGCTATATTTGTGTTATAAACATGAGTAAATTTAGGATAAACCTGGAAAGCTCTGTGACAGTTGTACACTACTTGCATAAATGTAAGCATGATGGTGGAGAGAGGGGGGAGGAGAAGGAGATGTCTTTTATGACATGTTATCTATTGATTGATAGAGTTGTGAACAAACAGCCATGATTAATTTGACCCGTTATGTTACTTCACTGCTCAGCTAGATTGCTTACAAAGATTTGTTCATATTATCAAAAATCAGTGAAGGCACAGAAATCACGAACCAACAGCTACTGTTGGGTAAAATACGGAAATGTCCAAGTCAAAATTAAATATAATGGGCGTACTAAAATGTGAAATTTTGGATTATTTCTAGTATGATGTAATAACTTTACAAAATAAACGCGGTTCGTGTCAATATAAGTGACAAATTTAAATCTAGCTTCCTTTGCCACTGGTCCTACATATAAGTACTTGGGAGGAAAAAAACGCCTCATGAATCCACACAATTGCAAGGTTAATGTGTAGGAGGGTATCACCGTTAAAATTAACGGTTTCAAACTTCGGTTTGGGCAACTGGAGATAGTGAATCATCAGTGATAAATGTGCAGATCTTTAAATAAATTGTATATAGCCAAGTGCCCACCACATATGGATTCTCCCAAATACTTTATTTTCATACAAAAAAAAACCTGACCGTCTTCGGCATTTAGTAATAACAGCGACTTTGCATGGCACTGAACTAATGTGTCAGATACTGAAACATACATCAGGCAAAAATGAAAATAAAACGGACTTTCACTGCTGTTGTCAGAAACGTCATCTTGTCGACTTTCTCAGTGTATGAAAAGATGTATAAAATTACACATTGTCAACATTGACAGCACAAAATGTGTCACCCGTCCGCCTCTCTCACACTCACCTTTCGTCTGTTCATGGACATTTTACACCTCTGAGGGCACTGGAATGCCCAGTGCTGTCGTAGATTCGGACATGAGTTGTTTTCATTCCTCAGTCACACTCATCAGCTTATTATTAAATATAATTTAGTATCAGTCATGAACCATTTTATACAATTCGATCTTCTTTGCCGAAGTAAACGCAAATGAAATATCTGCGGCAGTATAATCGCTGGTGTGTCGTAAGCAATAAGCAATTACTTGACAGTCACGCAAAAAAAGTATACTTATTAGTATCATGAAATGAGGCTAATCAGAAAATAGTAATGTTTAATCGACAGGTGATATTTTCAAGCTTTTACAACCGTAAACGTAGAAGTAAGTACATAGATTACATCTGTCATATGAAGCGTTGGCGAAAATTGTTGACGAATGAGCGGTCAAAAATGAAATAAGGAAGCAGGTGTAAGATCGAGATCAGTTGAAATCAGCTGACCGACGGGAAAAAATCAAAACCCTCTGTCTGTCATGTGCAACCAAATGAGGTTGCCATTTTAAGTGATTATTCAGGGTTAAAACAGACAGAGGTATTACATTAAGGAAAATAAACTGCAATAAATAACCGTTGTTGCGTATGTAACAGACGATAGACAATACACTCCAGAAATGCAATTAATTTCCAAAAGCAACAAACACCTGTTAAATAATTATGAACAATTGTTTGTAAACGAATATTGCATGGTTGTAAATATGAAGTTGGCAGTGGTCCTACTATTAGTTTTGGATGGCAGTGTAAGGGAATATTTATGCTGCTTTTGTGTTACGTTTATTCTGTAAACAAAATCTTATTCTCACCCCACTCTAAACAGTGTGATTTGCTGTGGAAAGTTTGTGTAATTTATATTTAACCAAATTTGTACTTGTTAATTTGGTACAGATACGGTATTAAAAATCTGAACAAGTAATTTATTTTAATGAACGTGGGACGACAGAGGTAACCTATAGCAGGAAAAGGTCTACAAATTAACTGAAACATTCTTTTTCAAATTACGTTATACACAACATACTTATCACTAATAAAGTAAGAAGACACTTGCGCAGATAGAAACTACTAGCACCAGCTATCAATTATGTTAATGCAGATAATATGCAGGTTTTGATAGTAATCGAGGACATTAGCAGTATTGTATGTAGTAAAATGGCCGTAAACGAGTGACCGAAAAATCACTACTTTAAGAAAGACTGCTGCTGCTTTTCCTCATTATAAGTTGTCATTTACCGAATAGTGCAGATTACACATTTATACAGTTGATATTTGTCAGAGGAAAAGGATGTGTAGAGAGAATATATATGCTTATGTACTCTACAGTGAGCATTATTCCCTGGGACTGATGACCTCAGATGTTAAGTCCTATAGTGCTTAGAGCCATTTTAGCCATTATTCCCTGCAGTAGCAACCAGTACACAATAGTTTTTAGGATGTGTACCTCAGTGTTGAGTAACTGAATTGGAATATTTAACACTGTATGCTGTAGTGTCTACACTTATGCATCAGAATTCAGTGCTCTGCTTGGAACTCTGCATGTGAATGCATGGCATATGTGAAAATCATTTCTGTTTCTTGTCATGCCAGTATATAAATTCTGTGAATCTGACAACTGCAGATTTCATTAAAGAGTAGATGAACTAGCATGCAAGTGTAAGAACTCAAAAGAGCCTTGAGGAGTGCCATTAAGTTGTTTGAGCATTGGGCGAGAGTTGTTTTGTGACTCTTCAAGCTTTGTTGTATTGCTTACTTTTGTTGATGAGCCACTAGTTGATTGTGGGTGCATTGTTCCAGTAGCTTACACAATAACACTGCAGTCCTGGTATATTTCTATGCTGGTTAACACACTGCTGCCAGACTTTCATGCACAAGTGATTGAAGTATGAAGTCCATGGCAATTATGTTAAGCGCTGTTGCTAACACCAAGGAATTTCCACAGATCGTTTAATTTGTGCAGAGCTGTCCATATTTATCTCTGCAAATTAATAGTCATTGTTAATTTTTAGGTTTCCCTAGTACATTTGTTTGTAACTTTCTGACTTAACTGTTTGCAATGAAGCAGTTATAATCAGAATATTGTAAGGTCGGGTAATTATTGTATACAAACATTAGCTGTCTGTGCAGACCCAGTTCAGATATGTCCATGTAACGGATACATATCTACGGAGTATGGATGGCAGGTGATTCATGAATCATGATTATCATACAAATTGTACAGGCTGCAAGGCAAAAGGCAATGGAATGACTGACAAGTGAGGTGTAACATATAATAGTTACAAATTAGGTCTTTTGAGTATAATGGCATTCTACCTACTACAAAACTATATTTATTCAATCACTCATTATCTTATGCACGAGAACATGTGAGTCAAACTTTCGATCATAGTAAGAAGTTGTAAATGTACAGTATGTACCCAGATTTGTAACTGTTTATGATATGGATATAGTTTGTTACAAAAATTTAAATGGCATACCATTAGAAGACCAACAGATTAAAAGATTTTCTGTCCAATATGTTATGTATGATATATGTATTACTGAGAGATTTGTGTGGACAAATAAATAAATATGTTCACTTGAAAATCGTATCATGGCCAAAACTAGTTGCCAGTAATCATTGAATTCATAAACCAGCTTATTGCTGTTCCAAAAACGAATTTCACTCTTATCTTTTTGTTGAGGCCTACTACTTTCTTGTCAGAATGTGAGCACATTGATGGATAGACATAGTTATTACCATTTTACCTCTTTTGTTATAATGTTGGGTCAATTCATACGAAGTGCTCCGAGGAAAAAATAATTGGTTGTTTGACCATCTCAGAAAAATTTTATATTTGCTGGGTGAATTCCCCAATGTTTAGTAGTCACAGAAATATATATTTTTTAAAATTTATTGTGTATTATTTTAAAATGGTGGCCATATTTGTTCCAGGCCACATGCATTTTTTCATATTTGCAAGCATCTACATTTTTTACAATTATTTAGTAGTGGATTGTCCTAAGACTTTCAGATACAATGCGTTTAGTTCAACACACTCTGGGCTACAAATTAACATCATTATCTTTCAACTGAATGTATTCTTTAATATATTTTTAATAGTTCAAAGTTATCATCCACAAATTAAAAAAACCTCAATTTTTGAACAGTAGTTTTCCAAAGAAAGATTAATTTCTCAGCTTTAATATTTTTTCTGCTGTTACACTCTATAGTATAGTTACTTTAGAGTATCAACGGTGAGCAGCTTACACTTAAAAAAATACACTATTTTAAAAATGGATTTTTTTTAATGTTTTCATTTTGTGGCCTGCAATAGCTTTGTTGGGGGACCAGATAAAAATCTGAAAATTTCACAGTTAAATAGACCTTTATGATATCAAACTTCAGCATAAATTTCAACTTTGAGACTCAGTTGGAAGTTGTTGTTGTTGTTGTTGTTGTTGTTGTGGTCTTCAGTCCTGAGACTGGTTTGATGCAGCTCTCGGGTCTAGTGTAGCAGGGGATACAACCCGTCGGCTTTGGACAATGACGTCACAAGTCGCCAGAGAGCAGTTTACCATTTTCGCTTTTGCTGTTATGTTTCAGTTTCGTTTTTTTACTGATGGCTTAATAAAGTGGATCTGTTTATTCTATCTCGTGAGTTTTTTTTAAAAAAGCCAAAAAACACTTATCAGCCACTGAAGGGAGCTACAACACTAAGAAGAATCGCTTCTCGATTGGCCACTTGTGACGTCATTGTCCAAAGCCGACGGGTTGTATCCCCTGCTACACTAGTCCCCAGCTCTCCATGCTACTCTATCCTGTGCAAGATTCATCATCTCCCAGTACCTACTGTAACCTACATCCTTCTGAATCTGCTTAGTGTATTCATCTCTTGGTCTCCCTCTACGATTTTTACCCTCCATGCTGCCCTCCAATGCTAAATTTGTGATCCCTTGATGCCTCAAAACATGTCCTACCAACCGATCCCGTCTTCTAGTCAAGTTGTGCCACAAACTTCTCTTCTCCCCAATCCTATTCAATACCTCCTCATTAGTTACGTGATCTACCCACAGTTGGAAGTTAAGGAAAAAAATTACAAACACGAGTCAAAAATACATTTTAACATCTGTGATATCTAGGCTTATGGAATAAAATCAGTTACAGTACATAATTTAATCATATCTATGATTACTTACTTTTTTTATTGAAAATAAGGCTGCTAATTACATTATATTGTTCTCTTGTTATGTGTTTTTAGTTCATCGCTCATTGAACATTTGTGAAATTTGTTCACTCAGTTTGTGTGTTAGCCTACATTATAAGTTTGCCCAGTCACAGTTGTAAATTCCATGGGAGACAGCTTCCTTAGTACATTTTTAAGTGGCATTCCAACTTGATCCTTCTAAATTTGTTTAAAAGATGTTCTTGGTCCTGGAGGGTGATAAAGTATGTATATATCTTGGTTGTGACAGTCAATATTATCAACTTTGCCAATCCACCACTGTTCATCGTAAACACAAGCCACTATGTCTTTATTTTAAAGAACTAGTTGTACAAGTTTTCCACAATGATGAAGTTCACTATCAGGCGAAATTGATGTGATCTTACACTTCAGTAAGTTGTGTGAATGGGGTACAAAACAATGAAAACATAGAGCTCCTTTAATCTTCTGACAAGTGTTGTACCTTTCCTTCAAGACACTCATAGACTTATTGTATTTCCTCACATTGTACAAAAACATAGGTAATTCCTTTGATATGTTTTTTACAGAATTCAAACATTTCTTGAGGTGTTATGATATGATTGTCATCGGTCCGCTGCGACTTGCTTTTGTAACAGCTCGCTTTGTTGTACCCCAGACACCATCACAAGCATTCTTCCCATGGCATGAAGTGAAAAAGTGCCATTCTGCATCAAACCCAAAATCTTCTTTATGAAAGGAGATGTTAATAATTTTTGTTTGTTTTTATATTGACTTGCTGCCCTGTCTGAAAAGTAAATCCGTTTTTTTTTTTATGGAAGGGTGGTGCTGTTTAATGTAGTTTGTTAATTTTAGTTGAAAAATGTGCACTGCTGAAGTGTTGTGTTCAAGGTAGTCACTTATGACACAAGCTGTGGCTCATTAGTTTATCTTCATCTTTATAATAGAATACAAATGGATGAAATGTGACCTGTGTGTTTACCCAGTTGTGCCCTTGTACTTCATCTTGAACAACAAAGGAATAATTTTCCAAAAAGTCAGCAAGAACTAAGCATTCATCAGCTGCCAAGGTTTGCTTTTTGTCTTTCGAAACTTTCTTTGAGCTTTTGCAATAAAATGATGAATTTTCAGATTTTCGAGGTTAGCCACCAACACTTCAAAAAACTCTTCTTGTGATTTTATGACTATCACCATTTCAGTTCTGTCTTGTGTCACCCATTGTTTGTATTTTATATTGTCAGGAATCAAATCGTCTTCTTCGGATTCTTCAAACATGTCAAGTAAGGCACATTTGCCTAGACAGTCTTCACATTTTCCCTTGAACATGCAATTGTAACTGTCAGTATTGTATACCATAACTTCCAAAAGGTCTTTATAGTCAACTCTAAGATCGGCTCCATCTATCATCAACTTTACGTTCTGATACAATCAAACACAAACATTATGTGTGCCAGATGCCGCTGCAACAATACATCATCTTTGTCTTAACTCACAAAACTTTGATCTTCCTATTTTAATGTCAGGGTTTTCTTTTTTAAAATTCAGTGAGTAGTTCATTTAAATTACACAATATTAACCTTTTTTGTCTTTGAATCTTAGAACCATTTTCTTTCACAGGAATACAGTCTTTTTTACCAGACATCAAATGGCTGTTATTGTCATCATCATAATACTTAATAACTTTGTTGATTGTGTTTTCATCTACCAAATTAGATGCACTTTTCTTTTGTAATGCTGGTAAAATTCTCTGTTCTTTTACCAATTGCCTTGTTAACTTAACAAGACATTCTGACGCATTAAATTCATCACTAACTTTTGCTTGACTCCTAGAATTCAGCAGTAAACTGATAATCTTAATTTTATCCTCTTTGTTTGAAGTACTGCATTTAGTTTTTAGTTTTTCTATCAAATCATCATATTTGGTTGGTGAAGTTTTAGAACTTCCATCTGTTTTAGTGCAATATGTATTTTGAAATGAAACTTCCAAATTCTTTTCGACTGTAGCTGCCACTTTCTCAGTTTTTGTATTCAAGGCGCTTGGTATTTTATCTTGACTTAGTTTTCTAATTTTACTCTAGCAGGCAATATACCCTGCATTTCACAAGCTGTATCTACTTTTTTTAACTTCTGAAAAGTCTCAAAATTCTGTATCTAAGGTTTCACTATGCTTTTCTTTTGAATTACAAATATCTTAGAATAACGTGTTGGACACAATGATTTTCCTGGTATGAGATTGACAAAAGGGCTTTCATTTTTAGAATAATGATCAAATGTTATTTCTCGCAGACCTTTAGTTATAGGTTTCTTATGATTCTCAAAAAGGTCCATGAAAGATTGTCCAAAAAGGTGATGAAATTGTTTTAAGTATTTCATTTCATGGTACTTGCATGTTGAGTTGACCTCTGGGCCGACTCGTAAGTAAAACAACACTTTTTCTTCTTCACTGTAATCTTCGATTAAAGTAATGTCTTTAGGATGCACTCCATACACACTTTTATGACATGCTTCATTAATAACAACACCAACAGAACACTGAGACACCATTTTTCAACTGCACACTTTAAGAACTTGTAGCTAAATAAGTGTGAGTGGACAATTGTTGGTGTAAGGGGGAAGACAACAATCAGACTTGTATAGGCTTGCAGATGCAATTGTTAGTCTGCTGAAACAATTACCACAACATTGTTTTGACAAATAATCATTATCTAGTGTAATTTGGTATGTTACATTATGCATTGGTATACTTTATTTGATTAGCCTACCAGATATTGCAGATGTTAAAAACGTATTTTTGACTTGTGTTTGTAATATTTTTTTCCGTAACTTCCAATTGAATCTCAAAGTTGAAATTTATACTGAAGTTTGGTATCATAAAGGTCTATTAACTGTGAAATTTTCAGATTTTTATCTGTTCCTCCAACAAAGATATTGCAGGCCACAAAACGGAAAAAGTAAAAAAAACAATTTTTTAAAATAGTGTATTTTTTAAGTGTAAGCTGCTCAACATTGATACTCTATAAAAAGTAACTATACTATACAGTGTAAGAGCAGAAAAATATTAAAGCTGAGAAATTAATCTTTCTTTGGAAAACTACTGTTCAAAAATTGAATTTTTTTAAATTTGTGGCTGATAACTTTGAACTATTAAAAATATAATAAAGAATACATTCAGTTAAGTGATAATGATGTTAATTTGTAGCCCAGAGTGTGTTGAACTAAATGTATTTTATCTGAAAGGCTTAGGACAATCCATTACTGAATAATTGTAAAAAATGTAGTTGCTTGCAAATACGAAAAAACGCATGCGGCCTGGAACAAATATGGCCACCATTTCGAAATAAACAACAAATTAAAAAAATATATTTTTGTGACTATTAAATATTGGGGAATTCACCCAGCAAATATAAAATCTTTCTGAGATGGTCAAGCAACATATTATTTTTTTCATGGGCCACTTGGTATGGATTGACCCCAGAGGTGCCGACTTGAAAATATTTTTTTTGAGGGGGGGGGGGGGGTCAAGAATCATTTTATTAGGTACTGCATTTGACAGGTAACTTTGCATTTCCATCTACATGTTTGACACTCCAAACCAGTCCTATTTGCAGATGACACCAGTGTATTGATTGAAGGTGGAAATAGAAATGCTTTTAGGCTGTATGCTGAAGTCACAAATGCAAATATTTCAGAGTGGTTTATGAGGAATAAGCTACTGATTACGCCTTTTTAAAAAAAAAAATTAAAAAAACGCCACTTTACAATTCCACACAAAGCAAAATTAAAAATCCATTAAAATCAAATATTTCTTTGGAAAACCAAAAAATTTTCACTGAAACAAAATTGCTTTATTTACTTACAAGACAATCTGAAATGGAATTCTCACATCACATTCTTAAATTCTAAGCTATCTAAAATGACCTATGCAATGAGAATTACATGGAACAACACAAGTGCTGAAGGAGAGAGGTGTATTATGCACGTATACTTTGCCTTTTGAGTTATGACATCATATTCTTGGGAAATTCCCCTCACAGCATAACAACTTTCAAGAAACAAAAAAAGATTGTGAGGATAATGAAAAATGCAAACAGCTGAAAATCATGCAAACTAGGGTGACTAGCCCCTACCCCTCGACTCACTGAAACGTCAACCACAATGTCATTTCAGTCGGAGTATAGGTCAGTAGTGGTACAAAACAAATACATAAATAAAGTTGGAGAAACATACCTTAATTTTTGATGGCAAATGTAATCGTCCTCAGATCATTCCTGCATATGAACTCAGCACATATGGCGTCAAGGTCGAGTTTCATCGATTCATCTCTATGGGCATTGAGAAGGGCTTTAAGATGATCCTGCCTCATTATAGAACGAAGATACATTTTCACCCTCCGCAGACTAGAAAACAATCGCTCAGCGGTGCAGGACATTACTGGAATCGTCAGCACTACACTTATGAATTTCACTAGTTCAGGCAGTAGGTCACAGGTGGTTTTCCTGTTTTAGATATTTCACTATGTCATCCAGCGAACTAATATTCGCAGACTCACCAGTTTGGATAATCTCATGCTTCGGTGGAGAAGCAAGCGTTCTTTGTCTATATCTGATTTGTAGAAAGATAAAATATCAAAGGAATGTTTGTTATCACCAAGAAGAAATTGTTCAGGTTGATTTACAAACATGAATGATTGAGTTTTGAACTGTGATTCCAAGAAGCTGATGGATGTATCCATTGTTTTATAATACAATCTTCTATATTTGTCACATACTTCTGTGAATGTTTCTACAGTTGAATTGATGGAGTCATCATATTTCTTAGGGACTTTTCTTCTACGGGGTAATTTTGGGAAATCAACATCCATATCTTGACATTTTGAAGTTACTTCACCCCAGAATGATTCCAAATTGTTTCTCATAAATGTAATAGAAGTTACAAGAGTGGAAATCATCTTATTGGCCTCCTCTAAGTGTAGGGATTTCCTCTGTAGTGCTATGTTTACGGTATCAATGTGACCAAACAATTTTACCAAAAGTGATAACATGAAAAAGAAATCATATCTCTGCATATTAATCCAAAAGCCATTTGCTTTGGCCCCAGTGTCTGAATTGTCATTTCTTGAAATATTTAGAAAAAGTTCCTGAAGTTCTGTATAGTTGGACAAAACTGAAGACATTTCCAAGTATCTTACGGCCCACCTTGTACGACAGAGTGGTTTCAAATTTGTAGAGGCATCTGCCTTCATGTGAGCAAAAAGATCTAATCTTTTAGGTGAAACTCTCCCAAAATTTATTAAGTCCTTCATAACATTCAATGCATTTCGACATTCTGGAACTGCTTTCACAGTGTCTTATAGTGTTAGATTTAAACAATGTGCAAGACAGTGCACAAACATAGCTCTCTTCTCCATTTCCATAAACTTTGCCTGGACACCATTATATAATCCGGCCATGTTAGCTGAACCGTCAAAGCATTGGCTCCTACAATTAGATGTAGGCAAATCAAATCGTCTTAAAATGTCGATAATAATATCAAACAGAGCCTTAGCTGTGGTACTTTGTATTGAGTATAGCCCTAAAAAATATTCTTCTATCTCTAGCGAAGCATCAACAAATCTTATACAGATACTAAATTGCTCTTTGGTGGCTATATGATTTTTAGTAAACAAGTTCAGTTTTTGTTCATTTGTGTCAGCTTTTCTGTGGAAATCTGGCTAAATACATTGACATCCTATTGTAAGGATTTGAATTTCAGTACAGCGTATCTGTGGCAGCCCGATGCTTCATGCGCTTTCAACTTTTCTATCCCTTTCTTCCAGTTCGTAAAACCAGTTTCCATGAAAGTTTTTTCCATTTTGTGAGAAAACTGAAAACGATTTTCTTCAAACACTTGTCTTCAAATTTTGCAAAAAATAACATCTTTTACCTTATTGTAATTGATCCATGCAAATTACTGTTTCCAAGAGGGCTGATCACAGTGTTGTTTTTTTCCGGGAACAGTGTTTTTTGTCACCGCCACAGTTCCGTCACTATCTGTGTCTTTGTTGTCACACACAGAACCACTAACACTGGGTCTAGCTTCACCATTGCTAACACTTGCCACATTGTCACATTTCTTCCTAATTATAAACTTGTCCATTTTAAACTGGGCAGTAAGGGACAAAATATTAACAACTGAACCGAGTCACAGTAAGACTAACTGACCACTGGCGATGCCCAGCTCCGGAATATTTATGTTCACTGCCAACATTAGCTGCGGCCTGTGTAACAGTACTGTGCGCCTAACAAGAAGTAGCCATGTAAAAGTAGTGTTGATTAGTGTTAGGGCTGGCTCTAGGGAGGGGCGAACTGTGCCATCACCCAGGGCGGCAGATTTTTGGGGGCGGCAATTCCATCTTGCGTAAATGAAGGAATGTGAGAATAAATTGGAAATACAAATTATTCTTAAAATCAAGGGTCTTATTGAAAGTTATCTATGGTACAGAAACAGTGTGCTCCGATTTACGAAAGAAACGTTTCCTCCAACAAAAATGGCTTAAAATGTATTGCACTGTAAATGTATCACTGACTGCTGCTTTGATCTTAAAGACATATTCACAACAAAGAGACGAATGAGTGTGATATGTGAAAATAAGGCGTCATGTATGAAATAGATTGTGGGAAAAGTTGACTGTGTCGAAAAAGGGGGGGTGGGGGGCGCTTGACATGTTTGCGCGGGGCGGCAAAATCCCGTGACCCGGTGCTGATTTTTGTGGTGTTGTACATATTGATTGTCAATAGAATTTACAAAAATGAATGAAGAGTCCTTCTAGCAGTCGCCATCAAATTCGGTGTCACTATTGCTCATTAGTTTCTTTTACAAGCTGCCAGCAGGCTGCTGTGGGAGGAAGTGGAGCTCGTCCTAGCAGCCAAAGCACTGCGAGCTCATGGTGAGCTTTCGTTCCCCGCATACCTCAGTACAGTAAAAGTGTGCGAATAGTACAGATGCAGGGGACAAACCCTGTCACGACAGTTCATCATATGCAGAGGCTAGAGGAATAGCAGAAGCGAATACGCAATAGCTCGTAAAATCGGTATTTTTTTCCTACATAATCATTACATACTATTATGCAAAAATGTATGTGCAAGTTTTAACAAATTTCCCAGTAAAGGATGAGGAAGGGGGAGAGAGCAGTGAGAAATGCATGTTTGAATATTTGGGGGGGGGGGGGGGTGAGGCCCCCACTTTTAACTATTGGGGGGGGTCACAAAGTACCTTGCCCCCCCCCCCCCCCCCCTAAGTCGGCGCCACTGATTGACCCTATTGTTTTTAACATTTTTCTACATAATAAACCCTAACCTGAATTTTGTCCCTCCCTACTGCTTTTTATAAAACACATATATTGTTTTTAACTTCTGAGAAGCCTGCTGTATCTGACTAAATGTTATTCCCTTCCAAATCCAAAAATGTGTCTTTATTGCTTAGATTACAGCAGATTATTGTTCCTAATCAACAGTAATAGGAGCATTTGGGTTTCAGACATCCAATTTATTCTTTGTTCAGCTAAACTTATATAACAAGGCACAGAAGTACCTGAGTGTTTAGTCATCACCTAAGTTTTTCAGCCTGCTACAACCAACATTCTTTCAGCCAGGCCACCAGTGTCAGGGAACTAGCACATAGCAGTAGAACCTGTGACAACTGAATCCATGCTGCACTAACCTGTCAGGACCTCAAGAGTTTGGCAAAACATGTGAACAATGCTAAACCTGAGCAGAGCTGTGTTCATATTAGTCATAGGCCTTGAGTGTTTCCAGCTCTTTCAGCCTTGGGTCAACAAGATCATATTGCATGCTTATGAGGTACCATCTCAGTTGTCTAGTCAGTGTTGTTGTATTATGCATTTAGGTCAAGCGTAGGAGATAGCAGACATTGATTCACTAATCTGTCTGCAGTGAAGATCGGTAAATAACCCATCCAGATTTATTTCCCACGAAGTGCTGTATCAGGATGGCTTTCTTATGAGAACTGACTGCTGCACAGTGTATTTTATGTAGTGTATTTTATTTTATTTTCTTCCTAAAGTAGCTTGCAATGAGTAAATGTACTTACGAAAGATACGCTCCAAACGTTTGTGGGTGCCATTTTCTGTTGACTCTTGTGAAGATAATTCTCATCAGAGTTATAACATGAACTTTAGATCTAATCTACATTAGGACATCAGTGAGTGAGCAACTGTCTCACAGTCAAGAAGTAATATGATGGCATCTTAATCTCCAGGAGATTTAATTAGCTACATTATAAAAGGCATTTGCACTGCTGTGAGAAATGCCAGTAGGATAAGATGGGATGTGTGTTATAACTTCATAATTGAGATGAAACTTGACTTTGTCAAGAAGGATTCAGTGTGTCAAAATTGAAAGGCAATTACTGTTATTGTTAGCAGTCATTCCATTGTACATGTCTGCGACTCAATGCTTCCTCTGTGTGGTGAGTAGCAATTGGTCCTTTGCTTATTGTTGTCATTCCATCCTGGAGTTGTTTGGTGGTGATATAAAAGTAATTAGTATTTTGTAAAGTTTGCACTGTGAGACCACAGGCAACCACAAATGCCTTTAATTAAATCGTTAAAAAACTAATGTGTGTGCTAGATTATTCCTGTATCATAAAAAATCACACTTATTTCATAAATATATGCGTACAATGCAATAGTGTACTTAGGCAAAGCTGACTGAAAACGGTAATGGAATAAAGCAAAAGCATTTTAGAATCTATTGTGGGTGGTCGAATCTTCCTAAATAATCCTTCCTTGAATAACACTCGTGCAGCTCAAAAATATCCATCATGGAGAAACTAAGTACTATCTCATTGTCATTTCTTATTGGACCAAGTTGCTTATGTGAAAAATTGCATATTATATACTATTTGATAGTTATTAGTTTTCATTATTGTGAATACAAACTGTGTATTCTTTATAGCAGATGTTGGTCATCAACAGGTAATGAATGAGTCACCCTTATCTGCTTATTCGTTCACTAATTCATTACATGTTATAGATCTCATCTGGAATGTAGCTCAAGTCAAAGTATACATTAGCTAAAGACAAGCAACAAATGCCGCTTTATTAGTTATTTGAATGGCATCTGTTATTGGATGATATTACTACTAATTCACTTGCTAATAAAGACAATATTGGTGTTTTGTGGTTATATGTTACTGGTATTCCATTTTTTTAACTTTATTCCATTTTAGTTAATTGTTTGTTTGGGTCATCAGCCTTTTTTTTGGCTTGACGCAGCCCAGCTCAGTTTTCTCTTTTGTGTCATAATGTTCCTTATAGTAGCCAATGTTTTCCACATATTCCTTTTTGCATTGATTCTGTGAGGTCTCTCATGAGTCCTTAATCTTATCAGTGTACTTAATTTTCAGAATCGTTCTGTAACACTACACGTCAAATACTTTGTTTATTTTGTGTTCCAAGTTTCCAGTTTCATACTATGTGACTGTTATTTCTCTTCTTCAGGTCACACACATAAAGGGCACAAAATGAGGCAGAGAGAAAGATAGTTCGACACTAATTTCGGCAAGATCTAAACATGGCTTCGGGTGGCTCATCATTAGACAGTACAGGGAGCAATGGTAAGTGAAATGATGAGAAAAGTCTGTAATTACTTCATGCTTGACCATCCCGTACTATACATTTTGAATTTAACTGTGTGGCTTCTGGTATTTATGAAGTAATGTTGTATAGAATTGAGATGTATGTTATAGTAATATAAGCAGTGTTACTTTTATATGTTTCACTCAGCCAAATGTAATACTTAAATATCTTCAACATTTCGCAGCGCTGTCAGCAACTGTATGAATATTAATTTTAATTATGAACAGCCTAAGTTGCATCGTTTACCTAGAATTTACCTAGGTTTCAGTCGGATAACCCACCCTTCTTCAGAGTAACAGTATCTCCTGTTTGTCCATAGTTGACATTGTCAAGCTAAAACTACAAATCCATAAATTATCGTCAAACTGTAAAACTTATCTGGCACTGCCTTGGCCCCACTTCGTGACCGTGATGCGGCAGCCACGAGTGCTGTACTAGAACTGACCGTAGCGTCATGAGGCCTTCCTAGGTGGACACAATACCTTGCGCCTGCGCATAAACTGTATGATAGTTACTTGCTTGTACAAGACGTGAACTTAACTGCTGACCTTGACTTTACTAGTAAAGTGAAATAAAAGGTATAGCTGAGGAAAAGGGCCTATATGTTAACCTGTGCAGAATGTACTTGGATCGACTGTCTTAACATTTATGAAGTATTCATTGGTCATGATATGTGGAAGATGACATGTGCTTAAAAAGTATGGCCTATCTAGGAAAATTTTTGTACTGAAGCATGAAGTTTAATCACCTAAAAAGAACCTAGGAGTGGGAAGGACAATATAAAGCCAACATCATCATTATTACGACTAGGTCTAGAAATTTTTTATGACGTAACTGTTAAGCATTTGCTTAGCTATGGTTACAACACATGAACATGCTATTGACTTAGCACACAAATGGTCATGATTGAACTTATGAACAAGTCTATATCTAATCTGTAACATCCGGCAATACAGGCCATACAAATTAGATGGTGATTATTCAAGGTTAGTATATTTGACCTGAAACGGTCTAGAATCAACTCAAAACCTAATGCGCGTGCCTGATTGAACTTCTTGGTGAAGTTATGGTTATGAGTTGCAGAAAACACCATAGTAGGGGATAATGTGGCGGCAGTGGGGTACTCAATTTGCCTTCATGGAGGTGATCCACACATATACTGTAAAAGCTGTGTGTGGGCCACTGCCATCATAATACGGGGCTGGAGACCACTGCCATTGAACTTAGGGAATGACAGCGGAAATATGCTTAAAGCTAAAGTGTGACTTCGCGGACGTCGCTCCAGTCAACACACTTAAAAACTATTGACCAACATAGGTTGATTATGCTCTAAGCAAGTTTTTAAGTCTGTTGACTAGAGTGATGTTCACCAAGTCACACTTTAGCTTAGAGCATAATCAACCTATGTTGGGCCTCATGACGCTACGGTCAATTCTAGTACAGCACCGCATCATGGTCACGAAGTGGGGCCGAGGCAGTGTCAGATAAGTTTTACTGTTTGACGATAATTTATGGATTTGTACTTTTAGCTTGATGATGTCCACTATGGACAAACTGTAGATACTGTTATTCTGAAGAAGGTTGGGTTATCCAGACTGAAACCTAAGTAAATTCTACGTAAACGGTGCAACTGAGGCTGTTCATAATTAAAATTAAATATCACACTATCTCAATTGTTTGTTTCTTTGAACATTACCCTTCTGCCACTATTTGGAGAGATTTGTTTCACTTTTGCCTACCTTCCTTAGATATTTTGTGGAAACACTTACTGCCAATTGAGATTCTCATTTAGTGTGTTATGTTTCATGATGGCATTGTGTGAGGTCCCAAACTACTCCATTTCTGTGTGGTGGTTTCTTTGTTAAAAAGTAGACATGGCTTTCATGATGCCATCTTTTTCAGCTTGTCGCATTTTCTATGACTGGATCATAGATTTTCCTTTCTTTGGCTTTTAGTTGCTATGCTAGTGTTCCTTGTTCATTATGAAATGTTTGGTTACGTGGAGAGCTTCTGCAAAAACTGAAATTCTTAACTCAGTTTTCAAATGTTCCTTTAGAAAGGAGAACCCAGAAGAATTGCCCCAGTTTAATCCTCATGCCATTGGAAAGATGACTGTCAGTGGTGTTGAGAAACAGCTGAAAGTGAACAGAGCTCCAGGGCCTGATGGAGTTCCTATCAGATTCTATACTGAATTCGTGGCTGAGTTAGCCACTCTTCTAACTATAAACTATCGTAGATCCCTCAGGCAAAAAGTTGTGCCCAGTAACTGGGAGAAAGCAAAGGTCACACCTATCTACAAGAAGGGTAGTAGAAGTGATCCATAAAACTACTGTCCAATATGCTCGGCATCAATTTGTTGTGAAAACACAGTACATATTGTGAGCTCAAGGATAATGAGGTATGTTGACCAGAATGACCTCCTCACTACCAACCAGCGTGGATACTGTGAACGCTCTTCACATGAAAACCAACTCTCTCTTCTCTCGTGGGACATCTTGAAAGCCGTTGCTTAAAGCAGTCAGGTAGATGCAGTGTTTCTTGACTTCCAAAAGGCATCTGATACAGTACCACATGTACACATACTATCAAAAGTACAATCGCATGGGGTATCAAGCGAAATTTGTGACAGGATTGAGGACTTTTTGGTAGGTAAAGCGCAGCATGTTATCTGAGGTGAAGAGTTGTTATCAGATGTAAGAGAAACATCTGGTGTGCCCAAGGTAATGTGTTGGTACCCTTGCTGTTCTTGTTGTTTATTAATGACCTTATGGACAATATTCCCCCCCCCCCCCCCCCCCCCGCCCCCCCCCCCACCTGCCAATGAACCATGGACCTTGCCGTTGGTGAGGAGGCTTGCGTGCGTCAGCGATACAGATGGCCTTACCGTAGGTGCAGCCACAATGGAGGGGTATCTGTTGAGAGGCCAGACAAACATGTGGTTCCTGAAGAGGGACAGCAGCCTTTTCAGTAGTTGCAGGGGCAACGGTCTGGATGATTGACTGATCTGGCCTTGTAACACTAGCCAAAACGGCCTTGCTGTGCTGGTACTGTGAATGACTGAAAGCAAGGAGAAACTACAGCTGTAATTTTTCCCGAGGGCATGCAGCTTTACTGTATGGTAATGATGATGGCTTCCTCTTGGGTAGAATGTTGTGGAATGTTGCAGAGGTGAAATAGTCCCCCTTTCAGATCTCCGGGTGGGGACTACTCAAGAGGACGTCGTTATCAGGAGAGAGAAAACTGGTGTTCTACGGATCGGAGCGTGAAATGTCAGATCCCTTAATCGGGCAGGTAGGTTAGAAAATTTAAAAAGGGAAATGGATAGGTTAAAGTTAGATATAGTGGGAATTAGTGAAGTTCGGTGGCAGGAGGAACAAGACTTTTGGTCAGGTGAATACCGGGTTATAAATACAAAATCAAATAGGGGTAATGCAGGAGTAGGTTTAATAATGAATAAAAAAATGGGAGTGCGGGTAAGCTACTACGAACAGCATAGTGAACTCATTATTGAAGCAAAGATAGACATGAAACCCATGCCTACCACAGTAGTACATGTTTACATGCAAACTAGCTCCACAGATGACTAAGAGATTGAAGAAATGTTTGATGAGATAAAAGATATTATTCAGGTAGTGAAGGGAGATGAAAATTTAATAGTCATGGGTGACTGGAATTCGAGAGTAGGAAAAGGGAGAGAAGGAAACATAGTAGGTGAATATGGATGGGGGGTAAGAAATGAAAGAGGAAGCTGTCTGGTAGAATTTTGCACAGAGCATAACTTAATCATAGCTAACACTTGGTTCAAGAATCATAAAAGAAGGTTGTATACATGGAAGAATCCTGGAGATACTAAAAGGTATCAGATAGATTACATAATGGTAAGACAGAGATTTAGGAACCAGATTTTAAATTGTAAGACATTTCCAGGGGCAGATGTGGACTCTGACCACAATCTATTGGTTATGAACTGTAGATTAAGACTGAAGAAACTGCAAAAAGGTGGGAATTTAAGGATGTGGGACCTGGATAAAGTGACTAAACCAGAGGTTGTACAGAGTTTCAGGGAGAGCATAAGGGAACAATTGACAGGAGTGGGGGAAAGAAATACAGTAAAAGAAGAATAGGTAGCTCTGAGGGATGAAGTAGTGAAGGCAGCAGAGGATCAAGTAGGTAAAAAGACGAGGGCTAGTAGAAATCCTGAATTTAATTGATGAAAGGAGAAAATATAAAAATGCAGTAAATGAAGCTGGCAAAAAGGAATACAAACGTCTCAAAAATGAGATCAACAGGAAGTGCAAAATGGTTAAGCAGGGATGGCTAGAGGACAAATGTAAGGATGTAGAGGCTTATCTCACTAGGGTTAAGATAGATACTGCCTACAGGAAAATTAAAGAGGCCTTTGGAGAAAAGAGAACCAATTGCATGAATATCAAGAACTCAGGTGGAAACCCAGTTCTAAGCAAAGAAGGGAAAGCAGAAAGGTGGAAGCAGTATATAGAGGGTCTATATGGGGGCGATGTTCTTGAGGACAATATTATGGAAATGGAAGAGGATGTAGATGAAGATGAAATGGGAGATATGATACTGCGTGAAGAGTCTGAACAGAGCAGTGAAAGACCTGAGTCGAAACAAGGCCCCGGGAGTAGACAACATTCCATTAGGACTACTGACAGCTTTGAGAGAGCCAGTCCTGACGAAACTCTACCATCTGGTGAGCAAGATGTATGAGACAGCCAAAATTCCCTCAGACTTCAAGAAGAATATAATAATTCCAATCCCAAAGAAAGCAGATGTTGACATGTGAAAATTACCGAACTATCATACTAATAAGTCACAGCTGCAAAATACTAATGCGAATTCTTTACAGACGAATGGAAAAACTGATAGAAGCCGACCTCAGGGAAGATCAGTTTGGATGCCGTAGAAATGTTGGAACACGTGAGGCAATACTGACCCTACGACTTATCTTAGAAGAAAGATTGAGGAAAGGCAAACCTACTTTTCTAGCATTTGTAGACTTAGAGAAAGCTTTTGACAATGTTAACTGGAATACTCTCTTTCAAATTCTGAAGGTGGCAGGGGTAAAATACAGGGAGCGAAAGGCTATTTACAATTTGTACAGGAACCAGATGCCAATTATAAGAGTCGAGGGACATGAAACGGAAGCAGTGGTTGGGAAGGGAGTGAGACAGGGTTGTAGCCTCTCCCCGATGTTATTCAATCTGTATATTGAGCAAGCAGTAAAGGAAACAAAAGAAAAATTTGGAGTAGGTATTAAAATTCATGGAGAAGAAGTAAAAACTTTGAGGTTCGCCGATGACATTGTAATTCTGTCAGAGACAGCGTAGGACTTGGAAGAGCAGTTGAACGGAATGGACAGTGTCTTGAAAGAAGGGTATAAGATGAACATCAACAAAAGCAAAACGAGGATAATGGAATGTAGTCAAATTAAATCGGGTGATGCTGAGGGAATTAGATTAGGAAATGAGACACTTAAAGTAGTAAAGGAGTTTTGCGATTTGGGGAGCAAAATAACTGATGATGGTTGAAGTAGAGAGGATACAAAATATAGACTGGCAATGGCAAGGAACGCGTTTCTGAAGAAGAGAAATTTGTTAACATCCAGTATAGATTTAAGTGTCAGGAAGTCGTTTCTGAAAGTATTTGTATGGAGTGTAGCCATTTATGGAAGTGAAACATGGACGATAAATAGTTTGGGCAAGAAGAGAATAGAAGCTTGCGAAATGTGGTGCTACAGAAGAATGTTGAAGATTAGGTGGGTAGATCACATAACTAATGAGGAGGAATTGAATAGAATTGGGGAGAAGAGGAGTTTGTGGCACTATTTGACAAGAAGAAGGGACCCCTTGGTAGAACATGTTTTGAGGCATCAAGGGATCACAAATTTAGCATTGGAGGACAGCATGGAGGATAAAAATCGTAGAGGGAGACCAAGAGATGAATACACTAAGCAGATTCAGAAGGATGTAGGTTGCAGTAAGTACTGGGAGATGAAGAAGCTTGCACAGGATAGAGTAGCATGGAGAGCTGCATCAAACCAGTCTCAGGACTGAAGACGACGACAACAACAACAACAACAACAACAACATGGACAATATTAATAGTAACTTCAGATTTTTTACAAATGATGCCATTATCTATAATGAATTACTGTCTGAAAGAAGCTGCAATAAATATTCAGTGTGTGAGACCTGCACCATGTAGGACTAACAGGGGATATTGAACATATACAGAGAAGGCCTGTATGAATGGTAACAGATTTGTTTGACCTGTGCGAGAGTGTCACAGAGATACTGAAGAAACTGAACTGGCAAACTCTTGAAGATGTACGTTAATCACCCTGAGGAAGTGTACTTACCAAGTTCCAAGAACTGGCTATAAGTTACAACCCTGGGAAAGTACTAAAACCCCCTATGAACCCATCACGTAGGTATTGCGAGGACAGGATTATATTAATTACAGCATGCATAAAGGCATTTAAAAAATCATTCTTCCCACACGCCATACATAAATGGAATCCTCTGCCGCGCACTTCTCTATGGTTTGCAGAGTACAGCTGTAGATGTAGTTGCTTAAATGGCTGTTAAGTAATGGTCAAGCTCGACAAGGACACCAATAATTTGTGATAAAAGACTCTTTATCAAGCAGAGTGTTGCAGTGGTAAGACACTAGACTCTCATTTTGGAGGACTGCAGTCCCTATCCCCATCTGAACATCTGGATTTAGATTTTCTGTAGTTTCTCTAAAACAAATATGGGGATGGGCTCTTTGATGAAGACACATCCAGTTTCCTTTTGCATTCTTCCTCAGTCTGAGCACATGCTCAGAGTGTAATGACCTCATCATTGATGGGGCATTAAACCCCATTCTTCCTTTCTTTTATTAATAAACAACTTTGATAAAATGGTAGACCATTTCTATGTCATTGATCCTTGACTTGGATACCTCTGTGTTGGAGGGGTTGGGCTCAATTAATTGGCATATGTATTTAAAGGTCTTTGCATATTTTATTTAGCTCAATTTGCCCCTAGTTCTTCGGAAACTAACTTGATGTCCATTATAAACTGTATTACGTCAAATGAGATTTGATGGCCCCCATTTATGAATTCAGTTGATAATCTGTTGATCTTTTAACTGTTGTGTTAAAAGAATAGATTTTCCTCTGGCTCATTCATTTCTGTGGCACAAAGACTGGGAATTGCCATTTCTTACTTAATACAACTGCCTAATAGATGTTCACAAATTTGTATGTATGGCCCATTTATGAAACAAATGATGTTCAAAACTCAGTTTTCGCGACTCCTTCCATCATTCATAATTATTTTGGGTAAATGTGGTAACACAGTAATTAAGACTTAGTCGATGAGTGAAGCCCAACCATCTTAAAATATTTTTTCTGGTTTTCTGATGTATAACTCTACAGTATGATCTGGAAGATAGAAGAAGGGATTTCCTGTGATAGTTTCCTCCCTTAATTTTTACTCAGCTAAGCCATGTTTCCACCTTTTAAATACTGTTCTGTTGACTGAACGCTTAATCAACATTTACTTTATGGATGACTTTCTTCGTTTTAGCTGGTATGCTGCACTTTCCCCTATCTATCCTGGTTTCCTCCCTGAGGAAGGAACTAATGTTATAAAAACTAGGCTGAGTGTTTTAACTTTCAAATTTGACAATTGGCAGTACAGGAATTTTTCTTCCTGAAGGTATATACTGGCTAGCCATTCTGTCTGTCTGCAATATTATGCCATTTATTCATTCATTTGATGTGTAGGAATTTATTACTGTTTTTATATAACTAGTTCACAAGATCCTTAATTGTGAATGCATGTAGTGTTTTTGCATTAATTACACAAGTTCATCCAATGAAATAAGTTCTCCTGTTATCACTCTTGACAAGTTTGGATTTTGCACATGTGTTGTGAAAAATCGTGATCGTGACTGTGTACTTACTCAATTAGTTTCATGGGTACTGCATATGATTGCTGCCACATGTTTATAAGTATGAGGAGATTAAAATCAGCTATTGTGTGTGGGGTTTGAGTGATGGTTTATACTTTGGATATATTAGTATAACAATTGTAAAAACTGACCTTCAGATGATCAGTGAGGGTTACAGCAGTGTGTGTGTGGGGGGGGGGGGGAGGGGAGGGGAAGGGGGGAGAGGGGGGGAGAGAGAGAGAGAGAGAGAGAGAGAGAGAGAGAGAGAGAGAGAGAGAGAGAGAGAGAGAGAGAGAGACCATAAGACCCTACCTAAGTCGTCGTCCTCCCTCCATCCGAATCGTTTGTATGATGTAATGGCCATCACATTGGTCACAGGACTGATCTCAGAGGGACACCACATCCTCGTAATGAATATTGTGATTTCTTATTTGTTGTACTTCCTGAAAGGCTGAAACACTTTGCGTAACAGGGATTCAAACCCTGAATCTTTTCTTTTGCAGGCAATACTATGACATTTTGAGACACAAACATGACTTCCAACCCACCTAACAGATTCTGTTTGAGGACACTCTCCTGCAAGCTTCGCTTTACTACTACTCCTATGAGAAAGCAAGCTATGGTTGAGGTTGAGCATTATGATTACATAGCTCAGTGGATAACAGCAATGTCTATGAAAGGCAAAGATGCTGATTCATGTACTGACCCAGACCAGCATAGGTTTTAATTTCTAAGGGAGTAAATAACAGCCAACACTCAGCTGTAGAGTGAAAAAATTATTCTGGTTATTGATTGCTTGCATAGTCACATTTTAATTGCTTGTTTCTCTTCACTAAGATACAGTCTGATGCAGTTGTCATATATGTCTCTCATCTGAGAACTATAAGGTTTATGCAATAAACCCATGTATGTAAGACAGTTATATTTTCAGCAGTGACTACCATTTACAGATTTTTACTCGAGGTTAGAAATATTGCAATGTATGTTAATCAAAGTTTTTGATTACTGAAGTATTATTATACTGTAAACCAAAGGTCAGTGATTGGAGACTCTAGAAAATAATTTTGTGAAATGTATTGAAGGCACAGTGTATGTCATCATTAATTTCATTCTTTGTGATTAGCAAAATTTGAGCACATTGTATGTAGCAGCATGATTAATTCTGTTTTGATCCAAATGCAGATTTAATCAATAGCAGTGAAGGTTATTTTTCATCTACTATCATACTTATTCATGTAGAACTGTAATTAACAAATGTCATTTAAAATATATGTAGGCTTCCCATATTTTTTGGGTCCAACCCAAGATGTACTACCATTTTCCTTTGGGTCCAACCCAGGGCATATTTTAAAATCAAAAGTCATAACAGTTTACTGAAACGTTAAATTTTAGTTATTCAGATGTATTTTTCACTAGATAGACTCTTTTTCAGAAGTGGTTTGTACGTTATAAAATTCACAATAAGGAAGTTCTGAAATAATTTTAAATTTAGCAGATGTTTAACAGTAGATTCTGAATGTCTACTGCTTTCTGCAGATCAAATATTCTCCATAGCTGAACAATCCCTTTCAACTGGAGCAGATGACAGGACATTGCAGACTCAACCATTTTAGAAATATGGGGTGGGCCAAAAGCCACTGCTCATCGCAACCTATTGAAAACATTAACGTAATTGTGTTTGTTTATGATGATTATAGATACAAGCACCAGAGTGCACTGATATATTTTTTTCAGATAATAATTGATACAAACACCAGAATGCACTGTTATTAAAGCAAACATCTTTGACATTGTACATTGTTGATTTTCATGTGTTAAAAAGACATTTTCTTATGAAAAAAGTTTTTGTTTAAAAAAAGTGTTACCAAGGTGGTTGTAATTTAATAATAAATGAATGGAATAATAATTTCAACACTGTTCCACCTACAAGGAAGACTGACTACAATTTACAGAAATGTTTTGAGAAAAGTGGAGCCACAGAGAATTGCCCCTGGTTAAGTAGGCCAACAATAAGTCATGAAACTAAGCTTAAGGTTTTACAAGTGGTTATCCAGAGCTCTAAAAAGTCTACTCACACCTCTCAAATAGGGTATTTCTAGAACTTCTGTGCAGAGAATTTTACATAAGGCCAAATTCAAACATTACATACCTAATCTCATACACAAGCTGTTGGAAAACAATCCTGGTTGTAGCCTTCAGCTTTGCAAGACAGTGTTAAATGTATTAGGAGAAAGTGATAATGAGTTGTTTCCTAAGATAGTGTGAAGTGATGAGGCAACTTTCAAATTATCAGGTCATGTCAACAGTTACAACTGTACATATTGGTATGCAGAGTACCATAGAACTGTTTTTGAGAGCCAGTTAAATTAACCTGGTGTTGCTGTTTGGAATGGTATTTCATATCATGGAGTAAATGGGTCTTGGTTGTTTGATGACAGTAACAGGAGAGAACTACCTGGAAATGTTGACAACTCATGTGACTCTGAGACTACAAATAACGTGCGACAACTTCAACTCACTTTGCTTTCAACATGGTGGATCCCCACATTACAGTGGGTACTGACTTTTGGCCCAGTGTGTATTGCAAAATGAATTATCAGTCTTTTGAAACTCCCCACTTCTCTTCAACAATGTGTGGTACTTTTTCAGAATGTTAATCACGACCTACACTTTGGTTTTGAATTACCTGGCTCATTACACCATTTCAGAAGTTTATACTAAACACACACTTCTTTCAGACCATGCTTAAATGATGAGATAAAAAACAAATAGAGGTAAAATGATCAAAAACATGTAGATTAGTTACAGCACACAAGAGAAGAGCATAAACACATTGGCTCTGCTATGTTGCCAAATGACTAAGTGAAAAGTTATGGTGGACTGGTAACCATGCCTCTCAGTCAATGTCAGCTATTTGTTTGGACATATGTATCATGGTAGTGACACCACTGTGAGAGAATATTCTCATTGAGATAAAGTGTGTTTCAGTTGGCAAATTTCTCATCTGTTTTTCCCAGGTGAGCTCATGCTGATGTTCCGAGACACTCCTTTGATCTTATTGGTTATACAGAAAAACACAACTGTCCTATTACACTGCTAAATTATTCAAATCTCTTCCACATGCAGATGTATGTATGTGAAAGTTAACTGAGATCCTTACAGAACTCCAGTTGCTTTATAGTCAAGTCTGTAGTTATTAAAAGCATCTAGCTAAAATTTTTGGCCTGCTATGAATAATCAATTTTTCTCAAATAACTTGCCTTGCAGACACTTTTGTTTCCCCCTTCCTTCCATTGTGTTATAATCTCCCCCCTCCCCCCCCCCCCCCCCACACACACACTCTCTCTCTCTCTCTCTCTCTCTCTCTCTCTCTAATTTACTTACATTGCTGCTGGTTGCTTCATTAAACAACATATTTTTGGATAATTTTCAGGAACGCTGTCCAGAAGCTATACAGTGTCCAATAATGACAGAAGTAACTCATCTGGGGTTGCCTCTGTAAGAGACTATGATGGCCTTAAGCAACAATGTGACAAAGCGATGCATGAACTCCAACTACTCAGGAGGTACAAAAATATATTCACATTTCAGTTTTTTTAGTATATCTTTATTTTTTTTATATAAAAGTGGTATGATAAGTGTATTTTCGGAGGTGGTGCATAACAGCTTATAAATGTTTGAAAAAAAAATCATGTTACGCCTTGAGTTGCTGATGAAATTGTTTGTTCAAGCAACCAGTTTCAGTCGACTGACCATCATATGGCATGAATCTGTTCATAGCATTAGCACTGACAGCAGTTATAGCATGAATGAATGCACTACCCATCACAACTTTTATTAATTGATGATGTGACTTATATTATGATATGATAGCAGTGTCTGATTAATGGTGTAATCATCTGACATTCATGATTTTATATTTCACCTAACATGATGCTCTGAATACTCTACTTTTGTGAACCTGATCAGCACCTCAAGGCAGTAATATGACCTTTTCCTCGCATGATAAGAAAGGCTAATTTTGTCTATGCAATCCTTGGTGCTTCATGTGTTTTCAGTTTTCAAGTTATGTGGCCTTATTTAGTTGTTCTTATGTATTATGTACATTTTGTAATAATTACTGATTACTTTAATTAAAAAGTAATTGTTTTGAAAGTAATATGTCTCTGCTACGTGTACCTCAACCTGGTGTTGCTGTTTGGAATGGTATTTCATGTCGTGGAGTAAATGGGTCTTGGTTGTTTGATGACAGTAACAGGAGAGAACTACCTGGAAATGTTGACAACCCATGTGACCCTGAGACTACAAATAACGTGCAACAACTTCAACTCACTTTGCTTTCAACATGCATTTTGCTGTCAATTTACAGCATTTCTGGGGCACTTGTACTAGAGTGTTAATTTTGAAAATTAAGGAATGTGTCCAGTAATCAGAGAGATTATGTTGTCAGGAGTTTTTGCTTCGAATGCTGATAACAAATCACGTGAGCAAATAAAGGGTCAGTTTTGGGTGGTTCATAATTAATGTTTTCAAGACTACTAAATTTTCCAATCCTCATTTTTACTATTATATTACTCATTATGTTTGTTCCTGTACACAAACAACTGGCAGATCTTATTTAGATTCCTTGACTTTAATAAGCAACTTGTGGATCTTGTTCACAGTTGCCAAACCCTTTCAACATTTTAAAAGTAAAATGCAGACTCCAGGGAAGCCATTTTCCTGCATAAGCTGTTTTGTTTTAAAATTAGCTAATTTTGCCCCTTTTGGGCATTTAAAGTTACCCGGTGGCAAAAACAGTAGTTATAACAGCATGTTTTGATGTGGTGTATTGTTGTACTGGGATAATACATGCATAAGGATCACGTTTATCCCTTTTTTACCTATGGGTTTCATGTTTGAGATAGTGTCTTCCTGGAGATATCATTTGCTGACTTATAATTTGATAAAAGAAGCTGCAAAACATTGGAGACTTCGCTCCTAAATTAAAGAAACTGTTGAGTCATTCTGGCCTGAGGTTCAGTGATGAACGTACTACTTGTCTTTATCGTATAGCCATTTTGCTGTCAAAATTTGAATCTCTACAAATATAATGCCGTAATTCTTTCTCAAAGAAGAATCGCCACATTTTAAAACAAATTTGAGCTGAATTAATCAACTGTAAAATGCAGGTTTTTAAACTGTCAAGTGGAAATCTGTTACAAGCTGGCTAATCTTCCATCTAATGAAACATTTGAAAAGTTTAATAGCATTTTGAGTTTTCTTAAGAATTTTCCCTTTTAAAATTCATGGAGTTAGTAAATGGTATAAAAGCCAATGTCAAACACAAAGTTAATATGTAGTCAAGTGTCATCTGCTAGTAACTTTGACCATGACAAGTTACAGAAACAAGCAATTTCAGGTAAACAGGACTGTATAAATTGCACAGAATATACTCGGCAATTGTCAGGCTTAAAAGAAAAAAATGCTCACATCTCCCCATATGGAGAAAATTCTCTCTCACATTGATACGAAAGAAATTATGCTTTAAAGAAATGTCAGCAGATGTTTGTGTCTCGGGGGGGATAAGTAAAATAGCTAGAAAGTTGGAAAGGTGTTCTAACAGCACCAAGGAAAGAACAGGGCAAAGTCTTTGTGACACAGTAAAAAAATTGATTATCAGAATTTTCGATGATGCTGGAGTTAAAAAAACTTGTCCTTGGTATGAAGGACTGGATTTCTGTAAGAACTGATGGAATGAAATTTCAGAACAGACACAACTGTCACTATGCAGTTTGAAAGAAAAGTTCATTGCTTGGGGAAAGAAGTGTGACCAAGAAATCTGTCTTTCAGAATTTTGTGAATTGAGACTGAAAAAGTTGATTCCTCATATGTTCATTTAGTGTGTGATTGCGCAATGCACTAAAATACTAGAATTGGTGCTTACTAGTAGTATAATTGATATCGAGGACTTTTTAAGTGTTTGTAGCATGTAGCATAAAAATAAAAGCTGCCCTGGAAGAAATGCACTTCCTCACAGCTCACTGATCTTAACAAGGATGTTGATGCTGAAGAAACTGCGAAGTACAAGCAGATTGTGTATTCCTTGAAACTAAACTACTGCCAGTAGATGATATTTTTCACAGAGATGGCATCAGAAATTTCTGATCCACATTTTCTTCTCAGACTAGCTTTTTGTTTTGCAATAACTTGCCTTCAGTGCTGTAGAGCGATTTATTTAAAGCCACATATAGAATGGACAGCCATTACTGTTGCATCACTAATTAGCAGACAGGTTGCTGTAGCAATAGATGACCAGCAGGAGGAAAAATGTTATGTTAAGAGATGCGCACATTGAGCATAGTGGTGCAGTAACATCTGATGGGGGGAGGGGGGGGGGGGGGGGGGGGGGGGGGGGAAATATATATATATGAAACATTCCACGTGGGAAAAATATATCTAAAAACACAGATGATGTGACTTACCGAACGAAAGTGCTGGCAGGTCGATATACACACAAACAAACACAAACATACACACAAAATTCAAGCTTCATCTGTGTTTTTAGATATATATATATATTGAAAGCAGTTTGCAAAAATGTCACCAAAGAGTCGGGGCGTCTGAATGCTAGTAAAAAGATGCCACAGTGATACCATATCAAATACAGTTTTGTAGTAATAAGCACAGATAGCAGGGAGGTTGAACTTCTGTCAGCATAGGATGTGAGGCAGAATAAAAGTGTCTTCTACAAAGTATGTTACACATTCATAAAGTAGTGCACTCACCTATCAACCAAAGCCACCCAGTCTTTTTGTTTGCAGAAAATAACAGGCACAAAACTGTGAAACAATAAAAATAAAATCATATTGTTGAGATAGTCTGAAATTTGCAGGCAACACAGTGAAACTATTCGAAGATGTGATCACACAATGAAAGAACTTGAATACTACAGGGGTCAACATTTGGCAGCAATGAATCAGCTGGAAGCTGCTGCTCAAGAGTCTTCAACTCTAAGGCATAAATACAGTGATCTGGCAGCAGAGAAACAACGCTTAGATAGAGAAGTGCAGAACTTACAGAAGGAAGTAACGGAACTTCGATGTCAGCAACAGGTAAGCTAAACATGGTATCATATTTTTATTTCTAAGACTCTTTTTTTGAGACTGGTTTAGAAATATGTTGGTGCTGTTACCTTGAGTATTTTGGTTTGTTGGATATGTCACTTTTCAGTGTATGCGAAAAATGTGAACATCTAGTAGAATTTTAAAAGTTGCATCAGTAGAAAGAAAAAAGTAAGAAACAGGAAAAAGTGGTAGTAAGATACATGATTATGCGAGGGAAATAAAAATTTACACTGAAATGTGGATCAGAAAAAGCAGAAGGCATGTGAAAGAAATGTACTATTTTATTTTTTCCTGCACATTGTGCCTCCTTTTTTATGTTTACTGTATTTCTCCAGATTTCTTTTTTATAAAAAACGGAACCCTTTTGGGATCACCTTCTTGTCTGTCTGTCCGACAGGTAAAAACCTTTTTGCTCAGTAACAGGTCCATGTATCAAGTTGAAATTCATGCCACATACTAACATCTGTGGTCTCTTAACGGTGCAAAAAATTGAAGCTTTGAAGTCAGTACAATCAAAAGATACAGCTACTTACATTACATATTTTGATACTTACAAACTTTCTCATCAAAACCTACTTTCCATTAACATAGAATCATGAAATTTGGCAAAAATTAAGGTTTCATAGTAAAAGTAAAGGGAAAAATCTGAAAATTCTTAATTTATGATTATACCATATGAAAAAAAAAAGATTGTCATTGTTATCCGACTATCTCTGTGTTCGTCTGTCTGTGAAGACTCCTTTTTCGGCCATTAATGTCTTATCAAAACCTATAGGCCTTGTTGACCTAGAATCATGAAATTCAGCAAGTAGCAAACTTTCACAGCAAAAGTTAAGGAAAAAATCTGGAAATTGTTAATTTGGAGTTATATGACATGGAAAACATAATTTTTGGTAATTTGTTATCAAGCAGTCCAACTGTCTGTTAGGACCCTGTTTTCTCAGAAACGGATAGATCTATCAAGTTGAAACTTAAGTCACATGCTAAGGTCTATGGTCCTTTGGCAGTGTAAAAAGTTTAGCTTCTAAGTCAATGCAGTCTAAAGACATGGCCATCTATGTCACATATTTTGGCACTCACAAACTCATTTGTTAGAATGTATGGGGTACTTCCCATTGACCTAGAATCATGAAATTTTCAACAAGCAAGGTTTAAAAGTACATGTAAAGGAAAAATCTGAAAACTGTTAATTGGTAAGTATGTCCCACAAAAAAATACTTTATTGTCATTTGTTATCAAACTTCAAACTTAACATTAAAACATTCTTGGAAGTCCTCGAATTCTTGGGACGGATATCTGTCCAGTATCAATTTCAATAACAGGCAAAAATATCAAGATTCTCAATTCGCAGTATGGGTGGACTGTCTATATACATAATGAAGTTCGTATGGAACTCTCAGAGTGTGAATCCTACTTGCACCTGGCCAATTGTTTATGTATATGAGGGTATACCGAAAAGTAATCTCTCTGAATTTTTTATATGAAAACTCTTAAAGCTTTTTAAATAAAACAAATGTTACTAACATTCTACATCTTTATTTTTCATGTCTACAGATTTACAGCTTACTGCCATTAGAGGGCTCTGAATTGTAGTGTGTAACATGGTGGTGGGTAATGAACAATGTCGATGCATGAGGAACACCATGCTGTAATCAAGTTTCAAATTCAAAGAAATTGTCCACACATGGAGACCCTCTCCTTCAGCATGATCCCCAGGGAATTCACCTCTCTTTTATGAGTATGTGCTTGGCCACTACAGGGCCCCAACCCTTGCAGTGCTACTTCCCTTTCTGTGCTGCAAGAGTATCTTATTCTATTCTTTTTTCCTCTCTGCCTTTTCAATAGATTGTCCTCTTGGTGCCAGCTGTGATTGGATATGGTTTGTGATTTTTAGACACTCATTTTCTTCGCTTCCCGTGCTCTACAACTTTCTATTCCTAACTATACGAGGATGGTTTAGTGAGTTTGGAAATTTTCCATGAAAGAGCAGAACATTTACATTGTGTCTTCATGGTTGATAAGCTTGATTATTCCAAGGATCTTCTGAAAAGTAATTGGATATACAAAAAATCTACTCACCATGCGCCAGCAGGAGAACGCACATATAAAAAAAAAATGTTTTAGCTGTGCAAGCTTTCAGAACCTGCAGATCCTTCTCCCGTGAAAAGGGTAAGGAGGAGGTGTGAAGGAAAAAGATTGGAGATGTTTAGAAAAAGGGGCAGAGTTCAGAAAAGTCCCCCAGAACCCTGGGTCAGGGAGACTTACCATATGGGTTGAGAAGGAAAGACTGATTGTTGGGGACTGCACCATAAATATAAAGAATTTCAACACTGTACAGTGTATAGTTCATTGTTGACAGCTGTCTGAATTGCTCTGTGTGTGGAATTGAAAATGGAGGAAACTGAGTTTTGTGCTGTTATTGCATATTTTCATTTGGAGGGTTGGAATGCCGCACAAATCGAAACAGAATTAGATGAAGTTCATATTGACTCTGCACCATGATTGAAGACCATTTACAAAATCCAGGATGGAATGTAACAATATTATGAAAAGGAAAGTTGCTACTCACTTTATAGCAGAGATGCTGAGGCGCGCGCACACACACACACACACACACACACACACACACACACACACACACACACACGCGTGCACCTGCGACTGCAGTCTCAGGCAACTGATATCACACTGCAAGCAGCAGCAGCAGCAGCAGTGCTTGATGGGAGTAGTGATTGGGTGGGGGTAAGGAGGAGGCTGGGGTGGGGAGGGGGAGGTATAGTAACATAGTGGTAGCGGACAGTAAAGTGCTGCAAGTTTGACGGTTTTGATGAAAAAAAAAAAAAAATATATATATATATATATATATATATATATATATAATAGAGGGAAACATTCCACGTGGGAAAAATATATCTAAAAAGAAAGATGATGAAACTTACCAAACAAAAGCGCTGGCAGGTCGATAGACACACAAACAAACACAAACATACACACAAAATTCTAGCTTTCGCAACCAATGGTTGCCTCGTCAGGAAAGAGGGAAGGAGAAGGAAAGACAAAAGGATATGGGTTTTAAGGGAGAGGGTAAGGAGTCATTCCAATCCCGGGAGCGGAAAGACTTACCTTAGGGGGAAAAAAGGACAGGTATACACTCGCACACACACACATATCCATCCACACATACACATATACATATATATATATATACACATATACATATATATATACACATATATATATTTTTCCCACGTGGAATGTTTCCCTCTATTATATTCATATACACATATATATACACATATACATATATATATATATATATAATGGAAGGAAACATTCCACGTGGGAAAAATTATATATAAAAACAAAGATGAGGTGACTTACCGAACAAAAGCGCTGGCAGGTCGATAGACACACAAACAAACACAAACATACACACAAAATTCAAGCTTTCGCAACAAACTGTTGCCTCATCAGGAAAGAGGGAAGGAGAGGGGAAGACGAAAGGAAGTGGGTTTTAAGGGAGAGGGTAAGGAGTCATTCCAATCCCGGGAGCGGAAAGACTTACCTTAGGGGGAAAAAAGGACAGGTATACACTCGCACACACGCACATATCCATCCACACATACAGACACAAGCAGACATATTTAAAGACAAAGAGTTTGGGCAGAGATGTCAGTCGAGGCAGAAGTGTAGAGGCAAAGAAGTTGTTGAAAGACAGGTGAGGTATGAGTGGCGGCAACCTGAAATTAGCGGAGATTGAGGCCTGGCGGATGACGAGAAGAGAGGATATACTGAAGGGCAAGTTCCCATCTCCGGAGTTCGGATAGGTTGGTGTTGGTGGGAAGTATCCAGATAACCCGGATGGTGTAACACTGTGCCAAGATGTGCTGGCTGTGCACCAAGGCATGTTTAGCCACAGGGTGATCCTCATTACCAACAAACACTATCTGCCTGTGTCCATTCATGCGAATGGACAGTTTGTTGCTGGTCATTCCCACATAGAATGCATCACAGTGTAGGCAGGTCAGTATATATATATATATATATATATATATATATATATATATATATATATATATATATATATATATATATATATATATATATATATATATATATATATATATATATCTGCTTGTGTCTGTATATGTGTGGATGGATGTGTGTGTGTGTGTGTGTGTGTGTGTGTGTGTGTGTGTGTGTGTGTGTGTGTGCGCGAGTGTATACCTGTCCTTTTTTCCCCCTAAGGTAAGTCTTTCCGCTCCAGGGATTGGAATGACTCCTTACCCTCTCCCTTAAAACCCACATCCTTTCGTCTTTCCCTCTCCTTCCCTCTTTCCTGATGAAGCAACCGTTGGTTGCGAAAGCTTGAATTTTGTGTGTATGTTTGTGTTTGTTTGTGTTTGTTTGTGTGTCTATCAACCTGCCAGCGCTTTCGTTTGGTAAGTCACATCATCTTTGTTTTTAGATATATTTTTTCCACGTGGAATGTTTCCCTCTATACCATACGAAAGCGCTGGCAGATCGATAGAAACACAAACCGACACATACACACACACAAAATTCTAGCTTTCGCAACCAATGGTTGCTTCGTCAGGAAAGAGGGAAGGAGAGGGAAAGACGAAAGGATGTGGGTTTTAAGGGAGAGGGTAAGGAGTCATTCCAATCCCGGGAGCGGAAAGACTTACCTTCAGGGGAAAAAAGGACAGGTATACACTCGCACGCACACACACACACACACACACACACACACACACACATATATATATCCATCCGCACACACACAGACACAAGCAGACATTTGTAAAGGCAAAGAGTTTGGGCAGAGATGTCAGTCGAGGCGGAAGTAAAGAGGCAAAGATGTTGTTGAAAGACAGGTGAGGTATGAGCGGCGGCAACTTGAAATTAGCGGAGGTTGAGGCCTGGCGGATAATGAGAAGAGAAGATATACTGAAGGGCAAGTTCCCATCTCCGGAGTTCTGACAGGTTGGTGTTAGTGGGAAGTATCCAGATAACCCGGACGGTGTAACACTGTGCCAAGATGTGCTGGCCGTGCACCAAGGCATGTTTAGCCACAGGGTGATCCTCATTACCAACAAACACTGTCTGCCTGTGTCCATTCATGCAAATGGACAGTTTGTTGCTGGTCATTCCCACATAGAAAGCTTCACAGTGTAGGCAGGTCAGTTGGTAAATCACGTGGGTGCTTTCACACGTGGCTCTGCCTTTGATCGTGTACACCTTCCGGGTTACAGGACTGGAGTAGGTGGTTGTGGGAGGGTGCATTGGACAGGTTTTACACCAGGGGCGGTTACAAGGGTAGGAGCCAGAGGGTAAGGAAGGTGGTTTGGGGATTTCATAGGGATGAACTAAGAGGTTACGAAGGTTAGGTGGATGGCGGAAAGACACTCTTGGTGGAGTGGGGAGGAATTCATGAAGGATGGATCTCATTTCAGGGCAGGATTTGAGGAAGTCGTATCCCTGCTGGAGAGCCACATTCAGAGTCTGATCCAGTCCCGGAAAGTATCCTGTCACAAGTGGGGCACTTTTGTGGTTCTTCTGTGGGAGGTTCTGGGTTTGAGGGGAAGTAAAGAGGCAAAGAACCGACATCTCTGCCCAAACTCTTTGCCTTTACAAATGTCTGCTTGTGTCTGTGTATGTGCAGATGGATATATGTGTGTGTGCGTGCGACTGTATACCTGTCCTTTTTTCCCCCTAAGGTAAGTCTTTCCGCTCCCGGGATTGGAATGACGCCTTACCCTCTCCCTTGAAACCCACATCCTTTCGTCTTTCCCAGCTTTCTAATTTCTTTAGCTACTATTTCCTTCTTGGACCAAGGAATGGAGTATGAGGCTCGACAGTAGGTTTTGTGAGGCTTCACCTCGATATTGTATTGATATCCCTTAACAATTCCTGGTCGTTCTGAAAGTACATCTGCATAGTCAGATAATAACTGTACCAAATCCTGCTGTTGCATTGAGTTCAAATTTTCGGACTGTGATACTTTGTTCACAAGTGCGTCCACATTTGCTTTTAATTGATCACCTTGTACGTCTGGATAATAGAGATTTTGTCCTAGAGAATGATTGTCTAAATGTAGTATCCACTGATTCCTACATTTTATGTTAATAGCATTACAATTAGGCACAGGTACCTCTTCAGATCTGAGCATGGACAATTCTATCCTACTACCCGTGTTCATCAAACTTAATTTTCCCCGAGAAAGGTCGATTACTGCATCCCTTTCTCTCAAAAAATCTACCCCCAAAATGCAGGCTACCTTTAAACCCTTTACTACCAGGAACGAGCACGCTATGCCTTCTCCCCCTATATACATCTCTACCCACACTTGGAGTTTAATTATTTGTCGCTGTGCACTGATGGCTACAGTGACTTTGCAATTGTTCACAGGAAAAGTCAGCATACGCTTTTCTTTCCCCAGTACTCTAAATAGGTCCATACTCATGACACTGACAGTAGCACCTGTATCTACGATTGCTTGCGCATCAATATTGTTAATTTTGATCTCTATTATCGTTTGTACTTTGTTTTTGTGCTCCTTTATGCACATGGGTGGTTTAGTTATTAAGTCATGTCCCATCTGTACCCCGTCATTATACCTGAGGATACAGATTTCTGATGTTTTGTTCTGTGTCGGGCTGTTCTCACTCCAAACCTCAACTGACAATGGAGAGCGTATCTCGGCTGAATCTAGTTTGTTGGATTATTACTGGGGGATGGGTGTGGCTGCTGGATGGGTGTGGCTGCTCTGTGTCGCTGACCTCCACTACGTGTAAGTTGTGTTGCGTCGGCCGCCACGGTTGCGCAATTGGCACATTTTGTGGTGGCGGTCGTTTATTGTCACACCTTTCACTGTTTTGCCGGTCCGGACTGGGCCTCTGGTTCTGTGGCCAAGTTCGGTTTGCATCGTTATAGGTATTGGTGTTCCACGGCCCCCTGGCATTTTTCCATCTACTATTGCTGGGTGGGCCTGTTTCGTATCGGTCATCGAACCTCCTTTTCCGGTCATTGTTCACCGGCGGACTGTTGCCGTTCCGGTCTCTACCTCTATTGCCGTTTTGTACGTAATCTTGTCTACTATTATTACCTCTGCCGTTTCCATTATTTCGTGGAGTCGTGTTATTTCGACCATTTCTGTAACCGTTTCCGTTACTTCTAGCCTGTTCAGAGGCTGCCTTAACATCCTCCTGAATCAGGTCAATTGAGTCCAGAACAGACAAGAAATGTTCCATGTCATTCTCCGGTAAGTGTATAAGTTTTTCCTTTATGTGTATCTGCAAGTGTGATTTCGAAAGTCTGATCAAATCCCGGGATGAAATCTGCTTGTCCCAGTAACGGGTCTTATTAATGTATTTCTCAAAATATTTTCGCAAATTGCCTAATCGTGGAGAATACGGCTCTGGATTATATACCTCTTTCCGTAATCTGTCCTGAATGCATGTTGACCAGTATTTGGCCAGAGAATGCCTTTTAAAATTGCTCATATGTGTCGCAACTGTCAGCTGCTTCGGTTGCCCATAATGCAGCATCTCCTTGTATGTGAGACATAACGTACTGTATTTTCTGTGTATGACTCCAAACACTAGGCAAAATGTTTCTAAATCCCTTGATAAATACTACAGGGTGAACAGATTTCTTCTCCGTTGTAAAGATCTGAAACTGTCGGTTTTTAATCAGGCTTTCTTCAATCACTATTTTGGAGTGACATTTATTTGTTTTGCTAACATTGGTTGCCTGTTCTGTTCTGTCTCGCAGTTGCAATTTTTCACTGCTGTATTTATATGCCTATCATTGTTGGACCTGGCTGGCGTCACACACACCTGTGTGTCGCCGTGCAACAAGCTGTTTTCCAGCTCCGCAAGACGACGGTTGACATTCCGCTGCCACAGTGGAATGTCAGTGTGCACCGCCCTTCTTATGACTTCCGCACTCAAGCCAAAGTATTTGGCCTCAATCGCGGCGTGCACCTTCTCGTCTATTTTTTGATTAAGGTCGGTGTCTTTTGCCTCTAACCAGTTCGTAAATTCCTTTTCAATTTTGTTCGCCTTTTTGGACATTTTCTGCTCTATTGCTTGACTTGTGTCAATTTCTAATTTTTCCATCCTGTTAGCCAGTACACTGATTTCATCTACGATATTGGCGTTAGCCACCTGGATATTATCTACTCTTTCGCTCAGTTCTTGCACCGCTTTGGGTATGGTTTCATAGTTTTGTCTCAAACTAACAATCTCACTTTGCATAGCTTCCAAAGATTGCATTAACTGCAAGTCTCTCTCATGCTGGCATCGATCACGCTCTGCTTGTTCATGCATAAACGTTGTTGTTGTTGTTGTTGTTGTTGTTGTGGTCTTCAGTCCTGAGACTGGTTTGATGCAGCTCTCCATGCTACTCTATCCTGTGCAAGCTTCTTCATCTTCCAGTACGTACCATCCTTCTGAATCTGCTTAGTGTATTCATCTCTTGGTCTCCCTCTACGATTTTTACCCCCCACGCTGCCCTCCAATGCTAAATTTGTGATCCCTTGATGCCTCAAAACATGTCCTACCAACCGGTCCCTTCTTTTTGTCATTTTGTGCCACAAACTCCTCTTCTCCCCAATTCTATTCAATACCTCCTCGTTAGTTATGTGATCTACCCATCTAATCTTCAGCATTCTTCTGTAGCACCACATTTCGAAAGCTTCTATTCTCTTCTTGTCCCAACTATTTATCGTCCATGTTTCACTTCGATACATAGCTACACTCCATATAAATACTTTCAGAAACGACTTCCTGACACTTAAATCTATATAGTCCAGTCAAATAGTAGATATACCTTGCAAAGGGTGGGGTAGAAGAGTTTATTTTTTCAACCGAGTTTTGCCAACAAAATTTCGTTTGGGAAAACTTTCTGCAGTCAAAAAACTTCGAATATTTCGAACTTTTTTCTGTTTTTTTTGAAATATCTCTGTTTCATTTGCTCCTATCACTTTAACGTCTATTTTCTTTTTTAAAGAGCAGAAAATTCTCTACAAATTTGATTCTTGCCATTTTTTTTCTACTCCCAATATCTAAGGCGCTACAGCGCCTCAAAAATACAATTTTTTCAAATTTTGAGCATAGTGGCAAGATACCTTATTTTTGAACACTATTTTTTCAGTTTCTGTTTGTGTAGTATAAATACATTATACATCATGTAAGTTGGAATTTACCACCTCACTTTCAGGTATTCAATTTCTCTGTATGCAACATGAGGATTGCTGGGCACCCAACTATTGTGATTCTTACATCACTACCTGAAGTTCACTATGGGCCACCTCAGCCCTGGTATTTGTAAAACTATAAATATAAAAATACATCATTAAGAGACATAAAAACACACATGCACACACACACAAAATAAATTGTCTCAGGAAACTGAACTATTATTAGCTGCAATAGGCAACATAATTAGGTAGGTAATTATTCTTGTGTATAAAAGCCACACAGTTGACATTAAAAATAAGTAGCTTTATTACAATTAAAATGCATTGTCAGTTACTAAAAAATGTTGACAGTTCTGGGTGTGTAATACTTGTAATATTGCGCTGAAGCGCACTTGAGACAGATATGAGCAATACTTCCAGTGTTTTGATGGGGCAGGTTCCTCAGTGTCACCAAAGATACCTTGAGTTACGGATTCAGGGTCTATACATAGAGTTGATCCCAGATTGACCTCTTCTTTAAACAGCGAGTCATCCTCAGCAAGTTCGTTGGTTTCGTCAGCGGTTTCCTCAACATCCTCCATAACATCTTCTTCACTGTCTTCATATAAAAATTTTGGCACGTTTTCACAGTTGACCCCAATACATTTCTTGCAAATTGAAGAACATTTCAAACCCACTTTTCTGCAGGAGCACGCTCCGCCACAGTTCAGCTTGCATGGGCATGAAACAATGTGAATAAGTGCTTCAGGTGCTGGATCTTGGCTCATTATAACGGGTATTGGACCGTGGTCACTGTGATTCCAGCCCCATTTCTCAGGAGGTTCCCAGTATCCCATCCAACTTTGGACTTGTTGGTAAGTCCGCAACGAATGATGTTGTGCAGCATCTTGTGTAGGTGGCAACCGTGCAAGATTCAGTTTGCTTTTTGTGGCAGACTTGGCGAATAGCTGGTACCGCAAATGGTATAGAGTGTGGGAACTACTGACATCTCCACTATACAATGCGATAGTAACCTGTTCTCCTGCAGTTATTATTTCTTCACGGGTAGCATGTGGTTTATTGAATGTGCAAAGTGCTGAGGTTAGGTGTTCATTTTTCGCAACAATATTGCAGCACTTAATTTTCCTTGATCAAAAAAACCAGATGTATCACATCCGCTAAAGGCGTTAGTGAACAGAATATGTTCACTGTCAAACTTGTAAAATGCAGTGGAAAACCACTTGTCTTCTGCATTTCCTCTTCCTGCCTTGCCCCAAACCGGTCATGAGCACAACCACGTCAATTTCTTCTCCTACAATGACAACACTTCCAAAATCTTTGGTTCTTGAAATGGCAGATGTTACAATTATAACGTCAGCATCTTCTTGTGCCTGGTGCACTTCAATACTACACTCCAGAAATTCCATTTTAAGAAGTGTGATCAAACGCATCTTGTTTCGTTCGTTGTACAAGAACTTGTCCTGAGGGACTTGGTTCACCATCTCTGATTCAACCACAATGTCAACCGAAGAATGTTGTTTGGACCTACAAATCCTCTCAGCACACTTTGTGCTACATTTGTCTCCCTCACATGGATACCCATCAAATACAATAACAAATTGAGATCCAAAATGACGTTGCAGGTAAGAAACATAGTTTTGGGCTATTGACTTGAAGGAAACATTTCGAGTCCAAGTCACTTTGTGGATAAGGAAACCTCCATCAATGACAAAAAATTTACTCGGTCCACCTGACTTCACATCTTCCACTGGAACGAAGGCATTGTAGAATGAAGATTTAGTTCCTTTTCGCATGCCTTTTTCTGAGAATAGGGACATTGGGTAAGGAGCAAGTTCATATTTCAGAGAGGCTTTTAACTCTTCTTCACTTTGTTTCATTAAACGAATCCTTTGGAAAAGAGTTATCGTGGAAATTGTCACCAACTATTCTTTGCTCGAAATTTGAAAAATTGGTATTTTTTGACGTGCTGTAGCGCCTTAGATACTGGGAGTAGGAAAAAATGGTAAGAATCAAATTTGTAGAGAATTTTGTGCTCTTTAAAAAAGAAAATAGATGTCAAAGCGATAAAAGCAAATGAAACTGAGATATTTTGAAAAAAACTGAAAAAAGTCCGAAATTTTCGAAGTTTTTTGACTGCAGAAAGTTTTCCCAAGAGAAATTTTGTTGGCAGAACTTGGTTTTCTAACCTTTCCAACAATATGAACGAGTGAAAAAAAAATAAAATCTTCTACCCCACCTTTTGCAAGGTACAGGCTTTTTTTCTGACCGTTTCACTGGACTAATACTTGATGTTAACAAATTTCTCTTCTTCAGAAACGCTTTCCTTGTCATTGCCAGTCTACATTTTATATCCTCTCTACTTCGACCATCATCAGTTATTTTACTCCCTAAATAGCAAAACTCCTTTACTACTTTAAGTGTCTCATTTCTTAATCTAATTCCCTCAGCATCACCCGATTTAATTTGACTACATTCCATTATCCTTGTTTTGCTTTTGTTGATGTTCATCCTATATCCTCCTTTCAAGACACTGTCCATTCCGTTCAACTGCTCTTCCAAGTTCTATGCTGTCTCTGACAGAATTACAGTGTCATCGGCGAACCTCAAAGTTTTTATTTCTTCTCCGTGAATTTTAATACCTACTCCGAATTCTTCTTTTGATTCCTTTACTGCTTGCTCAATATACAGATTGAATAACATTGGGGAGAGGCTACAACCCTGTCTCACTCCCTTCCCAACCACTGCTTCCCTTTCATGCCCCTCGATTCTTATAACTGGCATCTGGTTTCAGTACAAATTGTAAATAGCCTTTCGCTCCCTGTATTTTACCCCTGCCACCTTCAGAATTTGAAAGAGAGTATTCCAGTTAACATTGTCAAAAGCTTTCTATAAGTCTACAAATGCTAGAAACGTAGGTTTGCCTTTTCTTAATCTTTCTTCTAAGATAAGTCATAAGGTTACTATTGCTTCACGTGTTCCAACATTTCTACGGAATCCAAACTGATCTTCCCCGAGGTCCACTTTTACCAGTTTTTCCATTCATCTGCAAAGAATTCGTGTTAGTATTTTGCAGCTGTGACTTATTAAACTGATAGTTCGGTAATTTTCACATCTGTCAACACCTGCTTTCTTTGGGTTAGTAATTATTATATTCTTCTTGAAGTCTGAGGGTATTTCGCCTGTCTCATACATCTTGCTCACCAGATGGTAGAGTTTTGTCATGACTGGCTCTCCCAAAGCAGTCAGTAGTTCTAATGGAATGTTGTCTACTCCCGGGGCCTTGTTTCGACTCAGGTCTTTCAGTGCTCTGTCAAACTCTTCATGCAGTATCGTATCTCCCATTTCATCTTCATCTACATCCTCTTCCATTTCCATAATATTGTCCTCAAGTACATCGCCCTTGTATAAACCCTCTATATACTGCTTCCACCTTTCTGCTTTCCCTTCTTTGCTTAGAACTGGGTTTCCATCTGAGCTCTTGACGTTCGTACAAGTAGTTCTCTTTTCTCCAAAGGTCTCTTTAATTTTCCTGTAGGCAGTATCTATCTTGCCCCTAGTGAGATAAGCCTCTACATCCTTACATTTGTCCTCTATCCATCCCTGCTTAGCCATTTTGCACTTCCTGTCGATCTCATTTTTGAGACGTTTGTATTCCTTTTTGCCTGCTTCATTTACTGCATTTTTATATTTTCTCCTTTCACCAATTAAATTCAATGTTTCTTCTGTTACCCAAGGATTTCTATTAGCCCTCGTCTTTTTACCTACTTGATCGTCTGCTGCCTTCACTACTTCATCCCTCAGAGCTACCCATTCTTCTTCTACTGTATTTCTTTCCCCCATTCCTGTCAATTGTTCCCTTATGCTCTCCCTGAAACTCTGTACAACGTCTGATTCTTTCAGTTTATCCAGCTCCCATCTCCTTACATTAGCACCTTTTTGTAGTTTCTTCAGTTTTAATCTACAGTTCATAACCAATAGAGTGTGGTCAGAGTCCACATCTGCCCGTGGAAATGTCTTACAATTTAAAACCTGGTTCCTAAATCTCTGTCTTACCATTATGTAATCTATCTGATACCTTTTAGTGTCTCCAGGATTCTTCCATGTTTACAACCTTCTTTTATGATTCTTGAACCAAGTGTTAGCTATGATTAAGTTATGCTCTGTGCAAAATTCTACCAGGCAGCTTCCTCTTTCATTTCTTCCCCCCAATCCATGTTTACCTACTATGTTTCCTTCTCTCCCTTTTCCTACTCTCGAATTCCAGTCACCCATGACTATTAAATTTTCATCTCCCTTCACTATCTGAATAATTTCTTTTATCTCATCATACATTTCATCAATCTTCATCATCATCTGCAGAGCTAGTTGGCATATAAACTTGTACTACTGTAGTAGGCATGGGCTTTGTGTCTATCTTGGCCACAATAATGCGTTCACTATGCTGTTTGTAGTAGCTTACCCGCACTCCTATTTTTTTATTCATTATTAAACCTACTCCTGCATTACCCCTATTTGATTTTGTATTTATAACCCTGTATTCACCTGACCAGAAGTCTTGCTCCTCCTACCACCGAACTTAACTAATTCCCACTATATCTAACTTTAACCTATCCATTTCCCTTTTTAATTTTTCTAACCTACTTGCCCGATTAAGGGATCTGACATTTCACACTCCGATCCGTAGAAACGACAGTTTTCTTTCTCCTGATAACGACGTCCTCTTGAGTAGTCCCCGCCCGGAGATCCGAATGGGGGACTATTTTACCTCCGGAATATTTTACCCAAGAGGACGCCATCATCATTTAATCATACAGTAAAGCTGCATGCCCTTGGGAAAAATTACGGCCGTAGTTTCCCCTTGCTTTCAGCCGTTCGCAGTACCAGCACAGCAAGGCCATTTGGTTATTGTTACAAGGCCAGATCAGTCAATCATCCAGACTGTTGCCCCTGCAACTACTGAAAAGGCTGCTGCCCCTCTTCAGGAACCACACGTTTGTCTGGCCTCTCAACAGATACCCCTCCGTTGTGGTTGCGCCTACGGTACGGCCATCTGTATCGCTGAGGCACGCAAGCCTCCCCACCAGCGGCAAGGTCCATGGTTCATGGGGGGTGCATAAACGTAGCTTGGATATTGAGCATGCGCTCGAACATAACTCATAATGATTGCACTTCTGACACCTCACCACTCCCTGGTCCGTGTCTAGTGCGTGTGGGTGGCACAGTGTTTCTAATTTCAACTGAATCACTGACTGGCAGTGGCAACATTTCTTGCCCTTCTGCCCCCAGATTCTCACATTGTACTTCCTGAACTACGCCACTAACATTACTTTGTGCCCCACTTTCTAACTTGGTATCACTGCTTGCTAACTGTTGTTCATTATCCATGTTTATATTTTTCTGACTACACAATTTAACCATAGTCAACAAAAGAAACAAAATCTGAACTAAATATCCTAATACTCAGGTTTCACTGACATAATCATACAAGAAATGGTCATTTGTTGAAACACACTTATTATATACTACGATGACTAACTACTCAAATGTCCTATTATTAAAAAAAAAAAAAAAAAAAAACCACTAATGATCCAAGAACACCGCACTGAGGCTACTTTACTATCCACAGGACAACTACACTGTAGCTTTACCTTTTGGTGATCTATCTTGGGTGCAGCTGCCCCCTGGTATTGTGGTAGGTAATTAATTTTTCGATATAATGAGCTCTCTTCTTCAGCTTGCCTCTGGGTATATAGTGTTCTCATGCAAAAAATCATATACAGGTATTACCACACAACATTGGCTAGGCAATACATACAATACATGAAAAAATTATTAATTGTTCTCCAACAAAGTTTGACTGCAATAATTCCCTAATTATCTCATGGGTATTTTATGGCCACTGCTTATTTGGGCCCCACGTTGGGCGCCAGTTTGATGAAAAAAAAATTATATATATATATATATATGGTTATAATAGAGGGAAAACATTCCACGTAGGAAATATATATCTAAAAACAAAGATGATGTGACTTACCAAATGAAAGTGCTGGCAGGTCGACAGACACACAAACAAACACAAACATACACACAAAATTCAAGCTTTCGCAACAAACTGTTGCCTCATCAGGAAAGAGGGAAGGAGAGGGAAAGGCGAAAGGATGTGGGTTTTAAGGGAGAGGGTAAGTAGTCATTCCAATCCCGGGAGCGGAAAGACTTACCTTAGGGGGAAAAAAGGACGGGTATACACTCGCGCGCACGCACACACATATCCATCCACACATTCCGTGTTTGTTGGTAATGAGGATCACCCTGTGGCTAAACATGCCTTGGTGCATGGCCAGCACATCTTGGCACAGTGTTACACAGTCCGGGTTATCTGGATACTTCCCACTAACACCAACCTATCCGAACTCCGGAGATGGGAACTTGCTCTTCAATATATCCTCTCTTCCTGTTATCCACCAGGCCTCAATCTCCGCTAATTTCAAGTTGCCGCCACTCATACCTCACCTGTCATTCAACAACATCTTTGCCTCTGCACTTCTGCCTCGACTGACATCTCTGCCCAAACTCTTTGTCTTTAAATATGTCTGCTTGTGTCTGTGTATGTGTGGATGGATATGTGTGTGTGCGAGTGTATACCCGTCCTTTTTTCCCCCTAAGGTAAGTCTTTCCGCTCCCGGGATTGGAATGACTCCTTACCCTCTCCCTTAAAACCCACATCCTTCCGTCTTTCCCTCTTTCCTGATGAGGCAACAGTTTGTTGCGAAAGTTTGAATTTTGTGTGTATGTTTGTGTGTCTGTCGACCTGCCAGCACTTTCATTTGGTAAGTCGCATCATCTTTGTTTTTTTTATATATATATATATATAATGGAAGGAAAACATTCCACGTGGGAAAAATTATATATAAATACAAAGATGAGGTGACTTACCGAACAAAAACGCTGGCAGGTCGATAGACACACAAACAAACACAAACATACACACAAAATTCAAGCTTTCGCAACAAATTGTTGCCTCATCAGGAAAGAGGGAAGGAGAGGGGAAGACGAAAGGAAGTGGGCTTTAAAGGAGAGGGTAAGGAGTCATTCCAATTCCGGGAGCGGAAAGACTTACCTTAGGGGGAAAAAAGGACAGGTATACACTCGCACACACGCACATATCCATCCACACATACAGACACAAGCAGACATATTTAAATATGTCTGCTTGTGTCTGTATGTGTGGATGGATATGTGCGTGTGTGCGAGTGTATACCTGTCCTTTTTTCCCCCTAAGGTAAGTCTTTCCGCTCCCGGGATTGGAATGACTCCTTACCCTCTCCTTTAAAGCCCACTTCCTTTCGTCTTCCCCTCTCCTTCCCTCTTTCCTGATGAGGCAACAATTTGTTGCGAAAGCTTGAATTTTGTGTGTATGTTTGTGTTTGTTTGTGTGTCTATCGACCTGCCAGCGTTTTTGTTCGGTAAGTCACCTCATCTTTGTATATATATATATATAATATATATATATATATAAAAAAAATAAGATGAAAATGGGGAAGAAATGGCTTTAAATATTTTTGTTATTTACTCTTTCAGTACAAACTTTGTTGTAGAATCCCTTTTTTTACGTGTGGTAATAAAAATTCATTTAGACAGAATTAAGCACATTTAAAATTACGTGAACTTTAGCAGCACTCTCATGCTAATAAATTCGAACTAACTGATTAATAACATTTATGACTTTGAAAATTATTTAAATTAAATTTTTTACCTATTTCGTCCTTGGCACATATTTTCTAGATGCCGTGGGTTTTTAAATATTTACTGAATTCTTTCCCGGCATTAGCTATGGAACACAAGACTGTCTCTGTTAGCATAAAATGGTTAAATATTGCCAAGCCGACCTGAACTTTTAATTATCATTGACAAAACACACTTCACTATACGTTTAAGTTATTTGCTTTAGAAATTGAAAGAACCAACAGATTAACAACTTCAACATTAATTATCCGCCTATGAATGCACAAATGTAAAACCAGTAATAAATTGTCAGCCTCAGGATCGCTGTAAAAGAAAAATATTTCGTAATTCACTGCTAATTTTACCTGCTCCCGATTTACGGGTTTGGTTAATTTTATAGCGGAACAATTTTTTAAATGTGCCGCCGCTGCAAATCGTTCGGTTCGCGGCACAGCCCAGCAACACCAACGATAATCGCTAAAAGTGCTGAAAATTCTTTAAAGAAATATTATAGATGACATGGGCAAGCTAATTTACATTAGTAATACACAATTTTGATAAATTATAATGTATTTAGACCATAACAATAATTAAAATTACACACACCTTTATAATTTCTCCTCTAATGGCGGCTAAAGATAGATACAGACAAAAGAAGTCTACTCATTCATATAATGCTACATCACAGGTTCCTCTCTCAGCTCTCGAGGGAGACGACAAAGAATGCACATTATGTAGTGCTATTTATACTATTGCTGATTAATTCTCCTTTGAAGTCACTCTTCCTTTCTTGTAAAAGTAGTGTGCCCAAAACCCAGCATGGTAGCCATTTTGTTGAGGCGAGGGGGGGGGGGGGGGGGGAGAGACTTACCAAGTACCTGTATGGTGGTAGGCCCCTAACCATGCAGGGATTGCATTGTTGGTATCTGAACTGGAAACTCCCCATGCAAGCCAGGGATAAGTGCCCTTCATGGCTGGAGCCAGGGGACTCTGAACAATAGTTTACTGGCCAGCCAAAACATTGCTGTGGCCAGGTGGCACCCGTGGGCAGAGCCCATGCTCAAGAGTAGGTGGTACCATGGTGGAAGATTTGCACATGAAGTGAATTAAACTTTTTTCTGTTGGTGGCCCCAAGGCCCTAGTTGTCTCTTCAGGTGGGAATGGTTGTTATTACGCAGAGAGCTGTGACATCGTGGCATTTTCATCCCTGGCCACACCGTGGCAAGAGGGACAAGCTAGGTGTCTGGGAGCAAAACACTTGATGCAATACTGGGTATGTGCTTGGACTGATGGGGATACTTTTACTGCAGTGAAACCATTATTTTTTTGTCAAAAACATTGAGGATGAATTTGGGGAAGTTGAGTCTGGGAAAAATATGAAGTGGTTGGTTCGTTATTAATTGCAATTTTCCCTGTTACCCAATCCACAGCTCTTCAGAAATGTGGTCATCTAGGTGACATACCTGTGAAAACCCACAAAATGCTTTGAACATGAACCAAGGAATCATCTCCCACAGAGATCTTACACTCCAAACGGTTGAGGAACTCCACACTAACTTCCAGCAGCGAGGTGTACAATTTATCATATATGTAGAATAAGGGCCAAAGGATAATCGCATAGGTACAGGCACCTTTTATCTTAGCCTTTGAAAGGTATGTCATCCCGGAGAAAGTTAAAGTCATGGTGTACATGTGTGATGCGAAATCTGATGTCCCACTGCCTATGAGGTGCATCAGATGTTTACACTTTGGGCATATGTCGTCCTGCTGCATGGCGGAGCCGGAACGTGGCAACTGTGGATGATCACTCCATGAAAGTGGTCCTTGTGAACATCCACATTTGAATGTCAGCTGTGCAGAACATCACCCTCCACGTTTGCCAGTTTTCTCAGTTTGCAAGAAAGGACAGAAGTGTCAGGAATGCAGATCTATTGAACACCTGTCATATATGAGGTGCGAGAAGTATGAATGCTTGTATTCCATTACACTAACATCACAATACTCTTCCCCCCCCCCCCCCCCAACACACACACACACACACACACACACACACACACACACACACACACACACACACACACACGCCAACCTTCACGAAATGTGCCCGCAGTTCTCTTTAGGAACCACTTTCCTCACCCAGGTGAAGAAACATTCTCCTTCGGCGTCCACCAGTGACAGGGCACCACCTTTGGGTCCTTCTCTCTGTCTACCCCCCCCCTTCCCCCCCCCCCCCCCCCCCCCGACTAGGGCCTCAATACCAAAAATGGCTGAAGGAGCCATTGCCTATCTATGGGTCCCAGAGCTGTTCCGTGCTCAATGCAGATAGCAGCTTCAATGAACCTCGTCCACCAAGGGCTTGGAAAAGAAGAAGAGGAGTTGGGACAAGGCTGCTCCTGTGACCCCCAACGCCACCCTCCTCTGCCCATCCCCCCCCCCCCCCTCCCCCTCATCTCTGGGGATGCCAGATCCACCCCATACAGTTACATTTTTAGCTGATGTTTGTGGATGTGGTTTTCTTGGACACTGCCCACTGGTGACAGGCAATGATCATGCTGAATGGCTGGTACTCCTGACCCCTTCACGCCTAACCTGGCCACCAGTCACATGATCATTCAGTAGAACTGTAAAGGGTACTGTCAATTGCCAGAATGACACTACCTTATTTCCTCTTCTTCTGTGGTTTGAATCCAAGAAATGCAGGCAGTAGCAGTGCAGATGCAGATGACCTCAGCAATTGCCATTTGCAATTTTACCTATCTCCAGGCAGGTCACTTACTTATGTTGAATTGACCACATCAATCCAACAACTCCCACCCCCCTCTTTCCTCCTGCTTAGTGACTTCAGCACACAAAAAAACCTGTGCGGGGAGTACCACTTCACCTGGTAGGGGCCTTCTAATTGACTAGCTTCTCACAGATCATGATCTGTGTGTCCTCAGCAATGGTTCTCCTACTCACTTCAGTACTGCCCATAGTGTATTGCTCTAATGACCTTTTTCCCTAATCTTGTGGCTTCACTACATGACGACCTGTGTGATAGTGACCAGTTTCCAATTACCCTGTCGTTTCTTTGCCACTGCCAGACAGACAGACTACTGCATTGGGCATCTGACAGAGCCAGTTGGCCTTTGTATGCCTCTGTGGTTTCATTCTCAGTCTCTTTCTTCTGCTGTATCTGCTATTTCCCTTTCTACAGGTCCCCTAGACTGTCGGATGGTGCCGTGATGAACCAAATACATTGCAGTAGCTATTCAGGATCACCCTGCGGTGATTTAAATGACATCCTTGGCAGACCAGCCTTATCACTTTTGAGCAACTTCATGCTAAGCCTTGCTGTCTAATCAAATGCAGCAAGAAGAAATGCTGGGAATGCTTTGTCTCCTACATGGGGATGTATGCATCTTCATTTCAGGTGTGGGACAAGCTCAGTGGTTTTATGAGCTGCCAACGATCAACAGCTGTTCCCAGCCTTGTCCCACAGGGTTTGTACTGATTTGTTGGTTCTTGCAAAATACCTTATGACCTGAGTAGCAACAGCATTTGGCATACTTCCGTATCCAGCTACCTTTCTATTGTAGAAGCAACAAGTTGAAGACAGCCCCTTACATTTCACTCCCCACCAAACTGAAACTTACAATGAACTCATCACTGACTGGGAACTATTTTAGGTTCTTGCCTCATCCCGTGATGCAGCCCTTTGCTGTGACTGAATTCACAACCAGATGATCAAACACCTGGATGTTACCCAAAGGCAGCATCCCCTGAGGGTCTTCAACCATCTTTGACTCCAAGGTGCCTTTCCCTCACAATAGCGTAGTTGTCCTAGTCCTTACGCCAGGCAGGAACCCAACATATCTTGACAGTTAGTGGCCATGTAGCCAGAACGACATTCTCTGTAAGCTGCTTGAAAGGATGGTTGCCCATGGGTTACGTTGGGTTCTCGAATCTCTGGGCCTTTTGTTGCCCTTTAAAAAGCTGCGATGGAAGGTAACAACCAATCAACCACATAGGAGAATATCAGATTGATCCTGTGGCAATAACCAGAAAATTCTCTCCAAAAATCATGAATGTGAGGGTTGTGTGGAATCTTATCACAACATCTCACAGAACAAACTTCATTTTATACCCAACAGAAAGAGGGGCCAAAAGTCTAAACTCCCATGCATAACTCAGAATTCTTGAAAGAATATGCAGCAGATTTTGCACAATCACTACAGACAAATATGGAAAAAGCTTCTAGAAACCGTTCAACAATCAGCAAGAAAACTTGCTCAACCACCATGGAGACAGAAGCAAAGATGGCGGATCTCAGACTGCGACAGATCCCTAGAATCCCATATCAGAGCCTGAAAGTTATAGTATAGCCACAAACTCCAGGGAATTGGCATAATTTTTTAGAAAAACAGAGAAAAATATGTAAAACAATCAAATGTATTAAACAGTACACTACCTCAAAATATTAGAGGACATTGAGAATGATTTCAAAAAGAACAACATATGAATTTTTAAAAGACATTTCTGGAAGAACAAATGAACTACAAACCCTTCAGTCTTTAGTTTTGTCACCCTGATGGACCACTTGAGACAAATATACAAGCCAACTATGAAATTCTGAAGCAGTACTTCTATAAACTACCCAACTGTGAACCATCTGCAATTTCACTTTACTGCTCCAAATAAAACTCTCTTCCATCTACACATGAGGAAATACTAAACAATGTTTAACATCTAAAAACAACAGAGTACCAGGGGACAACGGTACAATTGCAGAAATGCTCAACATTGGAGGTGACCTCTTGATTGACAGACTACAAACCATCATTGTCAATACACATGAAAATGGCAACATACCAGCAGATAGGAAAAATGCCATCCATTACACAAAAAGGGGAATAAGACATATCCAAACAGTTGCTGATGTGTTGCACGTTTACCAGTTGCCTGCAAGGTTTTTTTTTTCTTTCTTTTTTTTCCTTCTTCAGATACCCTGCTTACCAAGCTGGAGCAACAGACAGAAAAATTGGTCAGGGAATACCGAGGTGGGCTTCCAATCAGGCTGATGATATGCAGAGCAGATCTGGAATCTCAAATGATACTGCTACACTGAAAGTCAAATTTCACAGTTTTCACTTTCATAGATTTCAAGAAAGCTTACGACTCGATCGACTGCATCACCCCGTTTAATATGCTTCACGAATATAGTTTGGATAATGAAACAACTTTGTTAATATAACAGACTTTGACAGCCACGTAAAGTTAATGGGGTCCCCACTCCTGGGTGCAAGAAAGAAGCACTGAGCAAAGACAGGCCATAAGTGGTCCATTGGGGCCATCCGACAAGACAGGTCCAAAGTAAAAGGAGGAAGAGTTTTTGGGAAGATAAGAAGAACAAGAAAGCTAGTGCTATGTAATGGTTTCTCATGTTTCTTAGAGGGCCACAATGAAAATAATCACAATTGCTTCTTTCTTGATATATCTGTAGTTCCTCTGAACAACTATCAGTTCTTTGATGTAAACACTATTGCCTGTTCAAAACCATATTGTCGATGTGACAAAAAAGTGCCAATTCTTTATTCTGATGGATCTTCCGTAATTGTCAGCATTTTATGCAGGTCATATGTTGTTATAAATTTGGCATCCACAAACTTTGTTTTAATTTGTTGAATGCAAATTGGCATTCACTGTTCAGATTCCATTTTGTGCCTTTTGAAAATTCATGCAGCATGTTGGATAAACTTCCTGTAGTAATTTATTTGGCCTAACACAGTCTGTACCTGCGTACGGTCTTTTGGAACTGGGAAGTTTTTGATGGCTTTAGTATGTTAGCACAGTCAGTCCTGAATGGTAATCTCCTGTATCAGTATTGACAAAATGGAGTATTTATGAGCATGAATCTGTGTGTGTATGTCTTAAGCATATGAACCAAAACCTAGCATATCCTGATGGTGTTTGTGTGTTGTCTAGAAGATTGAAAGAGCTGGAATAAGGATTTGGCAGACTCGAAAATGTGGCAAAAGAGTTGAGGCCTCGTGTAAACAACACCAAAGTACAGTTTTTCTTCACTTCTAGGAGAAAAGGCTGTGGTTAAATCAAAATACATCCAGTTGAATTTAATCAAATACAAGAGATATGAAAAGTTCCAGTACTTGGGAGCACTGGTAACTGACAATAACAACATAAGTGAAGAAACAAATTGAAGGATTTCCACAGGGAGTAGATCTTCCTGGGCCCTGATGAAAAGTATTCAGTCACATAGCCTGAGCAGAAAATCCGAGGTGACTGTGTATTGAATGGTTGTAAGACCAGTGTAATGTATGGTGAGAAACATGGACAATGTTGAGCAGAAAAGGAATTCCTGAGAAAATGATACAGAAAAATACTAAGATAGATTTCTGAAACAGTGAGTGAGGTGAGTGAGGCAGGGAATAGAGACCATGGAAAACAAAGAATAGGAAGGACTATGGTTATTGTGACCTAGTTTTGGAAATCAAGAGCAACAGATTAATATAGTTGGGCCGTTTAGAGTGAATGTCAGAATATAGATCTGTGAAGAAGATCTACAGAGGAAATCCATGTGGCAGAAGGTGCAAAAGGAGACCATGGAAGCGATGGTTTGATGATGTGAGTGACTTGAGAAAAATGGGAGTGAGAAGATGGAGGAAAAGAACAGATCATAGAGATTGGGCTGTGATTGTCAGAGGCCAAAGCCCTACAAGGGCTGTAGTGCCCAGGAGTAAGTAAGCAACCTCCTGTATCTGTATGGAGCAAATGAAGTATTTATGACCATGAATCTTTGTTTGTCATCATCCAAAGGTATCTGTAAATAGACCTCCTTGCGATCAAGTTTATTGAAGTATACACCAACTGCTAATTTACACATGAGCTCTTCTGGTTTCAGAATTGGGTAAGCATCAAATGATAGATTGTGAATTTACTACTGTTTTGCAGTCTCCACAGGTTTGTACTGTGCCATTCATTTTCTGTACAACCCTGACTGGCATTGTCCATTGACTACTGATTATGGATTCGATAATACCGGTCTGTTCAAGGTGGTCAAGTTCCTATCTGACTTTTCTTTAACACAAAGGGAACATTGTGCAGTTTACAAAATTTTGGCGTAGCATTTGGCTTCAGTGTGATGTGTGCCTTGTAATTGTTAATGCTACTTGTTGCATTGGAAAAAATATTATCAGATTTTTGCAACAGTGTTGCAAGCTTTTCTGTTGTATGAATCTGATTTGCTCCATTATGAATGGTGAGATCAGCTGTGGTAAAGAGATCAAGGTCCAGCAAATTTATTTCTTTGTGAGAATTGAAGATTTAATAAGCGAACTCTGAAATTCATTTAATTTTGGTGATACTAATTTTTTGCTTGCCTGTTGAAGGATCATAGAAATGATGAGCCTGTATCAGTTTGATCTGAGCTGCAGCAGCTGGTGGTCATGTGTGTGCGATGTGTGCTTGCTTGTGTGAATGAATGGTGTGTGTGTCTCTCTTTCTTGTTCTGGCGAAGGCTGTATCTGAAAGCTTATATGCAAGTATCTTTTAATTGTGCCTTTCTGCAACTTAATGTGTCATCTTTACAGTAAGTAGCAATCAGTCTTTCCTGCATTGTATGTATTAGTGTTCTGTTTCACAGAGAGCTCTTACCAGTTGTATGAAAGGAGAGATTTTAAATAATTTAATTTCCAGGTTATTGGGTTTGCAGTTGCTGCATTAAGTTGTCATTTTCCTTCCACAATATTTTAACTTTTCTTGTTGTACTTGAAAGGTGTTGGTCTCAGATTTCATTACTCGCTGTTGGAGTACAACCAAATTCTGAATTAGAGATGCAACATGCCACCATAGCAATTGCTTTCGTGACACCATCAAAGAAAAATAGTCTCATAGAAACTTAAGATCAACCAATGAGTTATAAGTAAGCAAAATTTGGTAAGATAATAGCTTTTGCTCATCTGCAAACACAGAAACTTGGAAATCATTAATTTTGCTGTGAAAACCTCATAGATTACATTTAAATTAGCTGTTTTTATTGCTTATAATTTGTATTATGATTTGTTGCAGGAGGTGATAGTGAGTGAGGGTGGTACAAATGATAGCTTAAATCAGCAGTATTTCAATGCACTGAGGAAGTACGAGGCTGTGAAGGATGAGTATGATGCCTTGAGAAAACGATATGATGATTTGCTCTCCTCCCATTCTACTGCTGTGAGCAAGCTAGAACTGGCACAGGTTGGTAATACTCTCTGTCATTAAAGTGTATCAGAAGTTAGTCTTATTATTTTTACATGAATACTTTGGTGTTGATATTTAATTATCTTTAAAATATTATAACGATATGAATATGTCAGTTGTATATAACCTGATTATGTGTAAATTGAACAAAAAATTGTCATATACTTGATTTGAATTGTGACTTACAAGTAAGCTGACTTTGTTCTTATTGTGACAGGAACGAAGGTTTCTTTAATAGTTTCTGTGTTGAGTGTGAAGGAATTGTTGTGCATCATTTCACAGCATTCAACTATTTTACAAGCAGGTACCCTAAATGAACCAGAACATTAAATCTTATCACCTTCTTAGATTCTCTGTTATATGTTTGTATTGACGACGTCCACAATATATATTCCCAATGAAAGTTCTCTTCAATCAATTGAATTAGTGTTTCTCATCCTGTATGGTAAGTCTCCCCTGACCCGAGGTTCTGGGTGACTCACAAAATGTACCCCTTTTCCTAGACCTCTCCAGTCCTTTTCCTTCACCCTTCTTCCTTTCCATTCAACCCTTCTGCCTGAAGAAGGAGCCGCTAACTCCGAAAGCTTGCCAATCGCAACAGTCTTTTACGTGTGTGTGTGTGTGTGTGTGTGTGTGTTTTTTTTCTGCTGCCACTTGGTGAGTAGACTTTTTATCTATTCAGTTAAATAATTTTATCAATAATTGATTGTTTTTGTTGTTACATTGAATTAGTGTGATACAAAAGGACTGTGCATAGGCCATAAATGGAATTATATATTTTGTAAACTACTCAGAGGAGACAGTACATGGGCACATGTTTTAATGCATTCACCTAAACTAATTTTGTAATGGAGAAAACAGTAAAAAGGAAGATAACAGAGGGAACTGGGAATTGGACATTTTATTACATACATCTGATAGTTGTTGTTACAATAACGATGCATTGGTGTGAAGAGGTGCAGTGCAGGGAAAAAAGTGAGATTCTTTTAAAATAATTAAGAAAGTGTTGAATTAAAGGGTCTGAGAAGATATTACAGAACACCAACTGAAATACATTTTGTTTGGACAGAGATTGAGAAATATGACTGTTGCCTTCCAGTCTGACATTAGACGTTATTTTGTTGCTGTTGGTGTGAGGCTCATGACAATATACTCTGCAGAAAAAATGTACACTAAGAATGAAGCTCTTAATAATTATAATTTCCAATGTACATATTGCATGGAAGGGGTGGGTTTGAAGCTTCCATCCCACCATCTCTATTTAGATTTTTCCTGATTTTCCAAAATGACTCGAATCTGTCCCTCAGTACCATTTGAGCACCCCAAGCTTGAGTGGGAAAGGGGCAAATTCGCATCTCAGATTTTCACGCTGCAAAAATGAAGGTGTATATGACCATGCCACATAATTTTATGAATTTATTTTTTCATTGAAAGCTTTAGTTTTCTTGTTAGAAAAAATAACTAGTGATTTTCATTTCCCATGATTTTTTTTTTTTAGTTCTCTAAAATTTCTCATCCCCCCCCCCCCCCCCCCCTCCGCATGTGTTTGTGTGGAACTTTACCTTCTTAATAAACCATTCACCTTTTCATAATTTACAGCAGTCACTTGATTCACAAATTGTCTATTGAAAATGTATGATAGCGTGCAGCTTACTAATCACTTTACTGTAGATCATACATTACTGTGAATGAAATACAGCTAAAAGTACAAAAGTGGTTTTGAAATGGTAGTGGCACTGATTTCTGTCTTAATTCTTCTCTTATGATGTTGGCAAAATAGATCCATCCGAGCTCTTCCTACCTCTCCCTTCTCCATTCCTTGTTGCTAACTGGTAAACTGTGCAGTGTAGGTCACCACATGCAAAGACATAAAATTTCTTTTCTATGTGAAATATGGTTCTGCACCTAATACAAACTTTCTTCAAATTTTTTGTGAAATTATTTTTTGAAGCAAAAACTTCTGCCTTGCTAAATGCTTGTAAGGTTGTGTGTGGCACATAAAATACTTTAGCAGCCTTCGATGTCCATATATTTTCATCTCTGGCTGCACAAATTGCCATGGCCATATTTATTTACACTAAGCAGATTGAGAAGGATGTAGGCTGCAGTAGGTACTGGGAGATGAAGAAGCTTGCACAGGATAGAGTAACATGGAGAGCTGCAGTCTCAGGACTGAAGACCACAACAACAACAACAACAACAACAACATATTTATTTTGTCCCACTTCTTCCTTTTTCCCTGCAGGATATGTTTTGACATTTTCCTTTCCATTCTAGAAAACAGTGCCTCAGGTTAGTCATATTGATGAAATGCTCCAAAATCTGGCCATTGCCTAAATTTAGACCACATGTAATAGGCCGAATTCAGACCATTACTTCTACATAATTTTTAGGTTAGTTACACAATAAAAAAACGATTGCTGTTAAAACTCAAGATAGTCTAAAAGCTAAGATTACCCTTAACGTGACATACTAGAGAGAAGACTGCTTTTAAACATAGAAACTTTATGAAAAAGCAATGAATCTGTACCTGCAATAGCTTTAAGATGGTTGAAATTTAGTTTATGTTGGCTACAGTCACGTGCAACAATTTACAAAGATAGCAGTTTTACAGAACAACTGATGTGGTCTGCGAGACTTTTGATTGTTTCCAAATTTTCTTTATTGTCTAAAGCGTTAGATGCTACTCTGCAGGAATATGTATTTACAGCATAACTTGATCTGAGCTGGTGGGATTATATCAGAAACAACAATGGCCTGCAGACAAATGTACCGAGCGAGGTGGCGCAGTGGTTAGCACACTGGACTTGCATTTGGGAGGATGACAGTTCAAACCCTTGCCTGGCCCTCCTGATTTAGTTTTTCCGTGATTTCCCTAAATCACTTCAGGCAAATGCCAGGATGATTCCTCAGAGTGGCAAGCGTACAGGCCAAGTGGCCTCTGCTCTTCCCACACCATAGTGCCTCATTCGACCACAGCTTGCTCTGCTCCGAGCATTCGCACTCCAACAAACCACACCTGAGTGCTGCCGCATTCGAGCGAGTATGAGCAAGCAAAATTCCCAATCTGCAGACTTGTGCTTCCCTCCCAGTGCCCTCCATCTTAGTGATGGGCTGAATTTTCATTTGATGGTGATGATACTGGGGTGATGATAGCAATTTAAAATGAGAAGTAACAGAAGGAGCAGTTCAGGAAAATCTGGGTTCTTGAAACATTTTCTAAATATCAGCAAAACCAAAACAGTATAAATGAACACAAGCATGCACAAATATATGCAATTACATTGTCCTAGCTGAGTACATTATGCTGCCACTCCAGATTGAGTGGCGTGGTGATTATGTTGGGTGGAGTGGGCGAGGGTAGGAAGGTGGTGGGGAACAGGAGAGAGGTTGGAGAAGGGAGGCTGGCAGCTGGGAGGGAGCAGCAGCAGAGGCATCAGGTAGGAATGTGGCACTGATGGAATCGTTCTTGCCCCAGGCAAGGCGAGTTGTGTGAGGAGAGGATTGGAAAGGAGATGGCACAGATGAAGAGAACACTGTGGAGAAGAGGGCATGGATGTAGGAGTAATAAAGTTAAGTTCTGCAGCAGGGATGGAGGTGGTTGTGGGGCAGGTGCTAGCAGAGGTTGTAGTCAGGAAGATTATAGGGTTAGAGACTTCAATCCTGAGCAATGCAGTGATCATAAACTGCTACTTTGATTCACATTGACTGCTATCTAGCATATTTAGTAATAATATTTCAGGCATGAGATAATTGTCTATGTATCATATGCCAAAATTGGAGCAGAGCTTCACATGAATCTTTACTGACTGTGCACTGGTAGTGAAGACTTGTTAAATAGACAGTCTTTTCACATCTCAGATATTGTTAATGTCCAGACTTAAAAATTATTTACAGGAGTTTCAGTGTAACTGTGCCTAAACTTGTTACTAAACTTTTGTATTAATTCTATTCTTTCCTATAATTTAAAAGATCAAATTTTGCTGCAGGAAGAAGTTGGAAGGTTTAAAAAGCAGTATGAAGAAGTTGTGCAAGAAAGAAATGCTGCTGTTCGAGAAAGAAATGGTCTAAAACAACAATGTACAGCAGCAATCCGTCAATGGGATATGGCTCTCAGGGAGAGAAACGAATATCGAGAAGCTCTTGCTAAGGTCTGTATTGTCACACACAATCCATTTTAACATTGCATTATTACTTTATTGTTTGTTTCTCATTAACTTGCAGTATTCATAATAATCCTTTACTTTAGTTTTAGGCAGAACCTTCTGCATTCAGAAGTAGTTTGTATTAAACCTTAACAATATTGCTCCAGTAATATCTAAGTAGATAGGTTGCAAGAGCTACACAACACTCTCAGTGATGCAGCTGTTACAGTTTGTGATGTAGTTCTATCTCTCCAAGCACGCAGATGTTAAATAGCATGAGTGGTTTAATCGTGTAACTGAGTGATTATTTCGACTTGTTTGACATTCACACTGGAGGCAATCTGAAACATGTTGCAAACAACACACAAAAAGTGAATAAATATGAATGAGAAAAGATAATGTATATGATACAATATCATGTTGATGGAGACTGAATGATTGAGGTCAGCAAAAATTGTAATCTATTTATATCCTGGTCTTGCTAATTTAACTTCACCCTCACTTCTGTCCTATTAAAATGATTGTACCAAAAATTCAATTGCAGAGCTGATTTTAGCAAATAATCGACACTTTATAACAATGATTCTTCCTCCACAGCCCTTAAAGATTCAGTGTTGACCCTGCATTCTTATTTGTGATTAACTCCCACATGAAACTGTAATGGTTTACTGTTTCTTGTAATAGTTGCTACAATTATATAAGATTAGGTCAGATCTGACATCAATTTCATTTATATTTTATTAATTTTTTCTACTTTCCAATGTTGGAATAAACTAAACCAACACAATGTAAAATTAAATAGTTAACAAATGTATACCAGAAAGCATACATTGGTTAGATTCTAACTGTTCATAGAATACATACGTAATGTTACAAGGAGATACTTTTCAAGTAAGTGGTTCTAAAAAGATTCAGGTTTCCAGATGTAAACAATTTAGAGTAAAGAAGACCATTCAATGAATACCAGTAGCGTTTGAGTTATTGACAGGCATACAATAAGGAGAATGAAAACTTACTTGTTACCAGAAGAAATTCTTTAATGAGCTAAGTTACAAAACACACACACACACACACACACTTACACTTTTCTCTGTCATTTCTCTTTCAATGCGATCTGGTACCGAATCCCAGATTGACGAGCAATACAGGGTGTACATAAAGTCCAGGAACACTTTCAATTATTTATTGCACAAGAACTAAGCATTGTACAGATGTCATATAAATTGCATTTTGAAGAGAAACACTGAAAGTTTTTTTTTTTTTTTTTACAAACATTTGATAAGCGAACCATGTGTGACCTGGCACACATCAATACGGTAATTGAATTCTTGCCATACCCGTCCCAGCATGGCATCATCGACTGCGGTAGTCCTTTCCTGTGTCCCCACAGAAAAAAGTTACACGGAGGGAGATCTGGTGATGGGGAGGCCATTTCATGAAACAGCTGTTCCCCCATCTTCATTGAGCTTCTGCACTAACTCCAATTTGAATGGTTTCATAGACAGCGTCTGTTGCAGAACTTTCCACACTGTTATTGGAGCCATTTCAAGTTCACGGGATACACAATGCACCGATTTCTGTGATCTCCTAATGAATGTCTCTCATACGCGCTCCACATTCACTTCACTCACTCTGGAACGTCCGCTTCTCCTTTCCAGGCACAAGCAACTCGTCGTAATGAATTTGTTGTACCAGTAGTAAATGGCCTTCCTTGTTGGTGGCTTCTTACCGTACTTGGTTCTAAACATCCATTGAACAGCTGTAACACACTTGTTTTTATTGAACTCCACCACACAGAAAGCTCGCTCTGCACCTGAACTCTCTATGTTTGCAAGTAGCGCTGACTATCGGCAAATTACCAAGCTACACTGTGGCGGTATACATGGAAAAAAAAAACTTTCAGGGTTTCTCTTCAAAATGACATATGTATGATATCTGTACAATGTTTGGTTTTTGAGCAATAAAAAAATTGAAAGTGTTCCCGGACTTTCTGTACACCCTGTATAAAGTGTTGGTTAAGCCAGGCTTTTGCAAGCTACCTCCTTTGTGGGTGGACTAAACTTCCTGAGGATTCTTCTAGTGAGTTTGTGTATCATCTGACATACCTGTGATTTAATGTGGTCATTTCACTCTTATGCATACTTCTAGATATTTTATGGATATATCTGGTTCCAGTTACTGTTCTGCAATTGTGTAATCATAGTCCAATAAGTCTCCAGATGGGATTGTTCATACCTACCTCCACTCTTATCTGAAACCTAGATGTAACTTAAAAAAAACCACCTGGTTTGAATTTTCTAAACAAACAGATGCCAACATAAGATCAATAAAGCCCATCTTCAACAAATGCAACAGATCCTTTGGCATACTGAAATCACAGCAAAACAATACATACTGAGAGGCAGCCACAAAGAATTATATTCCTTGCTGTGATGTGCCAAGGGGTTACTGCAAAGAATACATTCCTGGCTGGAATGAAGACAGTGAAGGGCTTCTCAAGGAGTTCAAAGACACTGGTGATCCTGCTACTGTCTCAAACCTTCTGAAGTCACTAAATGAGAACAGAAGAAACAACTGGAAAGAAACTGCAGCCTCCTTGAACTATACTCCTTCCAGAAGGAAGTCCTGGTCCTTAATCAGAATGCTGCATACAACATACATCACCACCCAACAAAAATGTAACATAAATTTAGATGATTTTAGATGATGTGGCCAATTACATGATCTCCACTTCCAAGTAAACAGGAGATAAATACATTACAAGAGAGGTTAGGCAGCTTGTAAATGGTACCCAGTCTGAATTTCTATTGTACCTTGCTCCTGTTACTGTCAAATGGGTGAACACCTTCTTTTCAGACATCTTACTCAAATTATCTGCCACCTCTCTTCAGGAAAACTAAGATCATTGCTGTACTAAGATCAAACAAAGATCCTTCAAAGTTGAAAACTATTGTCCCATTACTCCTGCAGAAGTTCATTTATAAAAGAATCTGCTCAGCCATCAACAAACACATTCCCATGGAGCAAGCTGGGTGTAGACCAGGAGGAGGGTGTAGGGAACAGTTTCTAACAACAGCAGCTCATATTGGAAACGGCTTTGAGAAGCAGAAGATAAACATTGGGATCTTCTTAGATTGAACTGCAGTTTATGATATAGTCTGGCGTGACAGACTCCTGTTCAAATTCATCAGTGTCATTTCATGTCGGAAACTAACCACTCTAATTGACAACATGCTGAACAATAAATACTTCATGATACACCACAAGGTTCTGTTTTGGCCCCACTCCTTTTTAATTTCTATACATAAGACGTTCCAAATACGATAGTGCTCTGTTCAATCAGGATCAAAACTTTAGGAAAGCTGAAGCGACTCTTAACATCTGATCTGAAGGCAATGGATAAATACTTCAAATATAACTTTCTCCGATCAAATCATCAAAAGACCATTGTATCAGCTTTCCACATATGGAATAAATAACCAAACTACAAACCTAACATCACATTTAGAGATCAGACTCTCCAATATTGCAGCACTCTATAATACCAAGGTGTGGTCCTAGACAGGCCTTTGACGTAAAAGATACGTCTCTGGAGTATGACAACTAAAATCAAAACTCAGAGCGATACACTCCAAAAGATAACAAGAGTAGCTTGGGTGCCACTGCAAAAGTCCTCAGCTTCAGCTCTTTCATACTGTAACCTGGCTAAACAGCACTCACACTAAAATAATTGACACACAGTTCAGTTGAGCTATGCGCCTCATCACAGGGTGTATTCGTCCCACAAGCTTACGCTGTCCACTGGTCCTTAGTAATATTCCATTACCATCAATAAGAAGATCACAGTCATTACTGAATGTATGGAGGAGGAGGAGGAGGGGGAAAAAAAACAACAGAATTACCAATCCATTCAAGAAATTTCATCATTTGAACCCCACCGACTGAGGTCTAGAAAACCAACATGGCACACAGCAGTCAACCTGCAGGATGGTAACTTCAACATGCAGCAAGCCTGGAATAATCAATGACAGTAGCAATATACCCTAAAGCATCATCAGTAAATTAAAATATCTGGGTGTGACCAGCAAGTTTTCCTCTACCCGAGTGACAATGGTGCATCAGATCTGGCTGCGGCAGGTGGGGAGCATTACTGCACATGGTGGGTAGGGGGAGGGGGGGGGGGGTGTGTGTGTGGAAGTCCTCCCTCGAATTTGACTGTGTCGAAGGTCACAAACAGTACATCACATAACATTTTAATGTTCCCTTAGAGCATTCTGAAGGACAATGGAAGACTTTGACAATTTGTCTGCAGAAGATTCTGACTGGATTTCAAGCCTGGGCTTGAGTGTGAACCCATTTTGAACTTGAAATTGTGAGTATCTGTTCCTGTTGGTTGTGAATAATTGTCCAGTATTTTTCCTGTCATCATATGATTAATAAATAATCATACAGTAATGGGTATTTCTGCCTGTTTATGCCTAGTACACTGAATTTGTTTATACTGAGGGTCAATTATCAATCTGTGCACCAAACGTCATTCCTCTGCAGGTTGTCCTGCATTTTGCACAATTTTCCCGTATTGTCTGAAGGTTTCTCTCTATTTAGTATCACACAGAACATTGTTAGCAAGAAAAATCTTGAGTCCAATCACACAACTGGTTTGATGTTCCATACTCTCGTGTTTTGTTCAATAGGTGGCAGACCGTGTAGGCAACTCAAATGTAGCTTGTTGGTTTTAAAGGCCATTAGCTATGAGTGGCAGAAAAATCAAGATAGATTTTGATGTGAAAAGTCTGACCATGCCCTTGTTCATAAATTGATCTGTCTGTTGCCAAAAGGATTTTTCTTTTCAACTAATCTCAAAATGAAATTGATTCGGTGCAAAATTATACTGTTAAATTCTAGAATAACCTTATTTCAACAACCCAGTCACTGGAAAGAGCCTGTAGATTATACGAGGGCCGTTCAGAAAGTAACCTCCGGTTGATTTTAAAAAATACACCAAGTTAAATAAAAACATTTTAATATATACATCTTACAACTACATCTTTGCACTATTTTTCTACATAGTCTCCATAGCGAATCACCCGCTTGTGCCTGGAGCCAGCCTGTGACCGCATCTTTTTTATTGTTTCACAGTACACGTCTTGATTAATGGTCGTACCACGTTCCATGAATTCAACCAACAACACCCCTTTGGCATCCCAAAACACCGTTGCCATCAGTTTTCTGGCAGAAAAATCTTGCGAGGCTTTTCTTGGTTTGGTAGGCGAATTTGAATGTGCCCACATCTTTGATTGTTCTTTTGTCTCAGGGTTCACGTACTTAATCCAGGTTTCGTCACCGGTCACGATTCTGTTTAACAATGGTTCTCCTTCGTCCTCATAACGTGACAGAAAGTCTAATGCAGAGGCCATTCTTTCAGTTTTGTGGTGGTCAGTAAGAATTTTGGGCACCCATCGTGCACAGAACTTACGGTAACCCAATCTTGCTGTCACTATCTCGTACAAGAGAGTCTTAGAAATCTGTGGAAAACCAGTAGACAACTCCGACATTGAGAAACGTCGATTTTCACGAACTTTTGCATCAACTGTCTGAATGAGTTCGTCAGTCACCAATGATGGTCTACCACTCCTCTCTTCACCATGAACGTTTTCTCGTCCACTTTTAAATAAACGTACCCATTCACGGACAACTCCTTCACTCATAACTCTTGGTCCGTACATGGCACAAAACTCACGATGAATAGCTGCTGCAGAATATCCTTTGGCTGTAAAAAACCTTATGACAGCACGCACTTCACATTTGGCGGGGTTTTCTATTGCAGCACACGTTTCAAACTGCCACAAAAACTAAACTAGCGCAGGTACAACGTTCACTCGACCACGGCTTGATGCGTGCAACGTTCACTCGACCACGGCTTGATGCCGACTGACCTGTTGAGTGCGTGAACGCACAGATGGCGTCGCTACTCCCCCCACAACCCGCACTGTGACCAATCGGAGGTTACTTTCTGAACCGCCCTCGTATTTTCATAGCTGTTTATAACATAAAATAAACTGCACAACCATATACTCTGCCATCCAGTCAGTTACACCAGGTATTGTATGATGGAAGATCATATACGAAACTGATGTCAGCTTTTTTGCTGACTTCTCCAAAAGCCAATAAACTCGAGGAGAAAGATACTGATTTGGAAAAATTCATTGAAAAATGACCAGAACTGATATAGCAAGTATTTTATTGAATTATTTATACAAGTTGGACAATTACTTTCTTTTCACTTGGTCAATGGCCATGGTATCATCAAAGGAAGATCTCAATTTTTGCATCATTCTTGTTCCCAAAGACATGAATTTAATTGTTTGTTGTTATTTTGTTTGTATGTTGTTTGATGTTATGTTTTTTTTCTAATAAGTGTATTTTGAAAGCAGGTTCAGCAACAACATGAGGAGGCTGTGAAGGAAATTAACCAAGCCATGGCTGTTCGAATGAAGGCAAGTAAAGACCTGAAAAGACTCACAGAAGAGCGGAATGCTGCTATGCAGGAGTATTCTCTCATCATGAGTGAACGAGACACTGTTCATAAAGAAATGGAAAAGCTGTCTGAAGACCTTACAGAAGCCTTTAAGAAGTACAAGACCCTTGAAGGAGAAAACAAGGAATGTATGGAAAAGGTAAGCTATTAAAAATTTTAATCAATCACCTGTAAAAATTATTCAGTATTATGAATTATCTGTAGCTAGAAAATTAAAATCAAAGATAGTGGAAACCATAGCCCATTACTGCTGTTATATTGTGATGCCATAACAGTGTACTGACTATTTGTATTTTATTGAGGAAAGGTAGTAGAGTCCCAAAGGCAGACTGAAGCTGTGCTCAGATTGTAAATGTGTTTTGATATCTCAAACGAGCACTGAGAAAGACAATGATCCTTGTGCAAGGTTCACTTGATGACAATGAAATTTCAGGATTGTACTACACAAGTTTAATCTCCTGTGAAGTTTAAGGTTTGTTTTTGTGTTCGCTTTGAATCAAGTTTACATCATCAGACAGAATTGATTCAAATTATCTCATTCCAACATTCCCTGAAAGTACAGGTATCCTATGTTTTGTTTTTGTGTCACTGACTTGTTTCATTCGTGTAGTGAAGGCAACATTGCGACACAATCCAGATAAGAAGTATACAAATATAGACCTTGTTTTGGTCAGTGGTAGTTTCAGACCGTTTTACTTTTGCCAACTACAAAGAACAAAATTTATTCTTTATTGGCAGAGTTTATCATAGTTATTTTACAATTAAAAGTTATCAGCGAGATGCAAATATTTATAATACAGGGACACCCAGAAAGTAATACCTCACATATTTTTTCTCAGCTGACAACAATGTTCCGAATGTGAAGCATTAAGTATGAGTTCTTCTAAGCTTACTGAGTGTGTCTGCAAAATTTGTCTCTCCTAAAAGGTAGTGCAGCTGCAGCACCATTTCAAACTGACAGTCATAGGTGACTTATGTAACAAACAGCATGTTGTTTTTTTAGTCTCACTGCAGAGAAAGAAATTGTGTCGAATCTTCACAAATGTTTGTGTGAAGTTTATGAAGCATTTGCAGTTGACAGGAGTACAGCTGTTTATTGGGCACAGAGGTGAAGCCATCAGAAGAGGGTGCAGCTGAGCTCCACAATTTGCACTGAGAGGGGAGACCATCCACGACGGTCACACCAGACATGTTGCATTGTGCTGATGTTCTCGTTCACAAGGGCTGACACATTACACCTCAGCAGTTGCACTGCTGCTGTGAACAACCCAGAGGATATTGTAATTTGGCACAATAAATGCTCTACCTCGCACAAGTTTGAGGATTTCAGGGTTGGACAGTGGTATCCCTTTCACACTACAGTGCTGACTTAGCAGGACTTCCAGTTGTTTGGGACACTAAAGGATGGCGTTAATGGGAGAGGTATTGAGGATGATGAAAGGTAATTTGTGCACGGGAGAAATGTCTTCGTGACCAGAACAAAGACTGGTACTGACAGGGCATAAACGCCCTTGTGTCTTACTGGAGGAGGGTCATAGAACTAGAAGGAGATTACATGGAAGAAAAGGGGGTGATGTAGATAACATCATGCTTTCATGTATGTAATTTTGATTGCGTTGAATAAATAATTGTTGAGGGAAAAAATATGGGACATTACTTTCAGAGCGATCCTCATTTGTACAGACATAAATTTAGGTAAGAACTAACAGTTGGTGGAAACACACAAAAAGGCTTAAAACTGATGTTTTTTGGAACCAAGCTTGAGGAAAATAAACTTGTCAGGCCTTATGATAAAGAAAATGTCTTACGGTACCACAGGTCAACGCAAGCAAAGTAAATCGGATGAGGGGGAAAAAGGGGAAAAATGGATTTTGTACTTGTCCTATCTAGTAAATTCCTTGATTAAGAATCCTGGGTGATTTTGAGTCATTAAGCCTTGCCAGTTTCTTCCCTCCAGTCCTTTCCTTTCTTCTTCCAGAGGAAGCACCAGGGCTGCAAGAGATAGCAGATTTATGTCTATCTACACATTTCTGTCTGCTGACATTTGTCAGTAGATTTTTCTACATCCATATCCTTTTGTAGTTGGTTATTCATGTTGCTCTTTGCATCTGCAATACTAAATACAATTTCATCATTTTTTTATGGTCTTCTGACAGCCACCTGCATATGTTAATATTTCGGGATAAAGACTTGTTTCTGAAATTCTGTGACTACATTTACATAGGACAATTGTGGTTTGCTTTGACACTGTGCTAGTTTATACAATTCATACATTTTGTTGCCGGCGGATACGAAAACTTGTATTATTTTTCCTCAGTGCTTGATAAATATTAATACTTTGTAATCTGTGTTAACAGCTGAGTTAGCATGAAACATAGGCAAGATGAATGTTGTATGAGCAACTGCTTTTCCGAATAAACAAAAATTGCTCATTGTTCTGTCAACTGGCTGCAGAGTATCAAATGCATCACCAATTATTCATTTTCCTGACCACACACTAATCTTGGAGAGACATAGTTAGACACAATTGTGGCTTACTAATTATGTAATCAAAGGATATTGAATATACCTAGTTATATTATCTCGTCAGTGGTACTTTTATTGTGTAAAAGCACATACTGATCATTGTATAAAACCACAATACAGTCATTGAGGTTTAAAAGAGATTTTAATTAATTATAGAAAATAGCAATACTTGCAAATTAAGCTGTCTCAAAATACAATTTTTTTGTTACTGTAACTGAACTGTACTGGACGTTGAGTTTTTCATAATTTATGAAATGTAGTAATTGGTAATGAGACATTTGTTTAGTTAATTGTTAAGATAAGTTTAATTCACATATCTTTTATTTATTCCTCTTGTCAGAAAAAGGCCTTGTCATACCAAGTTGAAACATTGAAAAGAGAAATTGCATCAGCCTTGCATGACAGGGATAGAGCACTGAAGGAATGTAATGATCTCAGAGAAAAGTTTGGTGGATATACTGTAAAAGATGATTCAAACAGAGAAGGTTACAAAAGCAGGCTTGAATATCATACATACAGTCGAGAAAGGTAAGGTGCTAATTTTTGCAGAAATAATTTTCTTGTGCCTGTTAATTTAAATGATTGTCAGTTTTCAGAAGACTGCTGATTGAGATTACAGATTTACCTTTGGTACATGCAAAATAATATTACTACCGTGAACTGTGATGGTTAATAACAGCTACTTTAGTGTAAAAGAGGAATCAACTCATGACACAAAATCACAGTATTTTTAAGATATGACACATTTAGATTTCAGTTTCTTTATCCCAGGTAAATTTTAGCCAAGACCAGACAGTGGTGTGTAACTGCCATACAAAAATGTTTGTACTTGGATGATGTATCTCCAGTCACATTTGCTTCCAGATTGTTTCTATTATGCCAATTAGCATACATACTGTAACTAGAAATTTTCTCACTTTTATAAAAACTTTATTTTTTTGTACTTTACATATAGTACAAACATTTTGTGATTCTTGTGAAATAATCCTGCTTTTGTGGTAGAAGTGTCATCTATTTGCAATCTATTCATTGCATTTATTTTTAACAGTCTTTACTCTGTCAGAAGCAGAGTTATTTTTGAAAGGAAGGCACAATCTGTGCCAGCTTTGGAACCATTGTTATTCCACGTTCTAGGTCCTACAAAGCTATGATTTCAAGTACTTTTCTTTGCTATGTATTGATGTGATTTGTGTGGGCTGGATTACTTGCCACATAGTTTCTGTGGCGAAACCAGTCAGACATATAAAAACAATTTGAACTTCATTATAATTCACATGTGCACTGCATTGTTATCCTGGTAGGAGTGTTGTTATGTGTTGATGCCATGTCATTGTAACAGGTTAAGAAACAAATGTTAGTTTACATCATCATTGTTTCACAGAACTTACACAAACTAGGAACTTGCAGTGTTATCAACCAGTTACCAAAGGGACTTCTATTAACTTAGAAATTGATAGTGGATAACAGAAACTCAGCAAAAGGGCATGTTAAAACAAATGTTACCACCAAGCACTCTCTTAATGCTCAGTGTTGCAACTAAATTTCCAGTACTGTTTCCAGATTTAATATACAGTTATCTATGTAAATGAGAGTATTTTATTACTTATGAAATAAAACCAAAAAATGGTGAAATCATTATTTGTGATGGAATTCATTTTTATTTATCAACATATGTGCCTATTTTCTGATTTGTACATATTGTTTGCTACTCAGCACTGTGCCCATGTGAGCAATGTGAATTTCACTTGCTATCATATTTAAATAAAAAGCAAATATGATCCTAATTTTAGCTATATTTGCTTCTGTTTTCATAATACGTAGCTAATTACTTTAGTACAAGTGTTTATGTCATGCCAACTAAGAACAAATGGCATGAAGAATGCATATTTCATTCACACTAATTGATGTATTTCTAGGGCTAATTTTTCATTTGTTAAAGGTTAGTAAATTGACATATAATTTTGTATTTTATTGTATTTACCTGTTGAAATTTATGTAAATCAGATTAGCCATGTGACACAAGTGTGACTTGCCATAGGTTTGATAAAGTGGGATTGCTGAACAAACATTGTGTGTTGTGGTTTCATTGGGACACTTGCTATATGGTAGAGAATGTGGTATTCAGAGAGGCCCTTCCATCCAAATTATGTGAGAGAGAGCTGTTAATTGTAAAACAAGAGGCGAACACAGACTTAGAACTATGTGCCCTTCAGTTTATCATAATTGGCTAATATTTTCTCCATTGAGGTTTTTGAATTTTGGCTAACAGAATGAAACAGCTAGGAAAACTAGGTGTTACTAAGCATTCTCATTACTATTATAGGTGGCATGAAGTGTGACAAGTCTTCCAGCATAGCTCCAAGCTTCTGAGATAGTATGAATCAGATGTCCATTCAAATATGAGTATGGAGATACTTGGTAAACAGAGAAAAAGGATCAAATTTTAGCATAGTTTTATATGAGGTACTCAGTTTACTAAATTAGTGGTGACCCTATGATCCCTGTCAGATTCTATACCCAATTCGCTGTTGAATTAACACCTCTGTTGACTAGCAGAAGTGATCCTCAGAACTACTACCCATTATGTACAATCTTAGAACATATCTGAGCTCAAACATAATGAAGTATCTCAAACAAAATGACTTCCTCGATGCAACCAGCATGGATTTCAAAAACATAGATTGTGTGATACTGAACTTCCACTTTTTTTCACGACGTCCTGAAAGCCATCGATTGAGACAGTCAGGTAGACACAGTATTTCTCAGTTTCTGAAAAGCGTTTGACTGCTACTCTTATTATCAAAAGTATGATCATATGGGATATCAGATAAAGTATGTGACTGATTGAGGATTTTTTGGTAGGGAGAATGCACATGTTATCTTGGATGAAGAGTGATCAACAGATGTAGAAGTAATTTCAGGTGTGCCTGAGGGAAGTGTGTTGGGACCCTTAATGTCCATGTTGTATATTAATGACATTGCAGGTAATATTAATAGTAACCTCAGACTTTTCACAGATACTACAGTTATCTACAACGAAGTACTGTCAGAATGAAGCTGTGTAAATATTCAATCAGATTTTGGTAAGATTTCAGAGTGATGCAATGATTAGCAGCTTGTTTTAAATTTTCAAATATATGAAATTATTAATTCACAAAAAGAAAAAAAAATTATTCTTTGAATATAATATTAGTGAGTCATAGTCAGAATATGTTAAGTCATACAAATACTTGGGTGTAACACTTAGTATGGACATGAAATGGGATGATCACATAGGCTCAGTCATGGGTAAAGCAGGCATCAAACATCGGTTTATTGGTAGAATACTAGGAAAATGCAATCAGTCTACAAAGGAGATTGCTTACAAATTACTCATGCAACTCATCCTAGGACATATAAACAACCAAATATGGAAGAGTGTGGTTGGGATCAAGAATTAAACTTGTGCAAATGTAGAGAGTAGCAGAGGAGGATTGGATCATTGTTGGAGTCCAGATAGTGTGCACATCTACCAGTTGCCGTATCTGACAAATTTTGCTGGGTCAGTTGTTGAAAAGTTGTCTAGGAAAAATGGAATCCTTAATCATGATGGGGCATCCATCTTTAGTCATCAAGCTGTGAATACTTCGGAAATGAGATGTTAAAACAGGTATTTGCATCACTAGGGTGTTGAAATGTATGTAACATTGATGGCACAATTTTAGTGTGACTTTCCCCTGGCTTACATTTTGTGTGCATTTTATCTTTTCAGCAATACAGCACTGAAATGGTAAGGTTATCATTCACCTATTTATTTGTTTTGAAACAAAATTTACGTTCTTAATTGTTGTCATTAATTCTAATTTTAATTTATTTGTGGAGTCAGATCCTTTGTTATCTGATATTTAAATTTTTAGGGACAATACTAGAAAGGACCAAGCAGAAGTGTCAACGAGCACAAGGGACATGTATGGGAAATCCCAAAAAGAAAGAATGGATAACCTAGATCAAGCAAATATAGAAATTGATAGACTGCGCAAGCAGATCGATAAACTGCAAGCTGAACTTCAAGGTGGGTTGTAATATTTAGTTCATGAAGTATAAAGGTAGTCTTCAGAGAGGCAGTGTGGCACGAAAATGCTGGATACAAAATTGGAAAATGTGAGTTTCAAAGCTCATTGCAACCTTCGTGGTGTAGATTTTTAGTTTGCTGCCTGAATCACAATTGAGATGACACAACTTTATAAGGATGATTTAAAAATATATGGAATTATGTCGTCTTGCTTTAAGTGTTTCAATGTTCTCAGAATTGTTCAAGCCATTTTCTTTAAGGGAGTCAAGGCTAGTGTCTCTCCCATTCTTAAGCACAGTTACATCAGTACTCTGTTTATGACGGTCTTACTCTCAGTAGGATATTGATCTTCAGGAAAAGCAGACTGGCAACAAATTGCCCTAAGCAGATCTGGAAGACAATTGTTATGTAAAAATAGGGTTTATTCATTTGGGGCTGAAGTTTTTGTTCGGGATTTGGGTGGTGAGGAGAGGAACCAAATATCTGTATGTAATGAATAATTACTACACACATCTGTGTTGCCTGATTCGTGTTTACTTTACCACTAGTTGAATGGCTTCTGAATCAAATATTCATATTTTTTGAGGTCTGACTATTTGCAAAATAGGTTCAAAAACAAAGAAAACAGTTAGGGGTTATTTGTACTTGTGCTTTCATAATCTCATTTCATGGGCTGAATGGGCAACAACAGTAAGTTTGAACCAAACAAAATTTTCATTTACTGTTCACTTTATGATTTTGTAATGTATAAAGCCATATAGCCAGAGCAGAAGTATTATTCAAAAATCCCATTCGACAATAACAGTAAGATTATTTCACAATGTGTGATAAGTTTTTGCAAAAATACATCAAATGTTTAAAAGTACAGGCAAATCCATGACTCAAAAATGTTTATGGCCTCAAAAGACAGTATCTTCAAAGGTAAAATAAAACCAGGCAAGCATTTTCTAAATGAAACAGTATTTTGTGCAGCTTAAACCAGACTTAGAAATATTATGTTTTCTCCAGTGTTTATGGTTGACTAGCTCTAAACATTAACCACACTGTTGAATCAATACACCCTGTTTGTTGTGGATGCAGATTCATAAGCTGTGCCCAGCATTATTAAGCAGTTTCCTGTACCCTGGAAGGACTATTTGTGTTTGTTGCATATCGTCTTGTCGGGGCGTGTAGCAGCACCTTTTCGGAACAAGTAGCCAGTGTCTTTCACCATTGCCCAAGGGACAACCGATTTGTAATTTCCACACTCTTTTGGAAGGCTTCCTTCATGTACCCTGGTGCTGGTAACTGAGTGTCAGCTTTAAATATTAACCTGAGTAAATACACTGTGTATATGTTATGTTCTATAATGCCTTAGAATGGTGGTGGTGGTTGTATAAGAAGTTAGCTTCAAACCAAGAAATATTGGGGATGTATTAGAGAAAAGAGGATGCTAAGATTTTCAGAACTTAGCTCTACTGGCTGTAAAAATTTGATGTTTACTAATCTAAATACATGGAAAAGAAAAAGAAAAGGAACAGGTAAACTATTCTACTGCCAGTATGCCTAAACCTGTAGAGTTAAATGTAGTGTTGTTGCATCATTGTAATGAATTGACAGCAATGAGACTTTTTAAGTAATTCTTTGTGTGTATTGAAGAATAGCTTATGGGAAATCGAGGTGTTAATGTTCATCACAGTAGACAAAATCAAGATAAAAATTGTAAAGTATTTGAGCAGGACTTAATGTCAAGGACGAGTACTTCTGCTGACCGGGAAATTCATTCCCAAATTTACAAGCAAAAATATTAAAGGAAACCTTGGCTTATTAATACATAAGTTCTCCAATTATACTATCATCATTAGATAACACTTTGTAATCTTTCATCATTCAATTTGGATAACTGAGTATGACAAGACATCTTACAAAACAATACTAGATGCTTTATTGGAAGACTACTGAAGACATATTTTAAGAGCCCCCGCTAGACAAAAATTTCCTGGATCTAATGGCAACAAATAGATCTCGTGAGATGTTTGAAGATGTCCACGTCATAACTGGTATCAGTGATTATGATACAGTTGTGCCAACAGTGATTACCAAAGGCAAAGGGCAACTAAAAGAAGCAGAATGATTTATATGTTCAGGAAACTAGATGAAGAGGCAGTAATGTCATATCTGAGAGGAACTTCAGACATTTAGCACTGGGCAGGTGCATATAGGGAAACTTTGACTGAAGTTTAGAAGAATAGTTGACAAAGTGCTGGATAGATATGTATCCATCCTTCATGATGAGAAGGATCTTCCATAGTTTCCAGTCTCTGTAAAGAAACTTCTAAAGATACTGTGACTGCTGCACAGTAGGTGTAAAACAGAGCATAGTGTCAGAGTCAAAGAAAGGGCAATGCATAAAGCTATTAATGACCACTGCAAAGCTCAAATCAATTTTGTTCAAATGTTAGGGCTGTTGGTTGCACAAACATTTGGTGTTCAGATAGTTGTGGAAGACACAGGAACCAAAACTGAAAGTAGCACAGCAAAAGCAGAAATGCTAAACTCAAATTTAACATGTCTTTTACGAAGTAAGTTCCATGAGTACAGTTAGAGTGTAATTCTCACACCACTGCAAAATGAGTGATATAGGCATATGTGTCATCTTCATTGTGGAACACATCAATAAAATTAAAAATGGCCCCAGGAACCAAAGATTTTTTTATTCAGATTATGTAAAATATTTGCAATTGAGTTAGTCTCTCTCTTAATCATAATATGCTATAAATACCTGAATAAATAAATATATTGTGCCCAGTTGTTGGGAGAAATAGGTCACACCCGTCTGTAGCAGACGTCATCCACAAAACTGCTGCTAAGTATTATTAAGATCCATCTGTTTAGGATTATGAAATGGAAAAAATAGGATGCAATAATGACAGTATTATGAAAAGGATAGATTGCTACTCATCATAGAGGAGGTAATGAGTTGCGGACAGGCACAACAAAAAGACTGCTATACATTTGAGCTTTCGGCCAAAAGGCCTTCTTCTAAAGTAAAAGACATTCACACACATTCTTGCAAGTGTAATTCAAACACACAACTACTGTCTCTGGCTAGGGGGTTGCAGAAATGGTGGATATATTGCAGTTAACATCTGTGCAGTTCAGAAAAGTTGGTGTTTGTAGGAAAGATCCAGACGGTGCAGGCTGTGAAGCAGGGATTGAAGTGAAGCATGTTGCATTGGGTAGCATTTTTAGCAACTAGGTGGTCCAGCTGTCTCTTGGCCACAGTTTGTTGGTGGCCATTTATGTGAACAGGCAACTTGTTGGTTGTTGTGTGCATGTAAAAATCAGCACAGTGATTGCTGCTTAGTTTGTATATTACATGACTGCTTTCATAGGCAGCCCTGCCTTTGATGGAATAGATGATGCGTGTTACTGGCATTGAGTAGGTGATGTTGGGAAGATTTATGAGACAGGTCTTGCATCTAGCTTTGTTGCAGGGATATGAACCATGAGGCAAGGGTTGAAAGCAGGAATGAAGTAGGGATGGTCAAGGACATTGCATGGGTTTTGGGGATGGTGGAATAGCACCAAGGATAGGGTGGGGAGGATAGTGGGTAGGAATACCCTCAAACAGAATGAGGTTTTGAACTTGAACGTAGGTAACTCGAACAGAATGGCTTCTGCCCTGGCAACCATAATGAAAATATTGGTCATGTGAAATCTAACTCACACTTTTCTCACATGCCATCTTGAATTCCATAGATCAAGGCAATCCTTTACATACAGCAGTCTTCGACGTAGGAAAACCATTTGACTCAGTAACACATTAACATGTCATTAATGAAAATACAATCATAATGGTTATCAAATGAAATTCATGACTGTATGGAGGATTTTGTGATAGGGAGTATGTTACACATTATCCTCGATGGAGAGTCATTGATGGATGTAGAAGTAATTTCAGTTATGCCCCAGAGAGGTATACTGGAAAACTTGCTGTTCATTTTGTATATTGTCTAATTGGTAGACAGTATTAATAGTACCTCATACTTTTTGCAGATGATGTAGTTGTCTGTAATGAAGTACAATCAGGAAAAATATACAACTATTCAGGCAGATCTTGATATTATTTCAGAGTGGGTAAAGATTGGCAACTTGCTGTAAATTTTCAGAAATGTAAAATTTTGCACGTCACATAACGCTAAATCTTCTGTCACGTGATTGCAGTATCATTGAGAGTGAAGTTGTACCATGGAGAACTTTTAAACTGATTATTAGAGGAAGGATTAGCTCTGCCAAAATACTCAACAACAGGCTGCTAAAGGATTCAGTCCTTGCTCTGCTTTTCTTCAGTCTTTATATTTCTGACATGTGAACACAGAATCCAGAAGTTTGGTTAACCAATAACTGGGCTATAGCTGGACTACAGGAATTATTTGAGGCCACTGAAGATACCTTGAGCTCTGACTAAAGTTGCTAAGTGACTTCTTTCACAAATGGAACCCAACTACAGAACTGTCGTGCTTCAATGTTTGTCGTGCGCTAAACAGCGATCAACGACCGGTGACAACACAGTGGTGTCATGTGCATAGTATCGCTCACTGGCCGGCGACACTACAGTGGTGTTGTGAGCGTAGTATTGTGCAGTGGCTGGCGACAACACTTTAGTATCTTTTGCATTGGTGTTCTGTTGAGGTAACAATAAGTTACACACGTCAACAAGTTTTTATACATACTTGTGCCCTTTCATCATGGCAGATAAAAGAGATGATTTGATTATTTATGATGATTGCAGGGAGCAAAACTTGGACTTGGAGGTTGCCACTACATTGCATACGTCTCATCATGATCCGGTTGACAGACTTTCCGGTCACATAAAGCAACACCAATTAATAGGCCTATGTATTTCCAAAACCAATAAACAAAAATGAAGAAACTGCCATGTATGTTACAAAAACAGAAAAAAGAACAATAAACTTAATGTGCGAGTCTTGTGGAGTTGCGTTATATCTTTGAGACTGATTTGCTGCATATCATATGAAAGAGAAATATTAAGTACCAAAGACAATGTAAATAAACAAATATATGAAATAAATAAATTTTGTATTTATTTACATATGTATATCATCGAAATTTCATGAAAGTAGGGGAACAGGGTTGAGAACTAATGATGAGATTAGTAAAACGTAACAATTTATAATCTCCCGATAATGTCAAGAACGGCCAGCAACAAGCCAAGTATCTGAATTAGCGCTGCCAGCACCAAGCGAATAAATTTGTATGTGACGTGCGGACGGCAAAGTGTTAATAGCTTGCAATGAGAAAGAGTGTTGTGAAACTATATGACACTATGCGTACGAACAATGGCACAATAAAATCCACCCCTACTGCATGGCTTCCATCCTCGAGCCATATACAAAAAATGGAGATACAGCATAAAAAATTGTCTCTATAGAGTGTACAGGATTAACAATGACCCTCAGCTAACTATATTTATATAATGATGTCGCTGACCTTGTTCAGAGAAGGTTATACAGAGAAGTCCAGCAATAACCACTGCTAAAGGACTGATAAACTAAAACTTTATCATTCACAATGCCTGGAAACAATATTAGCATGAGCCCTATCGGTCACAGTGTCAAAGTTTCATGACCACAGAGAAGCTTTCTGGTTTAAACCAATCCCACAAAGTGTGGAGAACATTAAACCAAATACACACGTACTGTAACTGAAGTGCAAATGCTCACCACAAATGGGGAAGATACCATGTGACTGCTGAGATGAAAAGTAAACAACCCAGCAACTAATAGAAGAATGTGGATTAAGACTACAAGGGAACCTTCACTGATTTCCTTGCAGCATCAGATGAGGCAACTGAGTGTATATAATGCTTGTTCATTAATTTGTAACTGAGTCTGGTACATTAATTTGTGTGTGTGTGTGTGTGTGTGTGTGTGTGTGTGTGTGTGTGTGTGTGTGTGTGTAAAATCATGGTGTATGCCATTCAGTAAATAAATACATAAGAACAAATAAATATCAGTGAGCCACAATTGGAGTCAGTCAACTCATGCAAATACCTGGTTCTAACAATTTGTTGGGATATGAAATGTAATGACCACATACACTGAACCATATGTATACTGCAGTTCATCTGTAGGATACTGGGAAAAGACAATGAGTCTAAAAAGGAAATTATTTACAAAACACTTGTGCAGTCCATCCTAGAGTATTGCTTAGGTCTGTGGGACCCTTAACTAACAGGCAATATTGAAAATATGCAAGGAAAGGCAGCGTGAATGGTTACAAGTTTGTTCGACTCACAGGAGAGAATCATATAACAAGGTAATGTCAAGCAGTTTGAGTACTTTAGAAGGGAAGTTTGCTACTGGTTTCTGTATGCGTGCTCAGGTAAGATATGTAATGTAATACTTTGAAACTAGTTTGACTGGTTACAGATAAACTGAGAAAAGGTGCCTGGAAGGAGGGGGAGAGAAGTGCTGTTAAAATCTCGTCATCTCACATTGTTAAGAAAAAGAGTAAGACACTCATCAGCTTTTATTCTACTTTTGAGTTTCATTGTACTTTACCAAGTGTAATTTTAATATTTGTTATACGCCCCTGCTGTGAACCAATTCCACCAATTCCCACCCAGACTGATCTGATGTGAAATCATACAGGTTAACGTTGGGTCTGAAACACTGCAATTTTGCATTTTTTTATACACCTAAAACATTGACACTATGCCTTGTTAAGTTCCAGTAACCATTGCAGTGGCTAAGTAATAATTTAGAAAAGAAAGAGAGATAGGAGCTGCTGACAATTTTTGATGGACACAAGAAGAAAGTAGTAGGTTAGATTCTGTACGATTCAGAGAACAATTAGTAGAGAACATATATTACCTGAGGATGATAACAGAATAAGGAAATTATACTGCCTCATTGACTACCTGTGCACCATAAGATAATTTGTGGAACTATTGTGTTCTTGTTTCCTTTATTTTGAAAAGAATTAAAATAACTACACTGTTGTCCACAATTAAAGCAACAAACTGCTATTTCTCCACCCTGTGTCTAATGTGTGATATAACCATACGAACAGTCAAGAGATGTTGTTAAGATCATGTTCTGCATGGAAGGTGGCAGTCTGATCGATGAACAACCACAACCGTGACATCAGGACACCTGTCAAGCGGGATAGTGTTTGCAGGATAGTCTCAAATCCACAATCGCTGTGTACACAGCCACAGACAGTGCAGTATGGCACAAAGAAGATGCCTACAAACACTCTGCTGTGGAGGGCCATAGGGAGAATGGAAGCAGGAGACTTTGCAGACTGATGTGGTTAGATGGCTTAATGGGAATTGTTCTTTTGTTTCTTGGATGAGGCAACAGTTTATAGAGGCAGAAACTGTATCCCGAAGCCCAGGGCAGGGCTGACTATATGTGGCATCAGAATGAGTGGGCCGTTATTTGGCTGCAAGGACACGACGGTACTGCCTTAGTCCTGCACTGCAACTGGCATCAGACCTCGCAGCATCTCCTGGACATGTTGTATTGAGGCAAATGTGTACAGAAGGCCTCAACAGAGTGGCGTTTATTGTTGAAGACCTGCTGTCTGTTTGCATCTGGCATGTCTTCACAAAAGGAAACATCTATAGAGTGGAGCTGTCAACATGCCACCTGGATGGTTGAATGGCGGCCCATCTTTTCACATGAGTCCCAATTTGGCCTGGAGAGTGATCCTCAATTGGATTCGCATCTGGAGGGCATTTGGAACACGATTTCAGGATCTGAACATTGCTGAAAGAGACTAGTATCGAGAAAGGTCCCTAATGGTGTGAACAGGTATTTTGTTGACCACTCGAACACCTCTTCATGAAATTGTATGGGTGAATCAGCAAGATTTAACTGCTGTCAGGTACTGTGAGGAGATCTTGGGACCTCATGAGCAGTTGTTGTGAGGTGCTGTGGGCTCAGACTGTGTATTTATGGATGATAATGCGTGACCTCATAGAGCATGAGTGGTTGAGGTTCTTTTGGAAACGGGAAGATATTGCACCCACGGCATGGCCTGCTCACTCTCCCGATTTGAATGCCATAGAGCATGTCTGGGATGCACTAGGGAGATGGGTTGCATCACGTCAGCATGCACCAATCGCTCTCCAAGACCTGTGAGCATCTCTGCAGGAAGGATGGGTGTTATTGCCACAACATGAGATTGATGACATCATTCACAACATGCCCCAACATTGTCAGGCCTGCATTGGTGCCAGAGATGGTCACACCCCATACTGAGCACATTAAGTAGTTGTCAGAAACTGTGTGCAAATCCATTAAGTTGGAAAAAAAGGAAGAACATTTTTGTCTACCGTTATGCATGTTGCATTTGATTATGCTCTGTATTCTTTACATTGTTTCTACTTTACTATCACCTGTTTATACTGTTTGTGGCAAAGTAAATGCAAACTTGCAAAATTTCCAGTTGTTGCTTTAATTTTGGACACCAGAATATATAATTTACAATGCTCCCCATTTTGGCATTAGTTGCGAGAAGCTGACTAGCAGTAAGCATTTTTGGTGAATATTGACATTTTACGTAATTTGTGCAGAGGCTACTCAAGAGGCTGAAGTGTCAAAACGGCGTCGGGACTGGGCCTTCAGTGAAAGGGATAAGATAGTATTGGAAAGAGAGAGCATAAGGACACTCTGTGACCGACTGAGAAAGGAGAGGGATAGAGCAGTCTCTGATCTGGCAGAGGCATTGAGGGACTCTGACGACATTAAAAAGCAGAGGAATGAGGCTTCCAAGGAGTTGAAAGACTTGAAGTAAGTATTTTATGAAATATGTGCTATGTAGGAACTCGTGAATGCCCTCTATTTCTTCACACTGCCAGTAAGCAAACTTTGGAATTACAGTTTATGAAGAATAAATCCAGGCTACATGTTGTCTTCCTCTAACATTTAGATATTTAGTGATACATATTTTTATTTTACTATTACATAGTAAGTTTTACTCAATTTACATAGATTTGAATGTATGTTGTTATAGATCTTATTTGTATAGATTAATAAGTAATATTGTTATAATTTTTCCATGCAACAACAAACAAGAGACTGGAGAGGAACATCATGTCTTTGGTTTACAGGCAAAATAATGAGTTAGTATTAATGCACAGACATTTGAGCATGGACTGCATTATTCAATACAGCTGCTTGATAGGCACTTGTTTGACATATCAAGGAGATTTATTGCAGTTTTAAATACTTATCAGTGAATTATATGCTGTAAAGTTTAAATTAAACTGATGAAGATAAATGCTTAACATTTGATTTATCTTGGGTTGTCTCTGTTCAGCACGCGATAAATGCAGGCAGTCAGAACAGCTTTTACCATTAAGGATAAATAGCTTTGCATGTTATTCAGAATAATTAACCCCCTTTCTCCCTCTCCCCCTCCCCCTCCCCCTCCCCCTCCCCCTCCCCCTCCCCCTCCCCCTCCCCCTCCCCCTCCCCCTCCCCCTCCCCCTCCCCCTCCCCCTCCCCCTCCCTCTCCCTCTCCCTCTCCCTCTCCCTCTCCCTCTTCCTCTCCCTCCCTCCCCTTTCTTTTTTTAAAAAAGAAAAGTAAGCCCATGCCTATGGAACCTTAAAATATACCAAAATATGCCAGTACATGTCATTTAACCTTATTGCTAACTTTTTATTTACAGTAAGCTCCAAGGAGCTCCTGAGAGTAGTAATCAGTCTATGTTTGAAACCTATCATAAGCTCTTTTTTACCATCATCTTTTATATAGAGTTTGTGTCAGGCTGTATACAAAATTACTACAAAGTGTACCAGAGACCTCTGACTTTAAGTCAGCATCACAATTCTGTTACATGAAGTAGTATACCTTCCCTCAAAAACTTTCTCTTTCTCCTCTGTCCTCTTTTCTTCTTAGCAATATTTTATAGCCATCATTATTCATTTATTGTCATGGTCCATTCCTCCCATTTATTGTTAAAAAAAAATTTAAAAAATCTCCTGTGATATTCAGTGGCTGCCATGTCCTGTTGAGCTTTGTTTTGCACATAATTAAACTGTGCACCTGTTAGGTATTTGCTTGTACTACTTCATAAAGATTGTTATGATTCTATTTTATACCTTTTGCCTTTCTTCACATTATGCATTTTTTATTTGAAGATGACATATTTTTTATTCTTTCCAATGCATGTCTGTCTTCATATTCTTCTTTTCTTTAAAAAAAAAAAGTTAATACATCTACCCACTAAATAAAATGCTTTGAAATTTATAGAGAGAAAATGGAAGCAGAACAGGAGAAGGAAACAAGAATGCAACAGTTCCATGCAATGGGCCATAATCATAGTCATGATTCTGCAATTGATGCTGACATGCAAGAGTGGGAAACTGAGATATTGGACATTGATCTGGTAAGAAAATTTTCTTTTCTTCACTGTGTTATGCATATTTGAAGAAAATGGTTCTTATTTTGGTTTTAAGATGAGCTTCTGTAGTAAGGTCAGAGAGGGTATAGCATATGCCATATTCCATGCTTCCTGATCATCAACATGGTGGACAGGTTGCTGTGCAAGATGCACTGTAAGACAGATTTAGATGTTAAAATGTCTTTGGCTTTAAATGTTTTAAGCTCATCTCAAACACTTTTGCACTTTTCAAAACCCATAAGTGACATTCTTTGGCAGATTTGGCTATGAAGCCCATCACTATTTCATGTGCAGCCAAGATCTTTTGCAAGATCAATGTCTTAAGAGACAGTAAATGATCAGCAGCAGTTTCTACCTAATTGTCCATTTAATTATAGTGTTAATAATATTTTTACACTTTGGCATAAGAATTCATTGTAGAGTCATTAAATAGTGTGGAAATTTTTCTTAGTTAATAAGTAACTATTGTTTTTGTTATATGCAGAGTGGTTTGGCCTCTGATGATGATCTTGGATTTGATCTCGTTGGTGGTAGAGATGATCCCCAGTACCCAAATGACAGTGGAATATATGTATCATCAATCACAAAAGGCTCAGTGGCAGATGGCAAGCTGAAGTAAGTGCAGCTACTACTTAATTCTTTTTAAATTGTTGTAGATTAAGAAGTGATGCACACAGATGGCAATTTTTTAAATATCTATGCAGTACAGGATTCCATGCAAATAAGTAATAACATATATTTTGTACATAATGACAGTATTATGAAAAGTTGCTACCGGCCACACAGCGGAGATGGTGAGTTGTAGCTAGGCACAACGAATAGGCTGTCAAACAAAGCTTTTGGCCAAACAAGCCTTCATCAGAACAGGCAACATATACACATACACTCATGCAAACACAACACATGCAAACATGGCCACCTTCTCTGGTTGCCAAGGCCAGACTGCCTTTTTTGGAAAGAGCAAGGATTCATGGCGGAGGATAAAAATGCATAAAAAACTTAAATAATGTAGAAATATGTTCAAAAAATTCTCAAAAATACATCAGAACACTTCAGAAAATTCACAAAATGATGAAGTGGGTGAAGTATGGGGAAACAAGATGAAATATGAGGGAGTAGGACAATAGTGAAAGGTGAAAACCAACTGAAATTGACGTGAAAACACTGAGAGATAAAACAAAAATAAATAAATAAAAAGATTTTAATGCGGGTTGCAGGTCTGCGGGTGAATAAGAGTCAAGGAGAGGGACGGGAGATGTGACTAGATTAGGTGAAGTTAGTATGTGTGAGCTGGAATAGAGAGGAGAATGAGTGGGGGTGGGGAGGAGTTAGTAGGGTGAGATAAAAGTTAGTGTGGCATAGGAAGATACAGAAAATTACATGCAAAAATACACAAGAGTGACGCAGGAAGAGTGATCAATTTGAAGGTCTAGGATCAATGATATCGACAGGATTAATGTGGGACATGAGATGCTGCACGAATATTCAGTGTGGTCCTGTAGTTGTTTGTTGAGTGTGGCTGAGACAGTTGATACAGTGTGGCTCATAATTAGAGCATGAAATACGATTTGGAAGGTGACAAATGAAAGACAGGAGAGAAGACAAAGAAGGGCAGACACCAAGTATAGTAATGCATTAGGAAATAGTAACAAAGGAAAACAGCACTGGGTTATGGGATGGAAGAAAACCATCAGGCAAAATCAAACAATGGAAAATCTGGGATGGAGTTGCTACTCACCAACAAAAAGACTGTCAAATAAAGCTTTTGGCAAAACAGGCCTTCATCACAACACACACACACACACACACACACACACACACACACACACACACACACACCTGCATTCTCTGACTTCCAAGGCCAGACTGGCCTAAGAAGCCTTCATCGGAACACACACATTCATACAAATGCAGCTCACACACGTGACCAGTCTTTGGCTGCCAAAGCCAGGCTGTGGTTGTGTGTTTAGGTGTGTGTGTGTGTGTGTGTGTGTGTGTGTGTGTGTGTGTGTGTGTGTGTGTGTGTGTGTGTGTGTGTTCTGATGGAGGCCTGTTTGGTCGAAAGCTTTCTTTGACAGTCTTTTTGTTGTCCCTATCTGCGACTCAACATCTCTACTATATGGTGAGTAGCAATTTTCCTTTTCATAATATTCTTATTATTCCATCCTGGATTTGCCAGTGTTTTATTTTATATGTAAATTATACTTATTCATCAAAGAACAAATAGTTTTCTTTACTGTAACTCACACTTAATATACAGTTCTGGATCTAAGTTTCTTTGGATACTTCTTTTCTTCAGTCCCCATTTCCTTCTCTCTGATCCTTTCTTCTACTAATCATTCTTACTCAGTTGTTCTCCAACACACTTCCTCAATCCATCCCTGTACTACCTTCATCATGCTCCATTTCTACCCTATTATTCTTTGCAGTCAGGTCCATAGCTCCCTCTCTCATCCCATATTACCTATAGCTAGAAGGAGAGCCTCAGGTAAAGGTTGGAAGATGTGCTTAGGAGTTAGTGGCAAATCGAAGTTTTCCGAGTTCATCTGTGAAGTGTACTCAGAAGACTCAGTCAATAGGAGTACTATCCACACAATCATATGTGGAGGGGTAAAGAATCCAGTTGAGCACACATTTGTAACTTGAAACATATAATTGAGACCTTGCTTCAGAGCTAACTAGCAAGAAAATCCCTCATTGCCCCCCCCCCCCCCTGCTGCCCCCCCCCCTACTCCCTCTGCTGCCCCCCCCCCACGCGCACACACAGACACACACACAGACACAGACACACAGACACACACACACACACACACACACACACACCACAATCTCACCAAACCACATTGGTACAGCCAACTATGTTGTCTCATCACTGTAGCCCAACTGGTGGCAAGGGCTGTCTCTGGGAGATAAGATCAGAGAAGGAAGGAGGGAAGGGAAGAGTGGAGGGAGACAGGGGCTGATGGCTGGAAGGGAGAGGCAGCAACAGTACTGGATAGGATTGTGGGATTGGTGGTGGGCCTACACTCATGCAGGGTAGTAAAGTTGCTGTAGTACTCAAAGTATGTGAGTATCTGGTTTTTTTGGTGTGGTTGTTACAGATGGCACAGACTGTGAAGCAGATATTGACATTAAACATTTTATGTCCAGCAGTATGTTAAGTCACTAGATGGTCAACTTTAGCAACTTCCAAGCTGTGTCCAAGAGCATATGCTTCAGGGAACAGTTGATTAGTAGTTTTTCACACATAAAAGGCTATGCAGAAGTTGAGGTGGAGTTGATACTTGACAGGTTAATTATCACACTTGTTCCTACTTATTATAGGATATAATATGCCGGTGGCAGGACTAATAAAGGTATGCGGGATGGCTGCATAGAAGAAGCCCCATACTTGGGTTTTCCCATTATCATGTGGCAGACATTGGGAGTACCTACACTTCACTGTTACCACATGCAATTTCCTCTGTATATATCACAGTAGACTCACCAGGCTACTTTCATATCCTGTTCCCTTCTGCCTCTCCCTTTCAGCTGTCAGCTCTCAGTCTCTCTTTCCAGCTGCCTCCCTCCCCCCTCCCTAGTTCTTTATTCTTCGCATACAATCTGTCTGACATAGCCACAACCTCAGTCGAGCTTCAGGGAAGAGAAAGTGTATTTTAATGCCCGCCCCCCCCTCCCCCCCCCCCCCTGCCCCCCCCCCTCACCCCCCCCACACAGAGAGAGAGAGAGAGAGAGAGAGAGAGAGAGAGAGAGAGAGCTCTGAATTTTGAATCTTTGCTTTGGAGTTTCAGTTTAATGATGGACATTGATAGTTTCAGGAAAGTTAATTGCTGTGTGTTTAATGAATTTGTTTCCAGTAGTACATGTTTGACTTATATTATTCTCATGAAAATTTTCCCAGTTTACACTGAGACTTTCTGGAGATTGATCTTTGCATATGGTATACAAGAGCTGCAAATCTCATATAAAGATTTTTTCACAGAGTACATGACTGTATCAGTCGTGTTAATAACTTGGACTGCAGCAATGTAAGCAAGCGTATGGTGGTTGAGACAGTACGCTCAAGTGGTGGCATTGCCAGCATGGTGGTGCGGCGAAGACGAATTGGGGGCCGCTGTCTGTACACAACACAGGTGTGTCTTATTTACTGTTTTAATGCTTTATTTGTTTCTCTGTGTCCTCTGCTTCATTGTTGATTGTTACGGTAGTAGCACAGTAAAGTTACACAGGTGAACAACACTGTTACACAAGTGAACAACGCTGTTATCACACTGTTGATATTATGTACCAATATAATGAAAAGGATAGTTGCGAGCTGCGAGAGAGTGTGGTGATGTGTGTGTGTGTGTGTGTGTGTGTGTGTGTGTGTGTGTGTCAGTTGCATTTGCATGAGTGTGTGCATGTGTGTATGTTGTCTATTTTTGACAAAGGCGTTGTTGGTGAAAAGCTAACTTTCCACCAGTCTTTCTGTTGTGCCTTTCTGTGACTCAGCATCTCCGCTGTATGGTGAGTAGCAGCTATCCTTTTCATTATATTGTTACATTCCATCCTGGATTTTCCACTGTTGATATTAAGCACTTGAAAGTAAAGCAAAAATTTTCTCTTGAAGTTGCAGTTGAATATGACAGACCATGGCCTCACGTTGGAAACTGGTATTTACATATGCAAAATTACACCCGGCTCTGTAGCAGCAAAAGAGGGAAACTTAGCTGTTGGAGACAGAGTGCTCAGTGTAAGTATATTAATGGCACAGTCATAGATTTATATCCTTCTAGTTTCTTGAGTGTACTGACTCTGGAGAAAAGTTCTATGTCCTTCAAAGTGAAGAAGAGCAGCAACTATAGATCAGTATAACATTTGTGTCTCATCATTGTTGTTGGTACAGTCTGAAGTCTCTTACAATCACACACATTGACTTAGCAAGTAAAATGGTATCATCAGAGCAGAGAAGAAAGTCCACAAATATTTATAGTTCCTTCATTTGAGTTCAGAATAACTTCTTCGGGCCGTGAATTTCAGACGTCAGATGTTTTGCTGCCTTGTGTGTGCAACAGCCAAACTTACATCCTCTTTGCTGTCATGTGCTGATCTCTTGTGGAATGGTGGTGAAAATCATTAAGAGAATTCATGCTTGTGAATCACTGATGTGGTGTTTAGGTGATGTGGGTTGTGCACAGTAAATTTATTATGTTGCATTGCTTAGGCCTGTGTGTATCTTTGAAGTGATGTGTATTCTAGTGATTACCAGCATGGAATAATGTGAATTAGTTGCAGGTCGTCCATTTTGTTCTTTTGATGCATTTTCTTTAAGCTATATGTTTTGTTGTGTATAAATTCTGTGTGGGAAAGTTTCTGTAACTTGGATCTGATTATTTAAAGTTTGTGGAGCAGAAGTAGCAAATGCATATAGTGTACAGATATCAAAGAGTGCTTTCAAGCAAACAAATGCCACTTAAAATTTTAAAAAAAGAAAAAAGCTTAAAACAGGCAGACATTAAAATCAGCATCTCTCCTGCCTGCTGTTGTGACAAATAATGCTTTTAGTGTATCTTGTTTATTTTTGTGTGTTTTAATATTGTTTTGGAATTGTCTTTTTCGTGTGTCTGTTACTGCTTTGTACACTTTTCTATGTTTCACAATTTGGCATGTTGATGGAGGGTCAATTTTCTTTCAGATTAATAACAAGACAATGGATGGCTTTAAAAGTGCTCTTGAAGCGATGGCCATATTGGATGAACCTACAGATATCATCACCATAACAACATTGAAGGCCTTATCATCTGTGAATTGTTCTCACTCATGTGGTCACATGCTGAGTATTGAAGAAGAGAGAGGGTATTTTGGTTCATCTAATTCATCATCCAGAGCATTAAAGGAATCCCCCAGTAACGCACAGAAGATGGTAAATCGCTGTTGCCAGACTGAAGGAGAAAAACTTTATGTGACAAATCCATCTCAGGGTGAAGATTTTGTGTCAGACAGGAGGTATATAAATACTACTTTTGGGATAGGAGAGAAAGCTGTGTACAAGGTGACTCCTTCTCCTGTGGAGAAAGGAGGAAATTCTAGGGCTTGGGATATGGTACGAGAAACTATTGACATGGTCAGAGGCCGAAAACATGCCAAAGACAGGAATCACGACTTGCCTGAAGAGAAAAAGCATCGCCAGAATCAGTCCCCCAATACTTTTGAGCGAGAGCAAGATGATGCACTGGCAGAACTGGATTCCGTCATTGAAAGTTACCACGGAAAGCCAGTGACATTAAAACGTAGCAGGCGACGTGCGGGTAAAGAGGCTGAACGTAATGGAGGAACTTGGCCAAAAGCTCGAAATGGCCCCATTATTGAGCATACCACAGGCACTATTCTCCATCCTCGAAGACATAAAGAAAGGTTACCTCTCGCTGCACTGTTGAATGATCCACCAAAATACTGTTGTCCACCAGCAGACACCTCCCATGAAAGGACAGCCTCTTGCACTGCTGGTTCTTCCAATTACAAAGCAAATTCTCCTGACAATGCAAATATTCACTACAGTAAATCAAGTCAGCTGCTTTCAGGTCAGAAATCATTTACTCCTGCTCCATTTAAGGAGCTACTCTGTGAGAAAAATGATAGGATTAGGGGACCATCAGATGCTAGCATTGATTTGTCTGTGAAATCTGGGAATGTGGGGAAAGAGGTGATGGAATATTATGTGAAAAAGAAAAAGTATCCACCAAGTGACAGTGAAGATTCCCACAGCCGTATACATTCCCAGTTGTATGGTGCTGTTAGGTCATATCCGTTTAACCCGTATCCAGTTGCACATCATCATCCACATCCCCATACAGAATCAACTGCCAACAGATACCCATCTCCAACATTGCTTCCTTCATCACAGAGTGGTGAATCTATTGGAATGACAGATATGAGATCATATTGCTTTGAACCTTCATATGCTCCACCATCACAGGTAAGCACCTTTTATTCATATGGTTGATGTTGCTCACAAGTTGATGTGTGTTGAATTTTATTCCTGAGTGTATTTTAATTTTAACCTCATATAATTTAGCTGAGAAAGAAACTGAGAGGCTCTTTTCCTTATGCATAAGTTACTTGTAGCTGCATTTTACACGAACACTGTGTTCACTTTTAGAAAAAGGATCCTCACTGTTACTGTTTTTATTGTTTGTGAAGTAGTTTGTTATACGCTCAGAACTTATATGAATTAACAAAGGTAAAAACTTTGGAAAGTTGTGCATTTATTCCATTCCTTTATGTAATATGTATTTTTTTAATGTGCTTTGACAGGGTTTTCATCACACTCACTCTCCATCTGTAGATCTTCCTTATAAACCACGACCAGTATTGCCAGCTCATTCACATCCAGGATATAGAGGAAATGATGACATGAACATTGGCTATTCATGCTGTGAGGGTGGAACATTCCCACGAAAAAAAGAAAATCAGAGAATACGGTAAAAATTTCCTAATGAACTTATCTCTCTTTAAATTTCAGCATTGCTGTTGAATGATTGATTGAAGTTACCTCTCTTGTCTTCCAAAGGGTAATGATTTTCAGAAGTAGAAGTATGAGACATTCCAGTGGAGTTGGTTGTATTCTGCAGTCTATCACTGAGAGTGCAATTGTTTTCTTGCTGCCCTCTCCACCACAAAAGGTCATAATCGGAACTGGTGAAAATTGCAGTTGTATCTAGAGAAAAATTCCATAGTAAACATTGAATTTCTGGCTGTTTTAAGTTGTTGTAACATAAACAAAAAGAGAAGTAACCCACAAAATTCTTAATTTATTTTTTTATTTTTTTGGGGATTGGGGAGGGGGAGGAGGGAGTCATTGTTCTGTTACATTGTGAAATTATTAACAAAGTCTGAAGAAGGAATTAAAAGTTTTGTGAAACTGGTGATATTCATAATGAACAGGTTCTCATGCTTTCCAATTTTACTAAAGTAAAACAATACTGTCTGAACAGGCCTTGAAAGGCCCAATGATACTAACTGACCGCCCTGTCGTCCTCAGCCGATATGCATCACTTGGTGCGGATATGGATGAGCATGTGGTCAGCACACTGCTCCCCCAGCCATTGTTAGTTTTTGTGACCAGAGCCACTATTTCTCAGTCAAATAGCTCCTCAATTGGCTTGCAAGGGCTGAGTGCACCCCGATTGCCAACAGCACTTGGCATACTCGGACAGTCGCCTATTCAAGGTCTTCTCCTAGATATGATGTGGCAGCCTGATTCTGATAACACACACCTGCTAAAACAGGACAGTAGGTGTCAGTATGTGATTATTAGCCATTGCCAGCTTACCTGGTGGAAGTCTTGAAAAAACTGTGGCATGGAAGAAATAGGGGCTGCATATGATTCGTTGTAGTGATGTCACAGTTTAACTGGGTTATTGAAATCGTTGGAGGGGTGATACTCATTTAGTTACGCATAAGTTCTGAGCTTGAGAGGAGCTCAGTTGGTCAGTTTCTTGTAAGTGCTGGTACATCTAATAAATGTAATGTGCATGTTAATGGCAGTGAAAGCTATTGACAGTTGAATATCCTTCTGGAATATTACAAGCTTGGAGGAGTTTGTGAGAAACAGTGATGTTTCAGGTCTGAGTTAGTACAAGGAGTTGGATCAGTGGCAGCTTGTGAATATACATTATGGATGTTCACAGATTTTTAGATTCAAATAAATTTGAGGGTGGGAAATTAATAGCATCTGCTGTATAACAGTTATGCTTATCAACAATGCAACTAAAGGCACCACCAATAATAATATTAGCAAGAAAAGTAGTAGTGATGATGATGATGATGATGATGATGATGATGATAATAATAATAAGATGCATAACTTATCTGATGAAAGGATTGTTTTTGTGTAATTTTGTTGTTTTGTACATAAGTAAGTGCAGTTTAGGGCAATAACAGAATTATGTGTAAGCTTTCGCAGCTCTCCATTTTGCATTTTTGTGTAAGTGAGAGTTTTTGCGCTTTTCCATTTTTTCAAACAAATGTATAAGATCCCTAATAGATATACGAGTTCATGAATTTACTTCCATGCTGAAAATCAGATATTCTTATGCTGCGCCCACACAACAACTTGTGCTAACTGTACACCTCCTTATTAAATGTGCGCTTGTAGTCAAGCTTATTTGTATTCGTCATTCTCTCAATTGAAGGATCTATTCACAGAAGCCCTAGCTCCTGTGCGGCTAACTTTTCCTGGTAAATTACTTTTCTGTTCCCAGAATAAAATTTTTGCTTTGCGCTGATTTGAAACTTCCTGGCAGATTAAAGCTGTGTGCTGGACCGAGACTCGATCTTGGAACCTTTGCCTTTCACAGGCAAGTGCTCTACCAACTGTGCTACACAAGCACGACTCACGACCTGTCCTCATAGCTTCACTTTTCTGTTAGCATTTAAAATAGATTAAGCATAGTTCAAATTAACATTGCCCATGAAAGTCGATTCCCGCATAGTAAACAACTAACTGCAAACACACAGTGCTGTTTGTGGAAATGATTAAACTGAAGTAGTAATGTCTACCAACATGTTCACTTGACTCAACTACAAAAGAGGTGCCGAGATCCATAAGGGCCTATAGCGCACTACTGTCGATCCCACATTTAAGTGAATATCACAGAAACCAGTGATAAAGTTTTTTGTGAATTTTCGTGTATACAATGTGGGCTTATAGCACAGATAAACCTGACTCATCATAAGATCAACAGATTTCAGAAGCATGAATAAATGCTACAATCTCACAATCAACGGTGATGTGCTTTAGGCCCTTATGATTCTCAGTACCTCAAATGCCTTACTGTATGATAAAATTCTTAACTTAATATACTGTAACTCATTCAGAAACCAACAAAATAGGTTTACTGTCAGTACAACTTTAACATATACTGACATCTGATCCAATTTTACTAGAGTGTATAGTGAGTGTATTAGCATATATCATCCAGCAAGATTTATTCTGAGTGAACGGGGATAAAAGTCTGCTGCAGTGTGCGACCACCTGGTGGCACAGATGTAAACTTCTAGTTGAGTGGCAAGGGCGAGCTGTGCACATCATGAACCTACACATTGTTAGTCAAATCTGTATGTATTTGGCCGGTAAGGCTATTACATCACACGAGTTGCGCATTCACATAAGCTTCTTAAAATGTGCACAACTGAACGTGTGCTCACGAGCCTGATGACAAGCTTCATGGAGTCTAGGAGCAGTAACACGGTAGATTTAAGTTCTGTATCTTTCAGATTGTAGCATCTATATGACATTTTAAGAGCATTCATGGAAAAATAACCAATAAATCTGCAAGGTGTCGAGAATAAAATACTGAGATAGAATGTGATAAATTTGTTCTGAAAACAAAGTTTGTGTGAGAGTTCAATACGGTGACCATGGGTCCTCATCAGTTATGTGTATAGATGGTTTGTTGTGTACTTTTAAGTTCTCCAAATTCTGACTTATTTACAAATATAAAATTAAGTAAAGAATGTGATAGATGAATGAAAACTGGGACTCCATTAAGGGTACAGGGTACTTATGAATAGTGGAAAAATTGAAATTTTTTAAGACTATTAAATTCTATAGTCTTTCCTGATTACATTGATATATACATTATAGGGTTTCAAATGAAAAATATGTACCAAATTTTAAAGTTACGGTCATGTATGCCACCACACCCCCTTTATTTCTGTTACAGAAACCAGTATTATTTAAAAAGAACTGTGAACTTTCTGTTTCTAGTGATTATACATATGATTCATTGTATATGTTGGTAACAGTGCAGTTTTCTAGTGTCTGTAAATTATTATCTTTGCTAGTATTTACTTTTGTTTCGCTGAAGCAGTTTGTTCAGATGTTACTAAATGTTTGTTGCCCAAATGCTACATATATTTGTGGAAGTACACATCCTTTAGTGTGCAATAAATATGAACACGCATCAAGAAATTAAATAAAAGGAAATTCTGTGGTAACCAGTTAACAAACAAAGCAAGCCACACTGCTGAAAGTTACCTATGTATCAGTTCTTCTGGGAAGAAACTCCCACATGGTGGGCCTCGTGGTGTTTCAAATTTTTTCGTTAACAGTGATGCTGTTCGTAGCGGATTTGTTGTTGTTGTTGTTGATGATGATGGGGGCATCTTATCTTCTTTGATAAAGGAAGTGGCGAAATGTAAGCAATGTGTTGGTGTAGGCTGTCTGGAAATAACTGAACAACAGAGTAGCAGGAAGGGTTTAGCGTCAAAATTTGTTGTTTTTTGTAGATCCTGCAATAAATCTACCTCGAAAATGACTTCAAACATTGTGCATAATTCATATGATGTGAATTTGAAGTTAGTGTATGCAATTCGTGCAATAGGAAAAGGAAAAAAGGCTGATCAAACGTTTTGTGGTTTGATGGACCCTCCTCCTCTTCCTCCAGCAAGTACATAAAAATACTTTTAGGCACCTTGATGATTGTGTCTAAAGCATCTATGAAATGTGCAGTAGAAGAAACTGTAAATATTAGTGGAACCGGGGACATTACTGTTGCACTTGATGGGACATGGCAACATCGAGGACATCGTTCCGTGAATGGTGTTGCAAGTGCTACTTCTCTGGAGAATGGAAAAGTTGTTGATGTTGAGTGCTTATCTAAGTACTGCCACACCTGCCGTGGTAACACTGAAGGACGTATTGAACATCAGTGTTCTAAGAATTATGATGGTTACATTGGAGGTATGGAGTGTGATGGCTCTAAACATATTTCAGAGGTCAGTGCCCTTTTATAATGTTAGAAATACGATGCACCTAGGCAATGGGGACTCTAAAGCTTTCAATAAAATTAATGAGTTCAATGTTTATGGTGATACCGTGGTAACAAAACTGGAACATTTGAAAAAGAGGATGGGTGCTAGATTGAGGAAGCTATGAAGAGAAATGAAAGGAAAGTTGCTATCTGACGGAAAATCTCTGTCTGGCCGAGGCAGATTGACAGAAACTGAAATAGACCTTCTTCAGAGTTATTATGGACTGGCCATTAGACGAACTGCATGTCTGAATGATGTTACACCAATGAGAAAAGCTGTATGGGCCACCTACTTTTGATAAGTTGTCCATAGATGACCACCCTGTTAATGGACTTTGCTCTAAAGGAGCTGATACTTGGTGTGGTTACCAAAAAGCAAAAGAAAGTGGTCAGATATACCATCATAAGCATTGTCTTCCCGAGCCTGTTAGGAATGAAATAAAACCAATTTTTAGAGACCTAAGTGACCCTGTTTTGCGTAGTAAATGTCTTCATGGGGGCACTCACAATGCAAATGAAAGTTTCAACCATTGCATATGGGAAAGATGACACAAGAATGTTTTTGTAGGACTAAATACATTGAAAGTTGGTGTACTAGATGCAGTGATATTTTTCAATGATGGAGTGATAGGAAGGTTGGAAGTCCTGCTCACATGTGACAGACAACGAGGAAATGAAGCTGAAAGATTTGCTCTTCAAGTTACAAAAGAAGCAGGAAGTGCTAAAGGGAATGCCAAGAGGAAGCTTGAAGATGAAGAAATGCTGCAGGATGAAGACTATGCTTCAGAAATGTTCTGAGGCACAGTTTAATTGGACTTATATCTTCATTCACAATTTCCTGCAAGTTGTATTTTTGAGAATTCAGGTACGAATATTTCCTAAAGTTTATAAAGCATTGCTCTAATTTTTTTCTGTAACCTGCGATAGTCCATACTTATGTAGTAGACCTAAACTTTATTACAGAATCAACTAAATTATAGAAAAATAAAATTTTTATTAGGGAAAAAATTATAAAAATTAAAATGTAAGATGTATTTTTTATCCTTGTAATGGACGTAATAGGGGGAATTAAATAGGTCTAGTACCTCAGTCATCATGTCATGCATATCTGGTAAAAATTTGATCTTCTAATGTGTAACATTGGATTAAATGGTACCTCAATGTGAGGAAGCATTTTGGAAAAAAATTACATCCATTTTTTGTTATTTTTTTTAATAAGTCTAAGCTGGTTCAAATATATTCGAAATACTTCTAATTTGTGTAAAAAGTGTGCTGCATTACCTGATATCAACCAAAAATCTGTAAAACATATACATTATAAACAGTGCCCGAAAGAAATAGGTGTTGATTTTTATGTAATATTGAGTCAGAAAAGTACCCTGTATCCTTAAAGAGGATGAAAATTGATGCAAGAACAATCTTCAGTCTCGTTATCCTTTTTTACTTGTAACTATTAAGATTTTGTGCATTCTGGTCTGAGCTGCTGAAGATGACGGTCATGTATGCATGAGGTGTGCTTGCTTGTGTGAATGATGTGTGCATTTTTTTTCTGAAAAAGGCGTTGGCTCAAAGCTAAATGTGTAACACTCTTTTCGTTGTGCCTGTCTGCAACTTAATGTGTCACCTTTGTGGTGAGTAGCAATTTGTCTTTTCCTTATATTGTTGATATTCCACTCTGGAGTCTCCATTTTAAGATTTTGTTGTGTGTGTGTGTGTGTGTGTGTGTGTGTGTGTGTGTGTGTGTGTGTGTGTGTGTCTGTACCCCCACATAGTTGATATTTACTATAGTTGTTTTTTGTTGTATTTAGTTTCTTTCCATATCATGTGTTCAATCTTTCAACACTTGAATGATCAAAGTAACACCTTGTAAAATGTTATAATTTAGTAAGTTTGAATATTATTGTAAAAATTACAGAATCCCATCAAACCCCAGTGTGACAAGCAAAAGCAGTGCAGGAAAAGTATCAACTGGCAGCATTGAAAGAGCTTCAGACAGAGGCAGTCCCATGCCGACATTTCTGGTAGAAGTCTTGAGTCCTGGTCATAGAGAAAACAAGAGAAATTCTTTGCCTGACTATTGTTATTCACGGAAGTAAGTTCAGTGTTTCTCTTTAATTGTGGATTTGTATAATGTAAAGATATTTTATTTCTTGCATTGTTTTCTCATCTCTGTTTGTGTTGTTCTGTGTTACACATTCTTGAAATAAAAAATTTAAGAAGTAGAGGTAACAATGAACCGAAAAACAGAGATGCTGTGTCATGAAAAGATACATAAATGAAACAGAACTTTACTATATTTTGGGTGAATCCTTCTTCAGGACTAAAGAGTACACAAACATATCACACATACACTTCTATGGCTACACTGTCCCGGCTGACTATATTGTGCCACATCTGCAACTTGACTTACACAGTTGGGATGCCTTGCCGACACAGCAATATATTCAGTCTCCAACACATTTCCAAGTATTATTGAGTGTCTATGAGGCAATAATGTACCATTTAAATGTAAGCTAAAGGAGTTCTTGCTTGAAAAATGTTTCTGTTCTCTAGATGAATTCTTTAGTGGAGATGGTGGGTTGGTACCTACATATGTAGCATTTCTCGATAAGTTTAATAAACACAATAGATACACATAAGAGAGACTTGAGTCATCAGTAATACATACCACTTCACTATTCACAACAATCTGTCAATGCTGGAATAACTTTTGTATTATGCAACTGTAGAAATCCTGTGGTTATGAGGCAAAGAACTCATCAAGCCATCTTCGGAGTGCACTTTCATCCGGAAAGGAAGTTCCTTGAACATTATTCAATAGAGAGAAAAAAGGTGAAACTCTGAGGACACAAAATCAGGTGAATAAGGTGTATGCAGAATGACTTCCCAACCAACTCCTGTATAGTGCTTTTTGTCAGTCTAGCAGAATGTGGATAGGGACTGTCATGGAGTACCATCAGTTCTCACAGTCATTCTGGCCGTTATTCTTAGATTGCGTCTACAACATGTTTCAGCTATTGAGAGTAAATATCAACAGCAATGGTAACAACTTGGGGAAGCAATTCGTAGTGCACCAATCCAGCGCTGTTTCACTAGGTGCATAACATTATCTTTTGTGGATGGGGGCAGGTCTTTGTACAGGGAATTGCTGTTTTGTTTGGGCTCAGTCATTCCTTTCTTTTCATTATGTTAGTATAAAGACACAATTTATTGTCACCAATTAGGATACTGGATAGGGATAGCTGGAGTTGTTTATGAGCAAGCAGAGATGCACATATGGCCAACTGCTGAATTTCGTGATTTTGGCTTTGAGCATGCAGTACCCATACACCTAATTTTTGAACCTTCCCCATTACATGCAAATGTTGCATGATGGTGGAATGATCACAGTTCATCTAATTGCCTCTTCTCAAGTACACTGATGTGGATAATTATGGATCAGTATGTTTAAACGATATTCATCAAATCCCAAAGGTGTTCCTGAATGTGGAGAGTCACAGTGATCCTCCTCAAAATGAGAAAATCATTTTCTTCTCATGCTCTGTCCAGTGTTATTATCCCCATACAGGGCACAAATATTTCTCGCTGCCTTCGCTGCAGTCATCCCTCACCTAAATACAAACAGAAGAGTATGTCAGATTTCTCCTCTTGGCACTCCATTTTCTAGTGCCTACAGCTCCACTTACTATCTCAAAATGACAAAGTAACAATATACAAACTCAAATAGCAGCAGTGAACTACAAATAAAAAATGACAGTTGGTAATTAAACCCACAGCAACTGGACGATTAGCATGCGAAAGAAAAACTCTACAAAGTTATGCACCAACCTAATAGAAAAAATTATTTCCAATGTGTTTCCGTGGAGACCTGCTTTAACATGTCTTGCTGCTTTAAATGCATTAATTTGTGTTCTGCATGTCAAGATGGTCTTTCTTACTTTACAAAAACTGTATAAATAAATCTGAAATTTACTATTTTCTAATTTGTATTCTTAATCTTTGTGGTCCTTAATGACATTAACATAACAATGAATTAAATGTTTTGACTTGTCCTATATCCAAGTGTTACCAAACATCTGGAATATGTATTGCAATAAATAAATAAAATAGAAAATGAATAGTCGGAACAACCTAACTTTGTGTGTGTGTGCGTGCGTGTACGTGCACTTGCGCTCTGAAAACAGCAGAGTTGTATAAAAACTTGAAGTAATAAATTGGAAAAAAGAAAGAAAGCAAGTGTACCAAATACTGAGCAGTCACTGTTCTCTCTCTTACACAAGAGGGAAAACAGTGACTTCTCAGCATTTGGTTTACTTCTTTGAAGTAGCTATAATAGGTGTTTCTGTCTATTAATGTTTAACCTGGTTCATTCCGCATCACTGGAAGCTCTCCTTGATGATAGCATTCACTGAAAATGATATGGGAATGAGAGTGAGATTTTGTCTAGGACTCCGTTATGATTTCTTTCTGTATTCCTCTAATTTTCAGATGCATTCTTTTTGACCACACTGTACTTGTCTATTTATTTACTGTTCCCTTATCCCTAATAAAGCTGTCAAAGAATTTGTTGTTTGGGATTTTTTTTTCTAATTTTGTTACCATAATATGACACTACCAGTTTGGTATTATAGCCCGCGCACTCTGCACCAAAATGTCATCCACCATCTGTTTACTGCCGTAAAAATTTCCAGTGCATCTTCAGGGAAACATTTCTTGTTTTTGCCCCTAATATGGCAGCTGATAACATTTGCAGAGCTAAAGGATCCTTCTGCTTTATAGTGGCAGTGCTTTTACCCCTTATTGAGGTATTTCTCAAAGTCAGTTGCTTATAGCTGAAATGCCAGTTGCTTAGTCTACTTTCTGACTGCAGTAGAGTTTGTCAAAACACAGAGTGATTCACTGTTGTTTAAATGAAATGAAAATAATGTCTGCTTCTTGCATCAACTGGTAATTTAACTGAATTCTGTAATTTTTACAGACCTGCACCTGGAGAATTGAGAAGAGTGCACATAGATAAATCAGCTGAACCGTTAGGAATTCAGATTTCCTGTTTAGAAAGTGGCGGTGTGTTTGTATCTACTGTGAGTGAGCATAGCCTGGCTTCACAAGTTGGTTTGCAGGTGAGTGTAGCTTGGGGACTGAAAACACACTTTGCTTTTCCAGTGACTATACAATATGATTGAATGCTCTCATTTCACGTTCTTTCCTTGTTCTTCCTGCTATTGCACCTTTAACATAACTTGCTCACTGGTTGTAGTACCTCACACTGCAGAGTTCATTGAACTCCACTGTTATACACATTTCTGGTGGCTCCGTTATTCATTATATGATAAACTTATCTCTGTAAGTTAACTCGTGTAAGGGCACATGGGCAGTCATTGAAGAAACATGGTTCCCAGTGTTGTCATGCTTATGAAAGCCATAGCCTGTTCAGAACTAGAGTAGAGAACCAAGCTGTGGGAAATAGGAAAGCAATGGTAACAACTCACAATATAGTTGAAGTGCTGAGTCATCAGTAGGAATATGACTAAAACTGAAAATGTTACTGGCTTTCAGATGAATCCTCCCTCAGAAGTAAACATACATACATCTTTACAGCTTCAATGTCATTGCTGACTACATTGTAGTGAGCAAGGCCAGTGTAGCTGTGCAGGTGTGTGTGTGTGTGTGTGTGTGTGTGTGTGTGTTTGTGTGTTTGTGTTTGTGTGTTTGTGTTTGTGTGTTTGTGTTTGTGTTTTCTCTGTCTCTGACGAATAATTCATTTGAAAGCTAGCAATGATTTCACTATTATTGATGTGCCTATCAACAACACAACACATCACCTATATAGTGAGTTTTTACCCCTACAAGTTCTATGCACAATAGTAAAATGATTAATTAATGGCACAAGAAGAAATTAGGGACAAAATAAAGTTTACAATTTAATTATTATAAGAATGACTTCTTAAGATGACTCCTCTTGGTCAGTACTAACTTCACTAACATAATTGGCACTGTATTTTATTTATTTCATTCTGGATAAAGTCTAAAGTTACTTGTTCAAACAAGAATCAACAATACTACTTTCAAACAGTTGTGGAAATATACTGGATTAATTTTAAGTAAGAACATAAAATTATCTTTTCATGTCACTTTCAAGTTGAGATGATGTCATACACTTTGATACACCCCCCTCAAAACTGGATTTTACATGCTATTTTGGACAATGCTTTATATGGGTTAAGCTCTATAAAGCTTTACTAACAAATACACACTGCTTGCTAATATTAACCTACGTGCAGTTTCTCTAAGAGCTGGTGCCCATATATTCCACTTTTTGAAATTTATTACAGGTTGGAGACCAGTTGCTTGAGGTGTGTGGCATAAATATGCGGAGTGCCACATACCAGTTAGCAGCTAGTGTTCTTCGGCAGTGTGGAAACTCTATTACTATGCTGGTGCAGTACAGCCCAGACAGTAAGTGTAATTGATTTTATCCATTTACAAATTTACAAGATGAGTAATAGTAATTGTGTACAAACATTACTTTTATCAATTTTTCATTCTTCTGTTGTAGGAAGGTTCTGGTAAAATGTAAATGCTTTTGGATTAAAGGAGACCATTCACCAAAAAGCAGAAGCATCACATCTTCAATAGGCACACACAAAAGAAAGAAGCCATGTTACCTTTTGGAATAATTCTTTTTCGGACTAGAGTAAAATACACACAGAAGATGCACACATACACATGCTTACATATATGCACCTGTTCCCTACATGGTGCCGGCAGGACAAACAGTGCCAGTTCTGCATTTTGACGGGTGGAAAAGGTTGTGCTGGGGGATGTGTCGGGTGGGGTGCGTAGTAGGAGAGGGATTGAGAGTAGGTGGCTAATGGCTCAGAGGGAGGTAACCGTTTGCTGGCTAGGAATGCGGGAAGGAGGGTGGAAGGTACGTGGGCTAGGCACATGAAATGCAGTTGCCGGATCCGTTGTGGAGTGGAACACTTTTAAGGGGACATGGGAACACAAATAGGTATGGGGTCAAAGAACAGGAGAGGGGAAACTCCAGTCCTGTTACAGGCTTACCTCACCCAACAAAGCTGGGCCAACTGTGAAAGCAGCCAAGTCATATACCACCTCGGCTGCAAACACCACAAAGCTTCTTGTGTCAGTATGACTGCCAGTCAACTTTCCACCAGGATAACAGGCCACTGCCAAACTGTAATCCATACTCACCAAAACCCACAATCGCAACAGTCCTGGACACGCCATTGTAGCTCGCTGTTGTGCTCCCACTGAAAGAATTTCTGCTCTTGTTGACAAACTCCTCCAACTAATTGCCTGATATCTTGCCTCCCATAACAAAGATTCTAACTACTTCCTTCACTGACTCTCCACCATCCCCACCCCTTTACCTCCTGAATCCCTACTCATCACTGTTGATGCCACCTCCCTATACACCAACATCCACCATGGCCATAGCCTTGCCATTATTGAACACTACCTCTCCCAACGTCCTTCAGCCTCCAAATCCACTACCCATTTCCTTACACACCTTACTAACTGTATCCTGACTCGCAACTTCGTCTCCTTTCATGGGAAGGTATACAAACAAATTCGTGGCATAGCCATGGGCACCTGGATGATACCCTTGTATGCTAACCTGTAACAGGCCATCTAGAGGAAAGCTACTTTGCATCCCAAAACTCCCAACCCCTAGTCTGGTTCAGGTGATAACTTCATGATCTGGACTCATGGCCAAGCCACCTCATCCTCGTTCCTTCAGAACACCTCCTCTCCAATCTGGGCTACTCCTCAACCCAATGTGTCACATTCCTGGAGCCTGCCCTCTGCATTTCAACAGCTGTCATCACTTTCACACAAGAAAAACTCTCTCATATGACCTAGCAACATGTGGGTGACGTAGCTGCAGTGATCAGAACTCCCTTGCTCGGTATGCTGGAGGTCCCATTCATAGACAGACACTACCTGCCAAACCTAGTCCACGAACAGTTTTCATTATTTTCCTTTATCATATCCTCATGCACACCCAGTTGTCCCACCACCCACAAGAATCAGCTACGTAGGAGCAACATCCTTGTCACCCTAATAGTACCTTGGACTGGAACAGATGAACCGTATCCTTCATCAAGACTTTGATTCTTTCTTGTCATCCCCTGAAATGAGGGAAGCTCTACCCAAGATCCTTCCTACTCCTTCTAAAGAAGGGTCTCATTGCTCACCCAACCTACACAACTTCCTAGTCCATCCCTGTACCACCCTCAAACCAAATCCCTTGCCATATGCTGGGCCACCATTAAAAAAAGCCATGCGATATACTAACTCTGCTGCAAACATTGCACAGAGTTTTATATTGATGTGATTACCAGCCAGTTGTCCACCAGGATGTATGACCACCCCCAAACTGTTCCCAATAGCAAAGCTGACCACCTGGTGGCACAACATGCAGCTGAATGCAACAAACTCAATTTTAATGGCTGCTTAACAACCCGGGCCATCTGGATCCTTCCGTGGACCATCAGGGACATCTCCATGTCCCCCTTGTCATGTAATTCATCTGTATTATTTTTCTTTTCTCTTTTACCTTTAATTTTTATATTTTTCAGTGCAATCACACAAGCAGCTACAACTGTGACTGATTTTATCTCCAAAACATCATTTTTCCAAAATAATGTTTTTGAAGCTGTTACAATAATAGATAGAGGTCTGAATATGTTGCTTATATAACACTATTGGAGGCAATTAAGCTGTTAGTTTATATTTGGTATAGTAATTACCTTGGCTGAGTAAAGATAACATATGCATTACATTATAACGTGAAAGTGTGTTTTTCAAACAAATATGTTTCATTTTAGGCATAACCATAAAATGGCACTTTTTCTTCCATGCTCTAAATAAACTCCCATTGTGATATAGCATATTGGCGTACTGGGTGTTCAGTGTTTCGTGCTCTGTCTGAGAAATAAGGAGTATTTGATGGAAATGTTGCTGCGCACTGCTCAGCTGTGCATCAAGGAGCTATATCTAAGGGGCACTCCTCTCAAGTGCCAGAAGGTCTTATTCACTGTTCATCATAGAACCATTCTCTAAAGAGGAAAAACATTAATAAAACAGTTTAGTGGTTCTAGCTCGTAATTTTACTATGATAACATGATAAGTTTTGTGCTTCAAATTTTATCAATAGTTATTTTTTTATGATTTATTTAGGATGGGCACTTTGTTGCTGAAAAGAGATGATTGTTGCAGCAAAATTAAATAAGACCATACATTGTGTGAAGGTGATGACATCTGTGGAATGTCTGAAATCATAAACTAGTAAAGAGGGCCTCTCTAAAAGTGCATAGACATTGTTTGCCCTTCTGTTGCATGAAGTTATTCATGCAGGCCAAATTTCTAATGATGTTGCATGCAACACTGTGTAGCCATTTAATGATTACTGCATATGTGTGTGTGTGTGTGTGTGTGTGTGTGTGTAGATCGGGTGTGGGTGTGGAAAGGAGGGGGGGGGGGGGGAGTTTCACAATGAAGAGGGATGCAAGTTTGTTTGTAACTTTAATTCCTGCACTCTTGGTTTTATTTATCTCCTGTCCAGCAAGGATTTTGCAAAATTACATGAAGTGCAGTCTCTTACTAATTACAAGCTCTGTTCCAGATTGAAACAGTTGTATCTGTATTGCATTTTCTGTGTCCATAGGGGGCAGAGGCAGCACTGTTGCGTGTCAGAGCAACATGAGCAATTAGTATTATTATTGTGTACTGTGAGTAGTTAGTATTATCACTGTATACTTGTGGTTTGTTTGGCTTGGGAAATTTTTATTTTTGTTTTGTAAATGCTGGAGTATCATTATCAATTATCTCCATTTCAAAGGCACATGCTGTGCTAAGTTATTTCTCCACATTCTTTTGGAATCATTACAAAGATCTTCCAATACCCTTGTTTCTTTTATTTTCCTAAAATGGTAAACTTTGTCTAGTGAAGAAGTGGAAGAACATGTAAAATAAGGGAAAGGGAACTGCTCACCTACAGTGGACTGATGCATGGAGCACAGGAACATATAACAGGAAACAGAATTCACGCTAGCTTTTGAACTCCTGCTCTTTTTTCAAGAACAACTGCACATGCGTGCAAACCCCCCCCCCCCCCCCCCCCCCCCCCCCCCACCCACCCACCCCCACACACACACACACACACACACACACACACACACACACACACACACACACACACACTCCTCTCCTGTGACTATGAAAGAATAGAACTGGAAGAAGTACTTTGTGTTTACTTACTGACGTGAATTACTTTTGTAAAGCTTGGTTCTAGAACTGGAAGACAGATTTGAATGACAGCTTAAGACAGAAGTAATAGATGTTAAAATCCCATTGTTGGTTCCTAAATTTTCTTGTTTTGTGTTCCTTGATTTGGGTTTGTTGCTTATTTTCTTAATTCCTGATTAGCTTATTAGGCTACAACACTTCTCATTCCTTCAGTGGTTGAGGGAACCATTGATATTAAACCTATGTAGTTTTGAAATCTGATCCTTTTTTTAAACACCCTGTATTATAATCTGTTCAACAGTGTTGTCATTGAAGCATTAAATTATATATCAGTTATAGTAACCCTTGGCTGAGGGGTGTGCCAACTATGTGATAGACATGCATGTGTTGAAGTAACAACTGTTTGTTTATTGACCACGAACTAACTCAGTACAGCTTAGAGGATGAAGGTCCTCACATGAGGACAATAAAATGTCCTTATGTAGTGATGTGTAATGAAGGCCAGTGATGAAGCCCACTATCATCAGTAGCGGTGATGTACTAAAGAAGCGGGCCATCTGGAGTGGCTATCAGATGGCAGTGACTTTGACGTTGGCAAAGGACACAAGTCCAGTGTAGTGGCACCTTGCGAGGGTCTGACATAGGGTTAGTTGCTGTGATGCTAGCGAAGCCGTGGGGCGGCACAGCCGATGGGTAGCAGCAGTGGCATATGTTGTGATCCAAAGTGTAGGCTCAAGGACGACTGGTACTTGGTCTGGAACCTGAAGCTGAACTGCTGTTGAGATGTTGAATGGTGACCTAAGTACCCATCAGTAGAGGAATACTGGTGCAGTGTCACGTGGACATGGGAGCGCGTGGATATGAATAGGCACCTGTGACTGCAGCCCTGTTTACCATGATTTGCATGCCATGTATTGGTGTGGCTTGTGCACCTGGACACTGTGGTGGCTGCAGGCGGCTTGGTGGTAGACAGCACAGCGACTCTTCTTTTGACAACCAACCTCCTGAGGTAAGGGAGGTGTCATAGCTGGCTCTCAAAGCATATCCATGAGTGAGGTAGCCCAATGTGCAGTGGTCCAGTGCTGCAAATACTACATCCCTCTCCCCTCGAGGGAGGTGGTGTAACTATCTCAGAGAAATGCAGCTTCCAGGGAAAGAGGCACCAGACAGCCACCAGAACTAGCTAGAACAAGACAACAACAGAACCAGTCACTGTAGACAAAATTTGATCCTGACACAAGAAGCATGCCATGGCCATGTAGGGAAGTGGTAACAGGCAGGGAAGGCTTGGGTGGAGGCTGGGATGGAAGTGAAGTGTCCACAGAGGCACAACACAAGCCTGGAATAACACAAAATGGGATTGGAGATGCCAGTGGGGTGCCTGTGTGAAAAGCAAAGATGGCCATGTAGGAGGCAGGTACGGAGGCTGCTACTCCCGGGAACAGCGATGGGAAGGCCCACCGTGACAGAGCCAGCAATGACAGCAGGAAAGGCTGCTTGGTTGGCTGCGAAGGTGACCACAATAACAGTGACGATGACAGACGGAGACAGATTTGTGAGGGCAGGCTGTGATAGTGGTGGTGATGACCTGGATGGCTGGTGAGTGTACGGGCACCAGTGTAACAAGGTTGGCGAGTACAGGGGCTCCTGCTGTGACAGGGCAGGCAAGGATAGGAGGGCTGACTGCGACAGGACTGCAACAAAAAGATAGCCGTTTGATGGCGTTACCTGAGTGGGCTGTGCTGGTACCAGAGGGGCAGCTGACATTGAGCTCTGTGAACAAGAACAGAGTGGCACTGTATGACAGCATTGTAACTAACTTAATGGTAGGTGGCCCAGCTTATCATACACAAAAACTAGATACCTGTTGTGGAAAAGAGCTGGAGAACTTTTAAGTGTATTGAATGGTGGACTGCAGGAGGTCCTGAGTTGCCCAAACCCTGAAGTGAAGGGCTGGAAGCAACATGAGCTCTGGAGAGGGGAAAATACACTACAAATGAATTAGAACTTGAATATACCCAGAGACACGAGAAATACACAGATTGACAAAAAAGGGAAGAGGGAAGAGAATGCACATAGGGTAAAGTTATCAATGGACCACCAGACTACACAGAAGAGAAACATTGCCCAAGAAGTTGCATGCACCTGCTGAGAAATATGAACACGAATTGCTACGGAATGCCTACCAGAAGTGAGACAAGTAAACAAATGAACATAGATACAGAATCCAAGAATAGAATACTCCATGTCCAGTACATGAGCCATCAGTGGGAAGAAGGCTGGCCATGACTGCATTGTATGGGTAAGATGCGACATGGCTTGGTGTTGGGCTTGGTGTAGCAAAGGAAGGGCAGCTGGGTGACGGACAAGACCAAGAGCTGGTGCTGCAGCCAGGGAACCATGAACAGGGGCTGGAGTGGGTGAATCTTGAGCAAGCACTGCACTTTAAGTATTACACATATCATGTAACCATTATCATCATCAGCTGAAGTATATGGCAAACACGGGAAGAGCACTGTATCATGAAACCAATTACTTTCATCACCAATATTAGCGCTTGGCTGAATGATGTGCTGAGTGAGAGATTGAGATGCACACATTGAAGTAACAACAGTTTGTTTATTGACCACAAACTAGCTCTCTAGTACAGCTTAAAGGATGAAGGTTCACACATGAGTACAACCGAAATGTCCTTCTGTAATAATGCATAGCAAAGGCCACTATGATGAAGCCCAGTCTCGTCGTTAGTGGCAATGAGTTGGTGTTTCTTCTGGATTGGTTGTCGGACAGCAGCAGCTGTGATCCTGTCAAAGGCCATAGGTGTAGTGTAGCAGGACTTTCCAGGGCAAGCTGATGTATGGTCAGCGGCTATGATTCTAGCAAAGGTGTGGGATGGCATGGCTGATACGTAGCAGAAGTGGCAGGTGTTGTGGTCCGAAGCATTGGCCTGAGGGCAGCAGGTATGTATAATGCGCTTCTCTATATGATTTCCACCTGGATGGTAATCCCTATGACTGTGAAATCTGCATACTTGAGAACGTCATAGAATTTATCATGAAGTTACCAAAATTTAAAAGTTTATCTAGCTGTGGCAGTAATAATGAGCAGTAAAATAAAGAAGAGGGAAAGTTCAAAGGAAGCAGATTACTTGTTTCAATTGGAGAACTCTCCCATACATGATAAAAATAATTACTTTTGTGTGTTTACAGAGTACCACGAGCTAGAGGGATCGGTAAGTTCTAGTAGTGATGAGAGTCCATCCCATTCTGGCTCGCCTACACCATGCAATTCTCCTGACACAACCCGTAAGCCTACACCATTGCAGTTGGGGGAATTGCCACCATCTGCAATCTGTAATCTCCGTAGTGGTACGACACCATCAGGTCATGGGACCCTAACCAGAAGCAAAATTGCCCAAGCTGTTTCATCTCTCACACGTCAGAATGCTACCACCAGGTAATCATAACATTTCCTCATGTTTTATGTTTCTTGGCTATAGTCACACCACACAAGCTTATCTCAAGAAGCAGTACAGTTTAGTGGTGTGTCTCCATCTCTGGTTTTCTATCTGACATCTGTGATTTATGTCAGTTATCGGCTACCAGCTATTTGCTGCTTTACTTTGACATGATTGTGACACATAAATAAGGGTGGAAAACAATTATTTTATTTTATTGCCAATTTCAGTGTTATTTTGTGCCAGCTTATTTTTTTCAAGCATTATATGTTCTTCATTTTTGTCTTATTTCATTTTTTCAGTGTTATTTTGAAAGTGAAAACAAACCTATCAGTTAAATTATATTTATTGACATTACATTTACAATGAAACTTTGCTTTTACACTTTCAAAGGGACTTCAAAAAAATAGTGTAAAATGTGGGAAAGAACTTTTTAAGCAATAAAAGTTATGTATAGGGTCCCCCCCCCCTTTTTCATTTTCATAGTTTATTTATGATATATGTGCGTAGTAGGCATTATCCAGTAAAGGTTATCTGCATTTACTATTATGTTTATCCAATAACGTAATTGGAACTGGAACACTGTCTTGGAAGTAGAAATGTTTGACTTGATTTTGTTTATCATAATTCATGTTTTTGGAAAGTATGCAGTTTTGTCATTCATTATCTAAATCATAAAATACCAAATAAATTACCTATTTTTTCATGTTTAGAGCAAAGGTGTCCAACAATTTAGTCCCACTATCAAGCACAAGTATTTATATACGTATTTGTGTGATGTTTGCATATGTGATGATCTGTGTCTCTTGCAATCTAGTTGTCATTTGAGATAATAAGACACACACACACACACACACACACACACACACACACACACACCACACACACACACAAACACTTGTGTGCACAAACCATCACTCACGTGAGTTGTGTGTGAAACATCACAAAAAATATGTACATAAACATATGCACTTTACAATGAGAATAAATTTTCGAAACATATTTTGCTAAGCTTGAAAAAAATACTTAACTGGTGCAGTGTTTTGCGAATGTGCTTTCGAGTTATCATGATGAGAGCAACAATCACAAAGTTGTGCATGCGCAGTAGACTGAAAACTGTTGTCATTGGTCATTATTTGAACAAACCTAGTTACTCCTATCAGCCACCTCATCAAGTAGAAGTTGACAGCAGAAGGAGATAAAGAACAAATTTCTTGATGCAATAATGTACCAGCAGCCATAAGGGATCAACAAAGATTAAAAGAACAAATTGTTCAGACTTATATTGATACAGACCTTTTGAGTATTCGTCCTGGTTTCAAGAAACTTAACCGCATAACCTTTGTAAACACTGCCATGTCTGTGTTATTTTATGTCAATTACATCAGTGTTTTCTCCATGAACACTGTTTTATGAAGTGTAAATCATGGGAAAATTATAAATATGTTAATGTGAAACTGGATGCAAATTAACATTGTGAACATACAAAATTTGATGAGAGTGATAAAAAATGTCATAAACAGCGGGAAAATTTTATTCTGGGAACATAAAAGTGAGTTTATACAGTATTTACATTGCAAAAAAAAAGAACCTTGTGTTAACTATATTAAATCTAATCTGTTTAAAAAAAATTGCAAAAGAGAGCATTGTCATAGCATCACAGATTCTTTGTTAGGTCATTATTCTGATGATCCACCAACACCTCACTATAGTGTGAAAATGATTGCTGGAAGTCTGTAATTGAACATGGAAGCCAAACTGCTTTCAGCACAACAGCAGACATTTGACATTGTTCACACTTTGTTCTGGCACTGGAAGTTGCTTTTCCCTTAACTTTTGAAGGGGTTGCGTCCCTTCAGACTACATTACAGAGATATGCCATTTCAGGTGTACATAACAGGTTCTTAGCTACAACAGCATTAATAGAGTTCATTGTTATCATCCTAAGTTTGGAACAAGAACACACACACACACACACACACACACACACACACACACACACACACACAAACGCAACTCGTTCACATAGACCACAGTCTCTGGCAGCTGAAGCCAGACTGTGAGCAGCAGCACATGATGAGAGATGCAGCCGGGTGGTGGGGGTAAGGATGAGGTTGAGGCAGCGATGGGGAGGAATACTAGGGTATGGCTGAGGAATGATGAAGTGCTGATTGTGGCAGTGTACAGAGATGAGGTGGGGAGAAGGTAGAGTAGTTAGGTGCAGTCGGGAAGTTAGATGTAGTGAGGGGCAAGGGTAGTGGAAAAGGAGGAAAGTAAAACGACTGAAGGTGTGATGGTGAATTAGAGGGCTGCATAGTATTGGAATGGGAACAAGGAAGTGGTTAGATTGGTAAGGACATTGACTAACGGAGATTGAGACCAGGAGGGTTATGGGAACGTAGGATTTATTGCAGAGGGAGTTCTTACATGTGCATGTTGGTGTGAAGGATCCAGATGGCCATGCTGTGAAGCAGTCATTGAAATGATGAACGTCGTGTTGGGTGGCGTTGCTCAGCAATGGGGTGGTCCTGCTGTTTCTTGGCCACCGTTTGTCGATGACCCTTCATGTGTACAGATAGCTTGTTGGTTGTCATGCCCACATAGAATACAGCACAGTGGTTGCAGCGTAGCAATGTATATCACATGACTAGTTTCACAGGTAGCCCTACTTTTGATGAGACGGGTAATGTTTGTGGTTGGACTGGAGTAGGTGGTGGTGGGAGGATGTATGGGACAGGTCTTTCATCTAGGTTTATTACAGGGATATGAGCCATGAGGAAAGGGGTTGGGAGCAGGAGTTGTGAAGGGATGGATGGATACTGTGTACGTTCGATGGGTGGTGGAATACCAATGTGGGTGGGGTGGGAAGAACAGTGGATAGGACATTATGGATAGGACATTATTTCTCATTACAGGCCACAACGAAAGGTAGTGAAATTCCTGGCAAAATTCCAGTTGCTCTAGTCCTGGGTGGTACTGAGTCATCTTCATCCTCTTCATCTTCATCTCCACATAACTGTTGCAACCTACATCCAGTTGAACCTGCTTAGTGTAGCCAAACCTTGGTCCCTCTTTACAGTTTTAACTCCTCAAACTTTTCTCCATTACCAAATTGACTATTTTGTGATGCCTCACAATATGCGCTATCAACATGCCCCTTCTTTTATTCAAGTTACGATATAGAGATTTTTTCTCTCTTATTCAATTCTTTTCAGTTCCTCTTCATTTATTTTTTGATCTACCCATCCAATCTTCAGCATTATTCTGTGGCACATTTCAAAATCTTCTATTTTCTTCCTGTCTGAACTGTTTATCATCATTTTCAGTTCCATAAAAGGCTAAACTCCAAATAAGAGGGTTGACTGAAAAGTAATGCCTCCACCTTCGTAACTCTTCAACAGTTGGCAGCATTGGTATGTGGCAAGTACTGCCGTGTTCTGTAGCCTCTTCTCTACAGCTCCAGTTTGCGGGAAGCCTTAGCATTGAATGGTTGTGTTGTTACAGTGTAAAGAATGGAAGAATGGAACCATGTGCAGACGGTCGGTCAATGTGATTTAAGCAATGTGCAGTCAGTGAATTCTTGACAGCAGAAGGTGTCACCCCAAAGGAGATTCACCAGAGAATGAAAGCAGTTTAGGGTGATTGTTTTGATGTGAGAACTGTTTGTCGTTGGACAAGTAAGTTTAAAGATGTTGAGGTGGGAACATCTGACTTGCGTGACAAACAAGGAGTTGGACGTACTGTGACAGAAACCCTTGAGTTTCACAAGCAAAATGTTGACAGATTGATTCAGGATGATTGTCGTATCACTCAGAGAGAAATTTCAAGCACAATTGGCATTTGACAAGAACATGTAGGTTACAATATTGCTTTCCTTGGCTATCGGAAAATCTGTGCACGAAGGGTATCCCAGATGCTAACTCCTGAAATGAAAGCGTGCAGACTTTAAATTTGCCAGGAACTCCTCTTGCGTTACAAGAATGAAGGCGACGCCTTTCTCCATTCAGTTGTGACAGGAGACGAAATGTGGGTACACCATTACGACCCCGAGACGAAATGTCGGTCTATAGAATATTGACACAAAGACTCGCCCCAGAAAAAGAAATTCAAGACACAGCCCTCAGCTGGAAAAATCGTGGCCACAGTGTTCTGGGACACAGATGATGTTATCCATGTTGATTTCCTTGATTGTGGAACAACAATAAATTCAGAGTGTTACATCACAATGCTGCGAACTCTGAAACAATGGCTAACAAATATCCAAAAGGAAAAAGGAAATGTTTTCCTGCAACATGATGATGCCCAATCACACACTTCACGTACCACCACAGCAGAACTTCAGAGACTGAATCTCACCACCACCCTCCATACAGTCCAGATTTAGAACCATCTGACTTCCATCTGTTCCCCAAAATGAAAGATGATCTGCAGGGATATCATTATGCTTCTGATGAAGATCTTGAGAGAACTGTGAAACTGTGGTTGCAGAAACAGAATGTCAACTTCTTCCGTGACGACTTCAGAAAACTTGTTCATCGTTGGCAGAAATGTATCCAGTTGGCTGCTGTTTATGTCGAAAAGTGAACATTGGTAATTAAAGATCACATTCTAAGGATTATTTCTGCATTTGATTTATTAAATATTCCCATCAAAACCCAATTAACGAAGGTAGAAGCATTACTTTCCATTCAACCCTCATAGTTTCAGGAAAGACTTTGTAACACATTAAAATTGTACTAATGTTAACAAATTTCTCTTTTTTTCAGAAATGTTATTCTGACTATTGTGAGTCTGCTTTTCATATCCTCTCTCTTTCATAGATAATCGTTTATTTTTCTGCCCAAAATAAAAAACTCATCTAATAGATTAAACTCTCACCAACACTATTATTGGATTAAACTCTGCATCAATGGATGTCCAGCTCTTCATTGTGGAAGTGCGCTCCACTTTATCCCATGTGTTGGCTCCGTGGAAAAAAAATTACATAAGTTGATTGCTTTCCACACCTTCAGCATAGACTTTGTAGAATTGTCTTCACATTCATTCAGCAAGAAGAGAAGAAGTTCATGTTGATAATGATGTGTAATTGATTCCAAAATTCCTCAGTCAGTGGGCTGATTTAGGGCTGTCACATTGGTTTGAAGAAAGAGTGCTTGTTATGTACACCATCGGACTTAAAGAGTCACGTCGGAAGGGTGTCTGGAAGCATTGTCAATAATAAGAATAACTTTCAGTGGAAACTTTCTCTTCTTCATCTCTTTCCTCACTGCTGGTACAAATGCTTCGTGGAACCACTGACACAGTTATTTCTCTGTCCATCCACACTTGCAGTATTGCACTGATAGTATATTTATGTCATTATTTCAAAAACAGCATGGATGTTGGGATTTCCCAATCACCATGATTGGTGCTTATGCCTCTCATTTACGTTACTACATGCCATTAATGTTATGCACTGTTTCCGTTGCTTGTACTCACAAGCTTCCTTCTCGTTCTTGGCAGCTAATGTTTTTGAAGGAAATGTCTTGTAAAAGAGTCTAGTTTCATTAGCATTGTATAAGGCATCTTCAATTAAATCATCTTCCTCTGTTATCTTCTGTATCTTGTTTACAAACTCATCTGCTTCTCTTAGATGAGCAACTTTCCCTATTGACTGTCAGCTGCCGAATGCCATGTCATTTTCTCCGGTTTGATAGCCAACACTCACTTGCTGCAAACAAATTACTATTGCCAAATTGTTTGTTAAATGCAACTGGTTTTTCCTGTATTATTGGGCCACTGACTGGAATTCCTTTACTGCATTGCTGTCTGAAACATTTATAAACAGCTACTTCCAGTTCTTCATTCTCACTCTTTCACGTAACCTTCCATGATGGGTGGGTACATTGTCAAAGGGCAGCACACAAAGAGGGTGAGGAAATGTGAGAAAGGAGGAGGCGATAGGGTGAGGGCACGAAAACTGTTGGATGGAGGGTGTGGGAACACTAGATTACCATAGGCTGAGGCTGGGATAATTTTGGGAGCAGAGAATGTGTTGTAAGGATAACTCCCATCTGCACGTTTCAGAACAACTGGTGGTGGAGGAGAGTATCCAGATGGCCCAGGTTGTGAAGCAACCGTTTAAATCAAGCTTGATGTAACAGTTAGGTGAAAAGAACAAAATCAACATGCAGTGTCTTTCTAGAATGAACTACCTGCAGCCGTAAACTAGCAGAATAAGTGGGGCGTGCAACCTAGGGATACCAGAAACAGCGAACAGTGCTGCTGCAACCTGTTTCATCCTACCTGCATTACCAGGTCTGCATTTGTTTTGATGCTGCACTCCAACTGTTGTTCCATGTGCAATCTTTGAATTACAAGAAAAGTCAAGCGAGAGGTTGGTTGGCCTGCAACTAACTATGTAACGCATCTATTAAAACAAACTGTATTTGTCCGGTGGTGGACATCAGTAACAATTTTAAATCAGTTATAATTGTGCCATGCATCAGAAGTCACAGAGCCTACACTGAAGGTGCTATTGCAGGTAATCTTTGTCTCATGCAAATTTGACTGAGTAGTGGCCAACAAATAAAATATACTTCTACTGTTTGAAGCTTTATAAGTGAAGCACAAGGATAAAGTCAGTATAAATTTGAAAACTTAATAAACCACAGAATAATGTAGATAGAGAGGTAAAAATTGACACACATGCTTGGAATGACATGGGGTTTTATTAGGGGGGGGGGGGGGGGGAAAGCAAAGATCACAAAATGTCCGACAGATGATGCTGGACAGCAAAACGTCACTGACTGCACATGAGAATCGTGTATAAAAGGAGCTGTAATGAGAGAGAGAATCGGATGCGCCAGCAGTCACAGCATGTTGACGTTACTTGAAAAGGTATTTTTAGTGAAGCTGTATTATCAGAATGGGGAATGTGCTAGTTCAGCGTTATGATCCTATCGCCATAGGAAGGGGATTCGAACGGGTAAAGGTCCATTGACAAATGCAGCTGTGGCGAGAATGATTTCGTAGTTCGAAGCCACGGGTTGTTTAGACGATAGCCCCCGTAGTGACTGACCGAGCACAAGGCGCAATGCTCCTGAGACAGTTCAGGATGAAATGGAGACTATAGCGGGTTTGTCTATGCACGGGGAAATCGGCACTCGTGCCGTTGCACGTCGCACCGGCATTCCATACACTACTGTTTGGTTGGCACTTAGGCGTACCCTCCGATGCTATCCGTACAAAATCCATCAGAATCATGAACTGTTACGTGGCGATTTAGTGAAGCGGAGGGAATCTGCGGTGTGGGCATTTCAAAAGATGGCGGAAGATGACGATTGGTTGAGTAATGTGTTGTGGACCGACGAAGCTCATTTCACGCTCCGAGGGTCTGTCAATGCCCACAACTCCAGAATTTGGGCTACCGAAAATCCTATAACTGTCGTGGAAACTCCATTGCACGACAAGAAAGTCACAGTATGGATTAGATTTACCACATCTACCATTATTGGGCCTTTCTTCTTTGAGGAAATGCGTGATTCCGATTTTGTAAGTGCTACCGTGACGGGTGAGAGGTACGCCGATATGTTACAGAATTGCATCATCCCCAGCCTGGCTGATAAACACCTGCTGGAACATACAATTTTTATGCAGGATGGCGCTCCATCCCATATTGCTGGACGCGTGAAAGATCTCTTGCGCGCGTCGTTTGGTGATGATCGTGTGCTCAGTCGCCACTTTCGTCATGCTTGGCCTCCCAGACCTCAGTCCGTGCGATTATTGGCTTTGGGGTTACTTGAAGTCACAAGTGTATCGTGATCAGCCGACATCTCTAGGGATGCTGAAAGACAACATCCGACGCCAATGCCTCAACATAACTCTGGACATGCTTTACAGTGCTGTTCACAATATTATTCCTCGACTACAGCAATTGTTGAGGAATGATGGTGGACATATTGAACATTTCCTGTAAAGAACATCATCTTTGCTTTGTCTTACTTTGTTATGCTCATTATTGCTATTCTGATCAGATGAAGCGCCATCTGTCGGACATTTTTGAACTTTTGTATTTTTTTGGTTCTAATAAAACCCCATGTCATTCCAAGCATGTGTGTCAATTTGTACCTCTCTATCTACATTATTCCATGATTTATTCAGTTTTCAAATTTATACTGACTTTTTGATCACCCGGTAGATTGTAGTCCTTTGATCCATTGTGTTCATCTACTGCTTAATTTTTGAAACAGAACTGACATGACTGTTGGGCTAAGTTCACACAATTAAAATAAAACTACCAACAATTAGCAAGTTAGTCCAGTGAAGGGATACAGCTTTAAAATATAATAATATAATCATATAAAGTATAAAATTATAAAAAAAATGATTTATTAAATAAAAGTACCAAACAGTTTTAGTCATGGTACAGGTATTGCACTGATACTGAGGGTTTTATTTGTTGCCCTACAAATTTCATTATCAGTGCCAACTGCAACATTGGACATATGAAGGTGTTGCGTACTAACATACTGTGATCCTCGGAGTTCATTAGATGTTTCATTCAGTTTAATGCTGGACTTCCAGACTAAAGGACCAACATTCAGATTCCCCTCTGACTCCTCAGATTTACACTTTCAGTAGATGCCAGGATGGTTAATTGAAAAAGGACACTGCCAATTTTCTTTTGCACTTTTCCCCAACCCAAGGTTGTACTTCATCTCTAATGATCTCAGGATCGAAGATTTAGCTATCTGGAGCACAATCATGCAACTGGAAGATTTGAAGGGGAAACATTGAGCACTTGTAAGGCAGAAAATAAAATTTGGGCATCATGAGAATACCTGGGACTATGGAGCTTCATAGTAAAATAATCGACCATGAAATTAGTTCATTCATTTTGGATAATATGTTATCATGTACTATTTGGACAGTTACTTGGAGCATACTTTAAATTTTTTATTATGTGTTATTGTTGATAGCTTTCTTCTGTGGAGTAAGTTCATAAACTATGAGTTAAATTAATGTAAGTTTCTATAACCTTATATAACCTTATATAAAATATATTTATTTCATTTTATTAGTTGTAGATATGTGTTGATGTAGATTGTTGTTTCCAGAAGCCCAGATGATGCAAATAAGATTCCAGTTCGTGAACCTCGGTATCTTTTTCTTGAAACAAGAAAAAGCAGTCACTTGGGTGTGAGTTTGGTGGGTGGAAATGCTGTTGGCATCTTTGTTCATGGTGTGCAGCCAGATTCTGTGGCCCATAATGCTGGTTTACGGTAAGAAATATGCTGCTGTACCTTTAACAAGAACATGCCAAATTTGCTGCAGTGAAAATCTGATGCACATCATCATCATCATCATCATCATCAACAACAACAACAACAGCAACAACAACTTGTACAGTTTGTGGCCTATGGCAACATCTGCTTGGAACACTGGCACCTAAATTTCTCATCTTCCCACCACCTCTGTGTCCCTACTATAACCCAGCCCGACATAGTCTCCATAATTTCAGGAGGAACAGTAAATTGCGAGGAGGGGTATTATGAGCAGTTTCTTGCAAAAAACAAAAAGTTCCGTTAAGAATGTGTCTAGTGTTCAGTAGTTATGGACTTATAGCTGTCCAGTTGTTATAGTGGCTTCCATAAATTACTTTCAGTGAGTGATTTTTGGGATTATTTCCTTCATCTTTGATTTACAATTTCATATTGCTTTACGATATTCTTCTTAGCTCTGCTAATTGTTCATAAAAGCAACTTGATGTAATATTGCAGCAGTCCACCTGGCTACTGTCTTCAGATGAAAAGTTGTTGCTTAATTCTGCCAAACACAGCAGAAGCCTCTCTTCTGAAAATAGTGACCAGATGCTGTGCTGAAATATCATGTCAGACTGATTTTTACGATCTGCCATCAAACCTGAGAAGTAGTGGTACATATACATAATAGTGGAATTCCATTACAAGAGCATCAGTTCTTCTAGTGTCAAGGACTAATCAGCATCTTGCATTTATTTTTACATCCTGCAGTTCAATTTGTCTTCTCAGATATTTATTCTGTTTATTACTTATTGACAGCAAGAAGTGGTGGTGATGGTGGTGGTGGTGATTAATCCTGTTTTATGTAAGATGTGATTTGACTAACTTGATAGTGAAATACGTACACTCATTTCATAGAAGCGACATGATATTTAAACAAAATAAATAGTTACATCTAAGTACTCTGACAAATTAATCGTTTGGATATGTGAAAAGGTAAGCAAAGGCTGGTTTTTTGATCCCCTAGGGACTGGTGACCAAATTTTAGAATATAATGGCACTGACCTTCAGCATGCAACAGCAGAGGAAGCTGCATATGAACTGGCCAAACCAGCTGATAAGGTCACCATCCTTGCTCAATACAACATTGACAGTAAGTATGATCAATATAATATGTTCTATTCCTAAACAGTTTTATATATGGAAGTCTAAAACATGAAAGATACATTGAGAGGAAGAGACTAACAATGCACTGTTATAATTTTTAAAAAATCTGAAACTCACTTAATTTACTGGAATCATAATACATAAGAACTCAATCTGGTGGCTCCTGCACATAAGAAACCATATGGAAGCCTTTGGAGACTTGTAAGTGGTTGCCTACATAAGTTTCTGTTTTTGTAATTCAGTGCACTCAGAAAATTCATTACATACATGGTAGCTCAGTAGGTTGTAGTTGTTTTTATACAATTGTTTGGAACAGGTGAAATATTTTACCTATGAAGTGAATGACCACCATCATCCATAGTTTCCTGTGTACTAGCCCATCAGGCATCTTTTGTAACAGACAATGAAATGTTACGGACTGTGCAATACTCTCTCTCACCACCAGGGATGTGGAGCCATGTTTCTTCATTGAGGACCGAAGGCGGGAATAGCCAAATTGAGATGGTCCCACAGATTCTCGGTCAGATTTAAATCTGGGGAGTTTGGTGCCTAGGATAGTACGATAAACTCATTTTCATGCTCTTTGAACCACACACATTCGCTGTGAGCTGAGTGACATGTTGCACTGCCCTGCAGGTATATGTCATTGTGATGAGCAGAAACAAAGGCATTTAGGGGTGGACATGAGCCCCAAGATAGATGCATACTTGTGTTGGTCCATTGTGCCTTCCAGAATGATGAAATCACGTAGGAAATGCCACAAAACATTCCCCAATCCATAACAGTCCCTCCTCTTCTTGGACCTTTCCAACGATGGTTGCAGGATGTTTGCTTTCAGACATTTTAGAGCATAAAACATGTTTCACCTGAAAAGGCTATCTGTTGCTATGCAGTAGCGATATAGGTGTGGAAGTTCTAGCCTTTGTCATTGATGAATAGTCTGTGCATAAACCAGGCACCTGCTGCGGAGGCTCATATGCAGCAATGTTCACTGGACTGTCATTGAGGAGAGACTGTTGGTAGCCACTTGGTTCATCTGGGAGGTCACAGGCTCAACAGTTGTACATCTATTCAGCTGTATGCATCTCCGCAGCCATCATTCAACCCTGTTATCTTTGGCCTGTGGTGCACCACAGTTGCCTCAGTGCCATTTTGGATAGCACCATTTTGCCATCTGCAGTATACTTTAACCACAGCAGCATGCAAACAGTTTGTGAACTTAGCTGTTTTGGAAATGCTTCCAGCTGTAGCCCGAAAGGCAATGAACATGCCCTTTTGGTCGTCAGGTACATCGCTCCATTTCTGCTTAACAACAACTCCACTGTTTTCCACATCCCCCAAATAAGCATTACATACGTCCCACTGCTAGTTCTGCCTCTTGCCATCTGTAAGTGTTGTTGTTGTTGTTGTTGTTGTTGTGGTCTTCAGTCCTGAGACTGGTTTGATGCAGCTCTCCATGCTACTCTATCCTGTGCAAGCTTCTTCATCTCCAAGTACCTACTGCAACCTACATCCTTCTGAAACTGCTTAGTGTATTCATCTCTTGTTCTCCCTTTATGATTTTTACCATCCACGCTGCCCTCCAATGCTAAATTTGTGATCCCCTGATGCCTCAGAACATGTCCTACCAAGGGGTCCCTTCTTCTTGTCAAGTTCTGCCACAAACTACTCTTCTCCCCAATTCTATTCAGTACCTCCTCATTAGTTACGTGATCTACCCATTAATCTTCAGCATTCTTCTGTAGCACCACATTTCGAAAGCTTCTATTCTCTTCTTGTCCACACTATTTATTGTCCATGTTTCACTTCCATACATGGCTACACTCCATACAAATACTTTCAGAAACGACTTCCTGACACTTAAATCTGTACTTGATGTTAACAAATTTCTCTTCTTCAGAAATGCTTTCCTTGCCATTGCCAGTATACATTTTATATCCTCTCTACTTCGACCATCATCAGTTATTTTGCTCCCCAAATAACAAAACTCCTTTACTACTTTAAGTGCCTCATTTCCTAATCTAATTCCCTCAGTGTCACCCGATTTAATTTGACTACATTCCATTATCCTCGTTTTGCTTTTGTTGATGTTCATCCTATATCCTCCTTTCAAGACACTGTCCATTCCGTTCAACTGGTCTTCTAAGTCCTTTGCTGTCTCTGACAGAATTACAATGCCATTGGCGAACCTCAAAGTTTTTATTTCTTCTCCATGGACTTTAATAACTACTCTGAATTTTTCTTTTGTTTCCTTTACCGCTTGCTCAATATACAGATTGAATAACATCGGGGAGAGGCTACAACCCTGTCTCACTCCCTTCCCAACCACTGCTTCCCTTTCATGACCCTCGACTCTTAGAACTGCCATCTGGTTTCAGTACAAATTGTAAATAGCCTTTCGCTCCCTGTATTTTACCCCTGCCACCTTTAGAATTTGAGTTTGTTGCAGTCAACATTGTCAAAATCTTTCTCTAAGTCTACAAATGCTAGAAATGTAGCTATTTCTTTCCTTAATCTTTCTTCCAAGATAAGTCGAAAGGTCAGTATTGCCTCATGTGTTCCAATATTTCTACGGAATCCAAACTGATCTTCCGTGAGGTCGTCTTCTACCAGTTTTTCCATTCGTCTCTTAAGAATTCACGTCAGTATTTTGCAGCTGTGACTTATGAAACTGATAGTTGGGTAATTTTCACATCTATCAGCACCTGCTTTCTTTGGGATTGGAATTATTATATTCTTCTTGAAGTTTGAGGGTAATTCACCCATCTCGTACATCTTGCTCACCAGATGGTAGAGTTTTGTCAGGACTGGCTCTCCCAAGGCTGTCAGTAGTTCTAATGGAATATTGTCTACTCCCGGGGCCTTATTTCAACTCGGGTCTTTCAATGCTCTGTCAAACTCTTCACGCAGTATCGTATCTCCCATTTCATCTTCATCTACATCCTCTTCCATTTCCATAATATTGTCCTCAAGTACATCGCCCTTGTATAGACCCTCTATATACTCCTTCCACCTTTCTACTTTCCCTTCTTTGCTTAGAACTGGGTTTCCTTCTGAGCTCTTGATATTCATACAAGTGGCTCTCTTTTCTCCAAAGGTCTCTTTAATTTTCCTGTAGGCAGTATCTATCTTGCCCCTAGTGAGATAAGCCTCTACATCCTTACATTTGTCCTCTAGCCATCCCTGCTTAGCCATTTTGCACTTCCTGTTGATCTCATTTTTGAGACATTTGTATTCCTTTATGCCTGCTTCATTTACTGCAGTTTTATATTTTCTCCTTTCATCAATTAAATTCAATATTTCTTCTGTTACCCAAGGATTTCTACTAGCCCTAGTCTTTTTACCTACTTGATCCTCTGCTGCCTTCACTACTTCATCCTTCATAGCTACCCATTCTTCTTCTACTGTATTTCTTTCCCCCATTCTTGTCAGTTGTTCCCTAATGCTCTCCCTGAAGCTCTCTACAACGTCTGATTCTTTCAGTTTATCCAGATCCCATCTCCTTAAATTCCCACCTTTTTGCAGTTTCTTCAGTTTTAATTTACAGTTCATAACCAATAGATTGTGGTCAGAGTCCACATCTGCCCCTAGAAATGTCTTACAATTTAAAACCTGGTTCCTAAATCTCTGTCTTACCATTATATAATCTATCTGATACCTTCTAGTATCTCCAGGATTCTTCCATGTATACAACCTTCTTTTATGATTCTTGAACCAAGTGTTAGCTATGATTAAGTTATGCTCTGTGCAAAATTCTACCAGAAGGCTTCCTCTTTCATTTCTTACCCCCAGTCCATATTCACCTACTACATTTCCTTCTCTCCCTTTTCCTACTCTCGAATTCCAGTCACCCATGACTATTAAATTTTCGTCTCCCTTCACCACCTGAATAATTCCTTTTATCTCATCATACATTTCATCAATTTCTTCATCATCTGCAGAGCTAGTTGGCATATAAACTTGTACTACTGTAGTAGGCATGAGCTTCGTGTCTATCTTGGCCACAATAATGCGTTCACTATGCTGTTTGTAGTAGCTTACCTGCACTCTATTTTTTTATTCATTATTAAACCTACTCCTTCATTACCCCTATTTGAATTTGTATTTATAACCCTGTATTCACCTGACCAAAAGTCTTGTTCCTCCTGCCACCGAGCTTCACTAATTCCCACTATATCTAACTTTAACCTATCCATTTCCCTTTTTAAATTGTGACTGGTTGAGTGGTTATTGCATATTGTCATCGAACATAGGTAGTGGTCACATTAATGTGATGGGGCTGTGTATATAAAATCACTTCGTCACTGAAGACCGAATGTAGTGTTGCAGTGGTTAACCCACTGCTCCCACGTTTGGTAGGAGGAGGCTTCAAATACTCATCTGGCCTTCCTAACTTAGTTTTTGCACGGCTACCCTTAATTAGCCAAAGCAGTTGCTGATATGATCCCTTTTAAAGGGCATATCTATTTCCTTCACCATCTTTGGACTATACAAATCAATGCTCTGTCTGTGATGAGCTTATTGTCAAAGAAATGTCAAATCTTCCTCCCATCCTTCCTATATTGACTTCTGACAGTGAAAGCCTACAGACTACTGTTGAAATTCTATTAGAAAAATATGTATCAGAATATGTACCTACTTGGAGAAACAATTAAAGCAGGCAGCCAGGTCACTTTTCTTAGTTATGAGTTGTCTGGTTGCAGTGACTACGCATTAACAGTCAACGTTTATGAGACTGAAGAGGTGCTGAAATGATATTGCGTTAAATAAATATTCACTAGATGCAGAAGGTCAAGACAAAACAGAATGTAAGATATTCAGATTCACAGTAGTTAAGTATACAGGGTGGTCCATTGATCGTGACCGGGCCAAATATCTCACGAAATAAGCATCAAACGAAAAAACTACAAAGAACGAAACTTGTCTAGCTTGAAGGGGGAAACCAGATGGTGCTATGGTTGGTCTGCTAGATGGCGCTGCCATAGGTCAGACAGATATCAACTGTGTGTTTTTTTTTTTTTTTTTTTTTTTTTTTAAATAGGAACCCCAATTTTTTATTACATATTCATGTAGTACGTGAAGAAATACGAATGTTTTAGTTGGACCACTTTTTTGGCTGTGTGATAGATGGCACTGTAATAGTCACAAACCTATGGTTCACAATTTTAGACGAACAGTTGGTAACAGGTAGGTTTTTTTAATTAAAATACAGAACGTAGGCACGTTTGAACATTTTATTTCGGTTGTTCCAATGTGATACATGTACCTTTGTGAACTTATTATTTCTGAGAACGCATGCTGTTACAGCGTGATTACCTGTAAATACCACATTAATGCAATAAATGCTCAAAATGATGTCTGTCAACCTCAGTGCATTTGGCAATACGTGTAACGACATTCCTCTCAACAGAGAGTAGTAATGTTCGCACATGCATCAACAATGCGCTGACGCATGTTGTCAGGCGTTGTCGGTGGATCACGATAGCAAATATCCTTCAACTTTCCCCACAGAAAGAAATCCGAGGACGTCAGATCCGGTGAACATGCGGGCCATGGTATGGTGCTTCGACGACCAATCCACCTGTCATGAAATATGGTGCCGTACGCTGTGTGCCAGACATCCATCATGTTGGAAGTACATCGCCATTCTGTCATGCAGTGAAACATCTTGTAGTAACATCGGTAGACATTACATAGGAAATCAGCATACATTGCACCATTTAGATTGCCATCGATAAAATGGGGCCCAATTATCCTCCCTCCCATAATGCCGCACCATACATTAACCCGCCAAGGTGGCTGATGTTCCACTTGTCGCAGCCATCGTGGATTTTCTGTTGCCCAATAGTCCATATTATGCTGGTTTACGTGACCGCTGTTGGTGAATGACACTACCTCGCTAAAAAGAACGTGTGCAAAAAATCTGTCATTGTCCCGTAATTTCTCTTGTGCCCAGTGGCAGAACTCTACACAACGTAAAAAATCGTCGCCATGCAATTCCTGGTGCATAGAAATTTGGTCCAGGTGCAATCGATGTTGCTGTAGCATTCTCAGTACCAACGTTTTTGAGATTCCCGATTCTCGCGCTATTTGTCTGCTACTGATGTGCGGGTTATCCTCGACAGCAGCTAAAACACCTACTTGGGCATCATCATTTGTTGCCGGTCATGGTTGACATTTCACATGTGGCTGAACATTTCCTGTTTCCTTAAATAACGTAACTGTCTGGGGAACGGTCCGGACACTTGGGTGATGTCGTCCAGGATACCGAGCAGCATACATAGCGCATACCCATTGGGCATTTTGATCACAATATTGACCTTTTACGCAATTGGTAATCGGTCCATTTTAACACAGGTAATGTATCACAAAGCAAATACCATCCGCACTGGTGGAACGTTATGTAATACCACGTACTTATACGTTTGCGACTATTACAGCGCCATCTATCACAAAACGAAAAAAGTGGCCCAACTAAAACATTCATATTTCTGTACGTGCTACACAAATATGTAATAAAAAATGGGGGTTCCTATTTGAAAAGTGCAGTTGATATCCGTTTGACCTGTGGCAGCGCCATCTAGCGGGCCAACCATAGCACCCTGTGGTTTCTCCCTTCAAGCTAGATGAGTTTCGTTCTTTGTAGTTTTTTCGTTTGCTGCTTATTTCGTGAGATATTTGGCATGGTCACTATCAATGGACCACCCTGTATATTAGCAGTATTATGAAAAGGATAGTTGATACTCACCGTACAGGGGAGATGCTTGGCTGCAGATAGCACAACAACAAGACTGCCAGAAAGTGAGCTTTCAACCAACAAGGCCTGTGTGTGTGTGTGTGTGTGGGGGGGGGGGGGGAGTGTGTAGAAGTAGTAATTTTAAATTTTAATTTAAGTTAAGAGAGATTTTTTAAATTTATTTTTTGTAGGCCTGGATCCTTTCCAAAATGTCAGTAATCAGTCTGATGCAACAATGTTGAAATTAAATGCAGTAGAAGGCAATTAAAAAATGAAGATATAACATGCTCCGTTTGTAATATGTAATTGAGAAAAGGAATCACTTTACAAATATGTGTAGAAGATACAAATAAATTTTCATAAAGTAGTGAAATTAGGGTTAGAAGAAAACAAAACTTATAAATTAAACATTTTTGTACTTTCAGATGGTAGACAAAAACTATAGAAATAAGAGAACAGGAAAGGTACTGAAACTGTGTGTTCTGTGAAGGATTCTTCCTGGTTCAGTATTGTTGATGAAAACCATATTCCATGTTGTGTGGATCACGGAAGTTTCTAAATGCCAGCTATGTCAAAGTAGTAGATGTTTTTCAGCTCATTAATTTCCTTTATATCAAACAACAATGTTGCTTATTCTACAAGAGACTAGTGGAACATACTGCACATTTTGTTAAAGAAATTCTTTATCTCCACCTACTGCACTACTGACTGCCTGAATATACACTTACAAAATGCAAGAATAAACCTCTTAAACACAGGAATGTACATGAAATTTTAGCAAAACATACTACTAAGAAAACACAGGCAAAACTAAATATCTAACTTGCTGCCCTGGAGATATGACACCAGTGACAACTGGAGCCAGATGAAATGGTGTTGGGAAAATATGTACCAAAATTTATAGCTACTTGGAGAAGCAGTTAAAGCAAGCAGCCAAACCACTGGCAAATTTTTGAAGTATGTTCTTTATTTAAGGTAGCTCCAGTAAATTAGTTAAGACTACTGATTGGATTTGATAACTCTGCTTGGACATTATCTGGCCACTGCTTCGTTTTGGTGGAAGAATGAGTTCCACAAGGGAATAAATGAAGTGTATTTAGAAAGATATTCAGACTGATACAAAAGACATTGCTCTCTTGATTTTCAAGAAGAGTGTTACTGATAGATTTCAATATGTTGAAGGTGCTTCTGTGTTTTGGCTCCCTGGAGAATACGAGTAGTCATCTAAACAGAACAAATGCAAGCATTAATACAGTAATGAAAAATACTGATTGGTATACAAACACTGTAATGAATAAATCAATTCACTGTAAAGCGAAGCTGTGTGTAACCCCCCCCAAACACACACACACACACACACACACACACACACACACACACACACACAAAGAAAAAAAACAACACTACCCTAACACAAATGGACTGCAGTGCTGGGACAGTGTGTTTCTGTGACTGTGTGTAGTATGAAGTTATGCTGATTACTTTAAGGGCAAATACATAATAGTAATCCTAAGTCAAAGTAAGGACTGAATCTCTGAATATTTGAATGATTGGTGAGGTTCCTGACTAACTTATGTACCAACCCTTGGTATTCATCCAGGGTGAGGTTCCTGACTAACTGATGTACCAACCCTTGGTATTCATCCATAAGCATCAGTAATCTGGACCTATGGTGATATGATTTTCAAACATTGACGAAGTCTAATCATCGTATCAAAACAGCCATAAAATGAGGAAAATATCCACAGCTCTTAGTTTTCTGTTTGTATTCTTATTTCATTTTGTTGTTGTTTGTACTTCATATTTTTGGTTCAGAGAAAGGAGTTGAGTGTAACATTTATCTAAATGAGACAGTGAAACCACATTTATTTTATCCTTTCAGATGGAACTTACACACAAGTGGCTCATGCTGCAGTCCAGAAATCTGAAACTTTGTGCATTAAGCTTTCTTTCTCTCCTCCTTTTTTCATTTAAAAAAATTTCCTCCCCAGATGGCTCACAAATCTCTTGTGAGCATGTGCATGGTGAGCATGGGCATGGGGCCCAGAGCCATTGCAGTATTTGTTCCTTGCCTGTGCTGCAACCTTACTCCCTGGCTATATCTTTCCTCAGACTTGGTCTATAGGATAGGTTCTTTGTTGGTAACTTGGCTTGCATATAGGACATATGGCTTTTCCCACTTTGTTAGTTTATTTCTTTTTACCAGACAATTATTTTTCAACATTCATTTCAGTTAAGTCGTGTTTGGTCCACACATCCAATTTTTTTTTTAAGTGCATGCCAAGCAAGTTGGTCACCCTATACCCAGCATTATTGCCAGTCCAAGTGGGCAGGAGGAGGCAAATGGCTATCAAGCCATTCTTTGTATTAAAAAAAAAAAAAAAAAAAAAGTTTGAAGAAATCTCTTTCCTCGTAAACTATGAAGTGATCTGCCATAATTAAAACAGTGAATTTTTCTAAGGCCGGAGCATTTACTCTTTTTGGAAGAAACTTGGTGACATAGCTATCTATGCAACACCCCACAAGCATCTGAACGTGGTACACAGTATAATTTTTCACTGTTACATAATGCTGCAGACAGATGAGGAATTATGCAAAAACCTCGAGAAGTGAGGGCAAGATTCATATGTCATGTATGTCACATATGTCAAGGCGTGCCAGACCACAAAATTGGCACTGGAGCATTCATCCTTGCTCTTGAGGGGGATTTGCTATCTGAGAAACATAAAAATCTTTGTTTAGCATTGTGATTTGTGGAGACTAGTTGGTCGCTTCATGAATACTCCCCATGTGAGGAACCACCATTCTGTGTTTGTGTGGAGATGATCACTCTTCTCGATCCCCTATTGTGGGTCTCCTTTTTTGTGCTGGTGTTTCTACTAGAGTGTCGGTTACTACTGATCATCTCGCACCCACTTTGCAATGGCGTTCTCTTCTTACCCAGCTACTTTTGAATATGTAAAAGACAGCCCCAGGCCTTGATCAGTGCGTAAGCTGATGATCAAACATTTGAGAGTGACTCACAACACCATCTATTCATGTTTTGCAACTGTACTTGATTAGAATATGTTTTTCCTCTGTAACGGAGAGAAAGTGTCATCATCATAAACCATAAACCAGGCAGAAACCCAATGTCCTTGACAGGTACCAATTGATTAGACTTTCTGGTGTGCTCTAAAAACTGCTTGAAAGGGTGGTAGCCTGATGATAATGCTGAGTTATTGAATCACAAGGCCTTTTGTCACCCCCCCCCCCCCCCCCCCCCACCCAACCTACCCCAGTCATTTTCCATGAGGGACAGTCCAGTAGTGACTAGTGCATTAGGTTAGTAACATCAACACGACAGGCTTTTTCTAACACCCAAACTACCAGATGTCGCCGACGCAGATTTGCTTTAACTGTTTGCACGTGAAACTGTTACAAGGGAGAACGTTTTCCTGACATGTAAAAGGACTTTTTGGAGTTTGTAGCTATGTTTTTTTGACAGTTCACTTTAGCTTCATTGGTTGGAAGTAGCAAACCTCTAGTGTAAAAAGTAGCAAACCATTAGAGTACATTTGTATAGATAGGTATGGTGTTCTGTCTGACATGTGTGACAAGACAGACACCATTTGTGATGAACCAGTTAGTGCATTTGTAGTTTCACAGAATTAACTCAGTTGGAACAAAAGAATAAAGAAACAATTGCATCACATATGCGGAAGTATTAATAGTCCCATATAACACTTCTGCTCAGTCATAATACAGTAAAAAAAAAAAAAAAAAAAAATATTTGTCATCGTAGGGGCTTGAACCCAAGCTCCTTGGTACAATGATCTAACACTCTGCCAACTTCCCCAAAGAAGTTTTACATATCAGTTACTCATAGTTATGCTTTTCCTATTCTTCGTAGTTCAGGTGTTACTTTTAATTAACATATATGCCCATACTGCTGGATGACAGCACATAGTTTGAACTAAATTGGAGTTTTGGTTGATACCCTATCGACATTAAATGTTTGGTACTGATCTGAATGACTGACCTACATAAGGCTGGTAGGCTCCATCACATTTTGCCTACCCTCTGTGGCTGGAGCATTCAAGGCGCCCTACTACTGATTTTTATTATAAATTTTTCTCGCTCAAATCGTTTTGGGGCTAAAGTAGATAGGTCACTCTACTCCAGGTCCCAGAGAACAGCATTCCTCAGAGCTCCATAATGACTGATACACTCTTCTTTATTGCAAGCAGTGGGCTAACCTCCACTGTCAGAACAGTGATTACCCCTGTGCTGTATATCAATGACTGTTGCATTTGACATAGCTTCCAGCTTGTAGCCTTTGTTGAATGCCAGCTCCATGGAACCACTCAAAGGGTCTCCACTTGGACCTTTTCCTCCCACAAAAATGTGGATTTCTGCTGTCACACCATGTTTCATCCAAACCCAAAATTCAGCTTGGACACTGTTGTGCAGTTCAGATGTTTTTAACTCTCAAGATTTTAAACATGGCTGCAGCAGCAACTGTTGAAATTCTTCACGATAATGGATGACAGCCAAAAACAGTTGCAGGATAAAAATTTATTAAAATTCTTGACCAAGGTTTCGGTACATATAAATATACCTTCATCAGAAGTAAAAAATCCTGAACAGGAAGACACTTTCATTAGAAAAGCCTTAGCATCGGAAGTTAGAAACACAAAAGCTTAAGTAATAGTGAAATTGCCAGAGTAATACAGGCATAAAATCTTTAGTTACTTACTAAAATTACATCATGCAATGGAGATTAATAAAACAATTGTGCCAAAGGCGTCGTCAATAATTAAGACATCTTCTCCATTTGTACAACATGACTATAGGCACAGGGTCAAAGCGAATAGTTTAGCACCATTACTTCGCCTATGAACTATCGAGACAAGAGTGTGAAAGCACTAGGGCAAATGGTTTCGCAGAGAGAGGGCGCTTGTATGTGCCAGACACTCACGCATATTAAAATCCATGAATACATACATAAGCGCATCAAAAATTATTAAAAGTTGTGTTAATTCAAACTCTCTGTCTTAATAAATAAAACATATCAGACCATTTAAAAACATTTATGTAAAATATAAAATATAGAAACAATTTACCTGTGTCCTAGTGTCAAACAGATAACATCTAACGAGAGAGGGCACTAGTGTAATGTGCGAGAATCTCGCGTAAAGTAGGCGGTGAAATACATACTAGCGAAAACAACCAAAATGTTATAATAAAACGAAACCATCTGTCGTTGTGAATAAAAACATACTAGTCGATTAACCACACATACACATCGAAAATCACAAACAACAAACATCAAAAATAGATACGTAAAATCCCAACAAGACAAGAAAAGTGCATTTCACCAGCATCAACAAGCTTGAAAACTAACTTCTAGTCAGCCAGACTATATTATATTAAGGCAAGGAGGGGTTTGAAACTATCTAAAAAATTTTTGTTTCTAAAAGTCGACAAAAGGCAACACCCAGTTCGTCCCATCGTTAACGGAATAAAGAGTCCACATCATAAATTAGCGAGATTCTTACATGCTAAAATCAAAGAAGCCTTTGTTTTTGGAAACAATTATTCTGTTAAAAATAGTGCCGAGGTAATAAACAAGCTAAAATCGATAGAGATCTCTTCTTCCTCTCGTTTGGTTTCTTTTGACGTCTTAAGTTTATACACTAATGTTCCAGTGGATATCACTCTTAAGATTATTGAAGATAACATTCGACAACATAGAACTCTAAGTGAGCTACAGTTGTCGGAACTTATGTCACTACTGCAGGTTGTACTGGAATACAATTACTTTCAGTTTAATGGTAAAATGTATGAGCAACCATTCAGCTTAGCCATGGGTTGCCCGTTAGCTGGTATCTTAGCTGACATCTTTGTGAATGCGTTAGAAGAAAATTTCTTCAAAAACAATCCTGCGTTGGGTAATATGATTCCTTTCTATGCTCGTTATGTTGATGATCATAATATTTCAAGGGAGAGACCAAGATCTACAACAACTGTTTCATGTTTTCAACAGTTTTCACGAGAAAATGAAATTCACAAAAGAGATACAAAACAATGAGAGAGAACTCCATTTTCTCGACTTGAAACTTAAGTTATCGGGTAACACTATTAGCTTCGACATTTTTCGTAAAGAAACTTTTTCTGATAATATTATTCCAGTAGATTCTTGTCATCCTCAAACTCACAAAATCGCCTTCTTTCAGTCTGCTGTTCATCGTGCTGTGAGCACACCTTTAGCACAGAATTGTTTCGAAAAAGAAATATCTTTATTAAAGTCAATGGCTACTAACAATGGATACGATCCTAAATTAATTGACCAAATTGTTAAGAAAAAAACAGCTGTAAAATGTTCAACTTTAGGAGATAACAGGGCGAAAAAGAATGAGGGTAATAACTTTATTTCTATTCCATTTTTGGGGAACGTTTCATATAAGATAAGAAGACTTTTACAGAAACAATACGGTTACAGAGTGGCATTTTCCGTAAATAATAGCCTGAAACAAAGAGTAATTCATACCATTGGAGCACGGGAAGAACTCGGCACTAAGTCCAGTGTATACAAAATTACTTGTAACGACTGCCCAAACTATTACATTGGACAGACAGGTAGACCCATTAAGGTTAGGTATAAAGAACACATTGTTGTTGTTGTTGTTGTTGTTGTGGTCTTCAGTCCTGAGACTGGTTTGATGCAGCTCTCCATGCTACTCTATCCTGTGCAAGCTTCTTCATCTCCCAATACCTACTGCAACCTACATCCTTCTGAATCTGCTTAGTGTATTGATCTCTTGGTCTCCCTCTACGACTTTTACCCTCCACGCTGCCCTCCAATGCTAAATTTGTGATCCCTTGATGCCTCAAAACATGTCCTACCAACCGATCCCTTCTTCTAGTCAAGTTGTGCCACAAACTTCTCTTCTCCCCAATCCTATTCAATACCTCCTCATTAGTTACGTGATCTACCCACCTTATCTTCAGCATTCTTCTGTAGCACCACATTTCGAAAGCTTCTATTCTCTTCTTGTCCAAACTGGTTATCGTCCATGTTTCACTTCCATACATGGCTACACTCCATACAAATACTTTCAGAAACGACTTCCTGACACTTAGATCTATACTCGATGTTAACAAATTTCTCTTCTTCAGAAACGATTTCCGTGCCATTGCCAGTCTACATTTTATATCCTCTCTACTTCGACCATCATCAGTTATTTTACTCCCTAAATAGCAAAACTCCTTTACCACTTTAAGTGTCTCATTTCCTAATCTAATCCCCTCAGCATCACCCGATTTAATTTGACTACATTCCATTATCCTCGTTTTGCTTTTGTTGATGTTCATCTTATATCCTCCTTTCAAGACACTGTCCATTCCGTTCAACTGCTCTTCCAAGTCCTTTGCTGTCTCTGACAGAATTACAATGTCATCGGCGAACCTCAAAGTTTTTACTTCTTCTCCATGAATTTTAATACCTACTCCGAATTTTTCTTTTGTTTCCTTTACTGCTTGCTCAATATACAGATTGAATAACATCGGGGAGAGGCTACAACCCTGTCTCACTCCCTTCCCAACAACTGCTTCCCTTTCATGCCCCTCGACTCTTATAACTGCCATCTGGTTTCTGTACAAATTGTAAATAGCTTTTCGCTCCCTGTATTTTACCCCTGCCACCTTCAGAATTTGAAAGAGAGTATTCCAGTTAACGTTGTCAAAAGCTTTCTCTAAGTCTACAAATGCTAGAAACGTAGGTTTGCCTTTCCTTAATCTTTCTTCTAAGATAAGTCGTAAGGTTAGTATTGCCTCACGTGTTCCAACATTTCTACGGAATCCAAACTGATCTTCGCCGAGGTCCGCTTCTACCAGTTTTTCCATTCGTCTATAAAGAATTCGCATTAGTATTTTGCAGCTGTGACTTATTAAACTGATAGTTCGGTAATTTTCACATCTGTCAACACCTGCTTTCTTTGGTATTGGAATTATTATATTCTTCTTGAAGTCTGTGGGTATTTCGCCTGTCTCATACATCTTGCTCACCAGATGGTAGAGTTTTGTCATGACTGGCTCTCCCAAGGCCATCAGTAGTTCTAATGGAATGTTGTCTACTCCCGGGGCCTTGTTTCGACTCAGGTCTTTCAGTGCTCTGTCAAACTCTTCACGCAGTATCTTATCTCCCATTTCATCTTCATCTACATCCTCTTCCATTTCCATAATATTGTCCTCAAGTACATCGCCCTTATATAAACCCTCTATATACTCCTTCCACCTTTCTGCCTTCCCTTCTTTGCTTAGAACTGGGTTGCCATCTGAGCTCTTGATATTCATACAAGTGGTTCTCTTCTCTCCAAAGGTCTCTTTAATTTTCCTGTAGGCAGTATCTATCTTACCCCTAGTGAGACAAGCCTCTACATCCTTACATTTGTCCTCTAGCCATCCCTGCTTAGCCATTTTGCACTTTCTGTCGATCTCATTTTTGAGACGTTTGTATTCCCTTTTGCCTGCTTCATTTACTACATTTTTATATTTTCTCCTTTCATCAATTAAATTCAATATTTCTTCTGTTACCCAAGGATTTCTATTAGCCCTCGTCTTTTTACCTACTTGATCGTCTGCTGCCTTCACTACTTCATCCCTCAGAGCTACCCATTCTTCTTCTACTGTATTTCTTTCCCCCATTCCTGTCAATTGTTACCTTATGCTCTCCCTTATGCTCTGTACAACCCCTGGTTCTTTCAGTTTATCCAGGTCCCATCTCCTTAAATTCCCACCTTTTTGCAGTTTCTTCAGTTTCAATCTGCAGTTCATAACCAATAGATTGTGGTCAGAATCCACATCTGCCCCTGGAAATGTCTTACAATTTAAAACCTGGTTCCTAAATCTCTGTCTTACCATTATATAATCTATCTGATACCTATTAATATCTCCAGGATTCTTCCAGGTATACAACCTTCTTTTATGATTCTTGAACCAAGTGTTAGCTATGATTAAGTTATGCTCTGTGCAAAATTCTACAAGGTGGCTTCCTCTTTCATTTCTTCCCCCCAATCCATATTTACCTACTATGTTTCCTTCTCTCCCTTTTCCTACTGACGAATTCCAGTCACCCATGACTATTAAATTTTCGTCTTCCTTCACTACCTGAATAATTTCTTTTATCTCGTCATACATTTCATCAATTTCTTCCTCATCTGCAGAAGTAGTTGGCATATAAACTTGTACTACTGTAGTAGGCATGGGCTTTGTGTCTATCTTGGCCACAATAATGCGTTCACTATGCTGTTTGTAGTAGCTAACCCGCACTCCTATTTTTTTTATTCATTATTAAACCTACTCCTGCATTACCCCTATTTGATTTTGTATTTATAACCCTGTAATCACCTGACCAAAAGTCTTGTTCCTCCTGCCACCTAACTTCACTAATTCCCACTATATCTAACTTTAACCTATCCATTTCCCTTTTTAAATTTTCTAACCGACCTGCCCGATTAAGGGACCTGACATTCCACGCTCCGATCCGTAGAATGCCAGTTTTCTTTCTCCTGATAACGACGTCCTCTTGAGTAGTCCCCGCCCGGAGATCCGAATGAGGGACTATTTTACCTCCGGAATATTTTACCCAAGAGGACGCCATCATCATTTAATCATACAGTAAAGCTTCATGTCCTCGGGAAAAATTACGGCTGTAGTTTCCCCTTGCTTTCAGCCGTTCGCAGTACCAGCACAGCAAGGCCGTTTTGGTTAATGTTACAAGGCCAGATCAGTCAATCATCCAGACTGTTGCCCCTGCAACTACTGAAAAGGCTGCTGCCCCTCTTCAGGAACCACATGTTTGTCTGGCCTCTCAACAGATACCCCTCCGTTGTGGTTGCACCTACGGTACGGCCATCTGTATCGCTGAGGCACGCAAGCCTCCCCACCAACGGCAAGGTCCATGGTTCATGGGGGAAGAAAGAACACATGTTAGGTAAAAATGGGGAAAACGTACATAATTCCACGTTTGCTGAACATCTATGGCTCTTACAGCATACGCCACGTGAACTGGGCGACGTAGAGTTGCTTCATGAAGCTAATAAGGGTTACAAACTGGACTTGCTCGAAGAATTAGAGATTTTCAAGCATCTGTCTCTAAAAGATGGTTTTGTTCTTAATGAACAGGTGCAGCTTAGAAACAAAAATTTTTTAGATAGTTTCAAACCCCTCCTTGCCTTAATATAATATAGTCTGGCTGACTAGAAGTTAGTTTTCTTGCTTGTTGATGCTGGTGAAATGCGCTTTTCTTGTCTTGTTGGGATTTGACGTATCTATTTTTGATGTTTGTTGTTTGTGATTTTCGATGTGTATGTGTGGTTAATCGACTAGTATGTTTTTGTTCACAACGACAGATGGTTTCGTTTTATTATAACATTTTGGTTGTTTTCGCTAGTATGTATTTCACCGCCTACTTTACGCGAGATTCTCGCGCATTACACTAGTGCCCTCTCTCGTTAGATGTTATCTGTTTGACACTAGGACACAGGTAAATTGTTTCTATATTTTATGTTTTACATAAATGTTTTTAAATGGTCTGATATGTTTTATTTATTAAGACAGAGAGTTTGAATTAACACAACTTTTAATAATTTTTGATGTGCTTATGTATGTATTCATGGATTTTAATATGCATGAGTGTCTGGCACATACAAGTGCCCTCTCTCGGCGAAACCATTTGCCCTAGTGCTTTCACACTCTTGTCTCGATAGTTCATAGGCGAAGTAATGGTGCTAAACTATTCGCTTTGACCCTGTGCCTATAGTCATGTTGTACAAATGGAGAAGATGTCTTAATTATTGACGACGCCTTTGGCACAATTGTTTTATTAATCTCCATTGCATGATGTAATTTTAGTAAGTAACTAAAGATTTTATGCCTGTATTACTCTGGTAATTTCACTATTACTTAAGCTTTTGTGTTTCTCACTTCCTATGCTAAGGCTTTTCTAATGAAAGTGTCTTCCTGTTCAGGATTTTTTACTTCTGATGAAGGTATATTTATATGTACCGATACCTTGGTCAAGAATTTTAATAAATTTTTATCCTGCAACTGTTTTTGGCTGTCATCCATTATCGTGAAGTTTTTAACTCTGATAAAAAGCTGACATGGCTGCTCCATATTCAACGACGAATATGTTATCCACATGCGAAGGCTTGATGCTACCTGCTTTCTCACCAATATCTCTTGTGGTGCAGATTGCATGCCTCTGCTCTGTATTTGCCAGGTGCTGATCTTGACCCAACTGAATTGTGGTTGCCATCTTTATGGCTCAGTGGCACCTTTGTTTTTGAAATTATTGGAGCCAGTACATGATCGTGTAATGAGACTGGCTGCTGACTGACACCTCCTAGAATAGTTCCATAGACAGTGGGGATCTTACTGCATTAATTCTAATGGTATCATCTCCCATGGTCACGATATGATGATTTCCTAATCATCTAACTTATCAGATTCTTCATATAGGGTGTGTTGATCTCCTGACTTCTGTCCTAGAGTGCGTTTCCCAATTGGAATGCACCTACAGACCCTCTGCGTGGAACTCCGCTTAGCTCCCAGTGTTTTTGCCATTCTGCTCTTTGGTTAGTACTCAGACCACATACTATGACAGATATATTTTAAGGACCTAAAGTTCTAGTCACCCCCATGACCTTTTAGCAGTTGTTTTTCTCAGTTCCTCATGGGTATCAGGTTGGTACCATCATTTACACTGATGGCTCTAAAACGATAGACAGGATGGGATATGCTTTTACATCTCCTGTGAGTCAGGAGCAACATTTGTTGGTGGAAACATGGCATGCTTTTACGGTGAAGCTGGTAGCCATTAAAAGAGCCCTAAATTTTATTAAACAGACCTCCATTGACTGTATTTTAATGTATAGTGACTCAACAAGGAGTCACTAGGCTATTGATTAATGTTAATCTTGTCACCCAGTGATTCAAAATTTTCTCTCTGATGTCGTCGTACTACCTGTTCAGTTGTCTTGCTTTGGGTTTCAAGCCATGTCAGTATCTCATGAAATGAACTGGCTGATTGTTTGGCTATTAATGCAGATAATAACACCTCTACTCACTCAGAGATGGAACAAGATCTGTTTGTCTACTGCACTCTCAAATAAATTCCAAACTATCAAGGAGATGATGGCTGTGCGGCATACCTCCTCCCATTCCTTCCGGAAGAATCCACTGTCTCAAGTTACTCTGAGTCATTCATGTCACGTTAAACCATAGTTTTACTTTATGTAATGCGCCACTCCCACATTGTGGTTGTGGAACTTACAGATGGGTCACATCCTGGTTGATTGTCTCCTCCTTCTTGCTATCCATCTCTGTGCACAGTATTCCAGTTTCTTTGCCTCTAATGTTGATGGAAGTTATATAGGGAAAGTTGAAATGGTCCTTTGTTTCCTCTGAGAAAGTTTTTAAAGCAGCTTTCAGGGCAGGGGGACTGATGGTTGGGTTTGGCTCTCGGTGTTTGCTGGACCCTACCTCCTCTGCCACCTACCCTGGTCACCCCTTTTTTTCTTTTTTTTGTGTGTTTAAGTACTTTTAGATGTGATTAACCCTTTTTTATGCCACACACTGTTTTATTTTTTTAAGGTGCCTCTTCATTATAGTACTCCAATGATGGCTAGGCCTTAAGGCTTCCTCATCCGTAATGCTAACTGATGATGAACGAACAGTTGAACAGGTTTCCTCCAAGAGAATGTGTACTTTTTCCATCTTTAATGCTTTCACCATAACAAATTTTGGGATGGCATAGTTGTGGAGGGGACAGCCCACTCCTCCTTACCCACCTACCAACCTGATTATTTCTCTCATCATCTTATTTTACTTTTGTTGGCCCCACTGGTGTTCATTACGTTGTTAGCCTTTTCACTTTTTACTGTCCGCTCCACCCAGCTACATCGATTTATTCATTTATTTTGCTATTGTGTTGGAGGTAGTCAGACATGTAGGTGGTGTGTCTTGGTTGCAGATGAGCCCTAGGAGTCCTTCATCTGCTCTCTAGTCCACAGACTGGCCCGTCCTACATAATTTTATCTTTCATGCAATTATTTCTCACATCTGGTATCAATATAGCTTTCATTCCTTGGTTTTGCCACTAACTTCACGTGCACCACCTCATTAACAAGAGACTGATGACATCACTGGTCCATCAACTTCCCAACCAACTTCTTTAAGAAGTTGGTACCTGTGAAATGATTAGTTTATGTAGTCTCATTGATGAAGCTTTGAACACAAACTGTGGTCCTAAATCTTTTGTTAGAGCTACCTCCAATTGTAGTTCCATGAGTGGTCCTTTATTTTTGTCAAAACAGTGAATTTCATTAAATGGTAATTCATCATATTGGGAGTACACAATAGGAGCAAAATGCTTTGCTAATGTTACATCACATCACAGTGGAATTCTATAAGCAGAAATGTTCTTAGTGACATCTTCATTTGTAATGTATGTTAGCCTAGTGTTGATTTTGCCCATACCTGCTTCAGCCTTTATAAGTCTGTGGTTCTTATGTTATGGTAATGATGTTGCCCTACCATCTCCCCTCACCACCACCCCTGTAAAGGAGCACTTTTTGCATTGCATTCATGCTATATCACAGGTTTGTGTCAAAATGACTTTTTTATTTCAAGAATGGAAACCTGAGTTTCAGATTTGAGAGTGAGTTTTAGTTTTTAAGTAATGGAAGGAATGAAGGTAGCAACTCACCATAGAGCCAAGGTTTTGAGCAGTTAATATATACACGCAAACAAGTCTGGAAAAGTTGCCAAGCTTTCAAACAGTGTTGTTTTTCAGAACTGACTAGTATTGAATACACATTCACATACAAAGATGCAAAGAGACATACACCTGCGCAGCTATATTTTTAACTCTGCAAGGAGACATTAATTGAAAGCCTAGCAATGTTTTCACATGTTTAGCTTTTGTTAGAAACCTTATGAAACAATAGCACCAAACTATTTACAGTGATTAGTGAATATGTGCCTAAAATATTTTGTGTCAATGTTGAGAGCCCTCAGGATACACAATATGGCAGTATGTTTATGAAACTTGGCTCTATCCTTCAGTCACTGGCTGATAAAGTTTTGCTGACAAGATCGTTTCCTGTCACAAGTACATTTCTGAGAGAATTACATGGATGTAAATAAAAATGACTGTCTTGCTAGAACTACTATACATTTTTTGTTTAATGTTTTGTGCTCTTGGACAGTTTTGAATTTGAATTTTTTCCCCTCCAATACTTCCAGGATACAATGAAATAAGAGACAAACCTGGTGACAGCTTTTATATACGAGCCATGTTTGATCGGATGGGAGACATGGGAGATCAACATCAGTTGCAGTTCCACAAAGATGATGTGCTTTATGTTGATAATACAATGTTCAATGGTGTTCCTGGCCATTGGCGAGCTTGGTTTGTTGGTGAAGATGGCCACATGCAGCAGTGTGGCATTATTCCCAGTAAATACAAGTTAGTACCACTGCATTGTATACTCTCAGTTAATAATGTAACTGAACTAGACATAGCTTTTCCCATTTGGAAGGACAAAATTACACATTTAATCATATTGTGAATACAAAAGATGGTGGAGGTGTTAAGGTTATTTATTATATTAACCTTTTCATGGCAAGAGTGATATGCAGTAATAACCTACAAGAGTTCCAGAAATTCTTGCTCAGATATTTAGTACCTCATCTTACTGAAAATTCACTTGAACCTCCATTTTCACTTGTAATGATATTCTTTCAAAATTCTCCAAGGAGAATTTTAAACAATTTTTCTGAGAATTTATTAAACATGATTGTTTGAGCTTTCCTCTCAAGTAGGTTTATGGATACGATATATATGATACCTATATTAACAGTATAGATACTTTCTTTTAACTGTCTAGATACGTTCTTTTAACTGTCAGTCATATAATTCAAGCATATGAGTTAAATTTGATGTAAATAACCTACCTCAACACAAAGGTAATAACAATATTCACAATACAATAATAGAGTAATAAAATTACCACTGACAGCCTTTACATATGACCAGAATTTTTTGGGTTATGTGAGAAGTCTTTTAATAAGATACTGCTATGGTAATCATTGAAAGCTTTATGCATTGTCATTTTGTCATTGACATTTTGACAGGAAAAATTCATTTAGCATTTCTCTATCCATACTCTCAGCCACTTTTCAGTGCCTATTTTGTAGTAGTCTCTGTTTCTCTAGTAGTTTCTTAATAGAGACTATAAATCATGGAGCGCCCCACACATGATGAATTGTTTTACTAAGTACATATCTTTCCAGTGCTTGGTCAACTATTGGGAGTGGCGAAGGCATCAGCAGTGGCCACACGAAATTGTGCACTACCAGAGTGGCGGAAGTGTGTGTGCTGGAGTGCACCAGATTGTGTAACTGGTTGAATTTGGCTTGCAGGAGGCAGTGGACAGGGTCAGCGCAGTGAGCCAGTGGATGCACTTAATAGGATATTGCCACCTGAGCCAAGGACCAACAAACATCGCGCCAGATACTGCTGTCTGAGCCGAGGAAAGACATACATTGAAGATGGGGTCTGCAAGCGGTGTCCAGGCAGAGGTGGGCAAGTTTTGGATCATGTTCCTGGGTGGCGCTGAGTGCCTTGTAGTTCGGAATGAAGTGATGGGGCAGGTATGGTTGAGGCGTTTGGTGACAATGTTGGCAATTTCCACAATGTGACCTGTGTCTTTCATGATCTTGGGGTTGAACGACTTGTCAGAATTGACGTGGGAAGCACTGATCAATGTCTTTTGAAAGAGCAAGCATTATAGGCTCCTGATTGGTGAAGATTGTGAAGTGACAGACCTCCAGTGATGGCTGAAAGTATTTGATTGCCTCATAGATGGCAATGAGATGCACTCAAGGACCATTGAGTTACAGAGAGATTCCGTGAAAAAAAGCGAGCAGCTGCAGGATGACATCGATGGCATCTTGCTGACACCAAAGATGCATTTTGCAGTGTTTTCAATGAAGATGGTTTCCTGGGGGCATTCAAAGATTATGCAGCGATGCTCACTGTGCTCCTCGTGTGTCACAGAGGAAACGAGGATGTCGTCCAAGTAGGTGAGGCACTAGGAAAAGCCTCACAAGATATTGTCCAGGAAATAGTACCACATTTGGGAGGTCGGATGTCATAAAGGCGTTCTTGTGCAAGCTAAATGGTGTGGTGATGGTGGTCTTCTGGATGTCCTTAGGTGCAACAGGACTCTGGATGAAAGCCTTGGCACAGCTTATCGTGGTGAAGTTTGTAGCACCAGCCAATGCGTTGTCGTAGCTGTGTACAAGTGGAACTGAGCACCATTCAGGAATAGAACAGACATTTAACATCTGATAATCACCATGAGACATCTTTCTCCTTGACAAGGTGAAGGGCAGACACTCACGGGCTCTTTGAAGGACAACACTTGTGGCGATCAGTTCGTCAGACTCTACATAATCAATCTTGAGTTTGCCCAATGAGAGGGGCCCAAGGCTGGCAGAAGACTGGTGGTCCAGTCGTGGCATCAGTGCAATGGACAGTCATATGACAAACTTACCGAGGTGCACTGGATGGGCATGTGAGAGCAGGAAGCTATGCCAGGAGGTCAGCGTTTGGGCTGGAGTATGCCACCTGCTTCACATTGAAGAAGACAGTGAACTGGGTGGAGCAGTTAGTTGATCTCCTGGTATCACTGTGAATTAGGTGCCAGCAGGTGGTAGTGCCTGATAAAGTCCACTCCAATAGCGGGTTTGATGACATCAGGGGCTTGAAGGCCGAGGAGAGGTCCCACTGGAGGTCAAAATTGAGGATGCGATGATGTATGCTATAAGTGATGATGGTAGAGGTGTTTGCCACAGTCAGGAGGGTTGATGTGGTGACACCAATGTCCCATATGAGCCATTATGGCAAAATAGACAATTCGCAGCCATTGCCGACCAGGAAAGGTGTGACAGAGCAGGCATCGCAGACCAAAGAAGTGAGCAGCAGCCAGGTGCCCAATCCTGGCAGTTGTTGGTGGTTGTGGCCCAAGAGCAGCACTCCCAGGTTGAAGCATCTGGGACAAAGCTCTCGTGGTACTAGCCATGCTGTGCGAGGCACCAGCAGGGTGGCTGGAGCTATAGCAGTGATAGCTGTCATTGTGCCAGCAGCTGGGGTTGCACTCTTGGTGGCGGTCGGCGTTGAGGGTGTCAACAACAGCCTGTGGCACTGCCATTTTTGTGCTGAGGTGCGTGAAGATGTCATGTACCCCCTACAACTGGAGAGCATGCTGCAGGCCGGCAAGGAGGGTAGCAGTCCATGACGAGTGGGGTGGCTGTCAGTGCGACAGCCAGTTGGCAGTGCTATATTTGAGAGAGACTGATGTGCAATCTGATGTCTCAAAGTCTTGTAGTGGTCGGTGGCTGGGGGGACAACAAGATGATGTCGGGCATCTCCATCGTGTATGCTGACTTGAACTGGCTGATCACCACGTTGATGCTGCAACTGGTGGAGATCGCATCCACTGAGAAAAACTGCAGGTGCAGGTCCAGGGGTAAGGGGTTGAAAAGTGGCAGGTGAGCTGTGCTACTGTTGCATAGTGGCATGGAGTGGCTAAAATAGGTGGTGTCTCAAATATTGGCACATTGTCACTGGGTGGAATGGCAGCAGCAGCAGCAGAAGAAGAAGAAGAAGAAGAAGAAGAAGAAGAAGAAGAAGAATAAATGTGGGCCAGTGGGGGCGCCAGTGTGGCTTCTGGTGCAGGGGACTGGGTCTCCAGTGTAGTTAGCTTTTTAGCATTCCAGCTCCACAAAGTGCATGGTCAGATCAGTGATAATTTTGGCGGGTGAATACACGAAACACATGAGAGTGAAATGGCTTGTGATGCAAAGCACGAAATATAGATTGTTGCGAAATATTATCTGTACCGCCAGTATAGTTTGTCACGTGAAACACAACATAATAGCCTCAGTGCGGTTGTGTTCATAGCAAAGAAATAGAAGTAGCTTGTGGGGTGTGCATGTGAGCAGGAGTCTGTGATTTGCACCTAATGAGACAAGGTGGCAGTTAGCAACATGTAGAGTTTGAATCACCTGAGTTTATCATTGGGTTACCGATGTAGGATCATTGGTACCTAATTAAACAATCCACAAAAAATTAGATAAAATTGAGCACATGGGAATAGGCATGGTAGGCAATGGCACAATGAATAACCTTCACAAAACACTTAAGGCAAAAACAGAATTATTGAATTAACTGAACTGCCACAAGGAGCTCTGAAATAATCTCAAGAATTAATAGCTTTTACTGGTTCCTGAAACCATGAGGCACAATATTAATGTCAGTTGTTGATATGGTGAATAAGAAAGGAAAGAGTGGCACCAAGAAGTGCAATAAAAATAGCATCATTAGTAGCAATTTGTTCGGGGAGGGGGTGGGGGGAACACTCACTCTATACACTGTCCAACATGAGTGTCGACACACAGAATAAAGTCACAACCAAACTGGCATTGTCACCTTGAAAAGAAGAAGAGAACTGAGAGTGAAGTTAGGCCGATGGAAGAATTGGTAGGAGCAAGGCCATTGTCTTGGTCCCATTAGCCAGTGACTGTAGTAGATGGGTGTATGGTCGCATGGCAGAACTAAGACCTTTGGGTGGAAGTACGTAGACAGATTTGCATGAGGAAATGACCTCAATGAATTACTAGACAGCCATAGTGAAAAAATAATTGCGTATTGAATGGATTCGGACTGCTAAAATCGAAGTGCAGTGAAGAGCTGTCATAATATTACTGCCTCTTCATCTAGTCTGCTGAACATTGTGCTTCTGCTTGACTCAGTGGTACAATCTCAGACTATGGAGCCAGAAGTTTGAGCCCCAGTCATTTGTAGGTTTTTTTTTAATCACTTCGTTCACCACAGAAAATGAGAAAATGTTTGTTGGGAAATGCTGGGTTGCACCTGGTTTGGAGTCGTTATTAATCTGTCGGTACCCCTATAGCCGTATGTGTAGTCAGTTTGAAGATGGGTGTATGGCACTTTCAACAGGACCATGCCTAGTAAAACATGATGGTGTTCAAACCAACTTTTGAATTGATGACAGATTATATTTTCATTGTTACAAACATTTCTAATTTCCTTTGTACTTTGGTAATCATTGTTGGTAGGGCTGTATCTTGGTCAGTGACATCATTTTCAATGTGGATATCCTCAGGGAGCTCAGATATATTTGTTACCATTAGAACTATTATACAGGGTGGTTATAATTAAACTTTCACTACTTGAGCCGTTGTGGGTGGAAAAAATATTTACCCCTATGTGTTACAAACTTTATAGAAATGATGTTCAGACTGCGCATTGTAAGATTTGCATTGTTAGTGTCATGACTTACTGTTAGGCATGATACTGATGTAGTGACTTAGGGTTAAAACACAATCTCATAGTAAATTACAGCTGCAGACAGTCAACATGGGCTGCTGCTCTTTGTGAGTATCGACACATTAAAGGAATACGGAGAGGTCCTCTTTCTGTACCAGCGTTGAAGAACATGACTCGGAAGTTTGAATTACTTTGTGATTTGGGAATTGCTATTGGGTGAGTCTGTTGGCAGATTGTGCCACAAGTTGTTGAAGAAGTTACTGTTGCCATGGCTGAGAATGCTGGAAGGAATGTGCAATTTTCAAGCAGTGTGAGCTGTGTCACTATAATTGAATGTTCCATGGTCCATCTCTAGTACAGTCCCAGAATGTTGTGGATACAGATTCTCAATCACATTGACAACATTTGTACCCTAAACATAAACATGGTATGCAATTAACAAATTTTACCCTCACATGTGGTAAATGAAATGTGTTTCTTTCAATGGTTTATTCATTATTTCTCACCTGCATGTACTTAAACATGTTTCCACAAGTTTTATTTTCATATGATCTCTTGTTTTTCATGTGGGATCTCACAAGTAGCAGAAGTTTAAATAACCATCTTGTATTTTCGTCATGATTGGGCTTCCAAACTATTTGTTCCTAGTAGTTTTCAGAAAAAGCATTTAATATTGCTTGTGAACACAAGAGGCATGTCAAATGGCATCACAGGTGATGTCTGTGTACAGGTTGGATCATGTGGGATGTGGGAGAGTGGGAGAACTGGATTCTCAGGCTGATTGAAAGTCATAAAATCTGAGAAAGTGTGTGGTCATTATTGCAAATATGTGTTACAAAGGAAATCGTCCAGAAAGAACATCCCAATGCCATTTGCATGGGCTACCTGGTGGGTGGCCGGAAGTCAAAAGATGTCACAAAGAACAGCGACATTTAAGGGAAACTGTGGAATAATAGAGAGAGACTGAGGCGGAGATGACACAATTTACAGTAAAGATAGGGCAGCTGGCGTAATCTATGTGCCCTGAAGAGGAGCTGCAACACAAGAGAGACAGACAGAAGCATATGGCTGTAGATCTTGAACAGGAGACAGTAAGACTCAGAAGAATATTCTGGCAGACAGTCACAGGAGGCAGTCACATGGTCTCTCTCCCATGCTTCCTGATTGGTTTGCAAAATATTTTCAAAATATACTGTACTAAGGAGCATCTTGGACTTTTGGTCTGTGAGTTCATCATACAGATGACGGCACATTTATCCAGCTGAGTAACTGGGTACTGAATGCAAAATCTTACAAAGGTAGAACTACAATAAAATTATTAATTTGTTGTGGTCCTTGATGCACCAGACAGCTGGAGCTGTATATACAGTCAATGGATTCTACAACTGTATCTGCTGCTTCCTCATACCTCTCTCAGTATGTTGCCTTGTGACGCACATATGAAACATGCAGTGTTTTGCCAGAAACAGAAATAATTTTATTAATGCATGAAAAGATTTAGTTTATGACCTCCAAAGGTGCTAGAAATATTCTCTTAGATTTTGTCCTTACATAAGGATGATTGTGTTTTACTGATTTATTTGGTAAAACAGTTCCACTTAAAAGACATCTGCATCTACAGCTGCATATGTAAGCTGCTTTATGGTGCACGGCACTTTGTGCTGCTACTGCTTGTTCCCTTTCCTGTTCCATTCACAAATAGAACGAGGGAAAAGTGACTGCCCACATGTCCCTGTGCAAGCCCTAATTTCTCTTATCTTCGTGGCCTCTACATGAAATGTACGTTCATGGCAGTAGAATCATTCTACAGTCAGCTTCAACTGTTGGTTCTTTAAATTTTCTCGATAGCGTTTCACTTAAAGAACATCATCTTCCCTCCAGGGATTCCCATTTGAGTTCATGAAGCATCTTCGTAATACTTGTGTATAAATTGAACCTACCAGTAATAAATCTAGCAGCATTTCTCTGAATCGCTTGGATGTCTTACATCACTCCAATCAGGTGGAGATCATGGAAGAATGGATCGTACTACTGTTCTAGACAAAGTCTTCTTTATTGATGATATCCATCTTCCATAATAGCTGCTGCTTGCTGATCACTTTGTCCATCAGATTGTTTGTGTACATAGAGAGTAAGTGCAGTCCTATCATACACTCCTGATGATACCCTTGCCTCTGATGGACACTCACCTTTGAAGACAATCTGCTGGGTTATACTACATAAGAAGTCTTTGAACCACACGCTTATCTTGGAATCTAATCTGTGAGTTTGGACCTCTGTTAACAGTTCGCAGTGGGGGGGAAATGTTTTCCGGAAATCTAGGAATATGTCATCAGCTTGTTACCTTCATCCATGGGGTTTGCAGGATACTATGTGGCAAAAGGGCAATCTGAGTTTTGCATGGGTGGTGCTTTCCAAATTCGAGCTGATTTGTGAACATACGCTCTTCCTTATCAAGAAAATGAGCTGTTACATATGTTCATCTCCATGTCAGATAAAAACATACCTAAATTTTTTGAAAGTCTCTTCAGGTTTGCTGCCTGATCCTAAAATCAACTCGATTCAATATTTTGGCAGTCCAGCTGGTCACCATCTTCAGGTGAATGCTGCTTCTGCTGATGAGTTCCAGTGAGAACTGACTCCAGGCTGCAAATCAACGATCTGTGTGCGTCGACTTTCGGTGAACACTATGTCCCAAAGTACCATGTGGTTTTTTTATAATCCATAACCTCTAAAAATGGAAGCATCCCATCACTTTCAACCTCTATGGTAACTTTAATGTGGGGATGAAGACAGTTGAAGTGGTCCAAAAATCTATTAAGACATCACATCCATGTGATCAGGCAAAAAAAGGTAACATCGACATATCTCCAGAAGCATGTTGGTTGCAAAGCCGAAGTCCTCAGTGCCATATCCTCGAAGTCCGCCATAAATAAATTGGTGACCATGGCTGATAAAGGACTACCCATAGCCACTTCATCGTTCTGTTCGAAAATGTCGACATTAAATAAAAAATATGTGGATGTTAGCACTTAATGACAAAGCTTCACCAACTCTTTATCAGTTTTTCACTAATCAAAGTAAGGAACTCTTCCAGAGGGACTCGTGTAAACAGAGATACCACATCAAAACTCACCAATAGATTTGAAGTTCTCAGCCTCAAAGATTTCAATTGTTGAATAAAATCCACCGAATTGGAGATACGGTGTTCACACTTACCAACATATGGACTGAGAACAGATGATAAATACTTCACCAGGTTATAAGTGGGCGCACCCAAATTACTAACAAAAGGGTGTAGAGTAACCCCTTCCTTATGTAACTTAGGTAGACCATACAACCTACATCTACATCTACATCTACATTTATACTCCGCAAGCCACCCAACGGTGTGTGGCGGAGGGCACTTTACGTGCCACTGTCATTACCTCCCTTTCCTGTTCCAGTCGCGTATGGTTCGTGGGAAGAACGACTGTCTGAAAGCCTCCGTGCGCGCTCTAATCTCTCTAATTTTACATTCGTGATCTCCTCGGGAGGTATAAGTAGGGGGAAACAATATATTCGATACCTCATCCAGAAATGCACCCTCTTGAAACCTGGCGAGCAAACTACACCGCGATGCAGAGCACCTCTCTTGCAGAGTCTGCCACTTGAGTTTGTTAAACATCTCCGTAACGCTATCACGGTTACCAAATAACCCTGTGACGAAACGCGCCGCTGTTCTTTGGATCTTCTCTATCTCCTCCGTCAACCCCGATCTGGTACGGATCCCACACTGATGAGCAATACTCAAGTATAGGTCGAACGAGTGTTTTGTAAGCCACCTCCTTTGTTGATGGACTACATTTTCTAAGGACTCTCCCAATGAATCTCAACCTGGTACCCGCCTTACCAACAATTAATTTTATATGATCGTTCCACTTCAAATCGTTCCGCACGCATACTCCCAGATATTTTACAGAAGTAACTGCTACCAGTGTTTGTTCCGCTATCATATAATCATACAATAAAGGAGCCTTCTTTCTATATATTCGCAATACATTACATTTGTCTATGTTAAGGGTCAGTTGCCACTCCCTGCACCAAGTGCCTATCCGCTGCAGATCTTCCTGCATTTCGCTACAATTTTCTAATGCTGCAACTTCTCTGTATACTACAGCATGATCCGCGAAAAGCTGCATGGGACTTCCGACACTATCTACTAGGTCATTTATATATTTTGTGAAAAATGGTCCCATAACACTCCCCTGTGGCACACCAGAGGTTACTTTAACGTCTGTAGATGTCTCTCCATTGATAACAACATGCTGTGTTCTGTTTGCTAAAATCTCTTCAATCCAGCCACACAGCTGGTCTGATATTCCGTAGACTCTTACTTTGTTTATCAGGCGACAGTGTGGAACTGTATCGAACGCCTTCCAGAAGTCAAGAAAAATAGCATCTACCTCGGAGCCTGTATCTCCCAGGTAGATGCTATTTTTCTTGACTTCCGGAATGTGTTCAATACTGTTCCGCACTGTCGCCTGATAAACAAAGTAAGAGCCTAGGTGGAACGGCAGCTCCATGATGTAGTTTCTTATGTAAATCTGTGGACAACAAACTCTTGATCAACAATGAAAGTGTCTTGCACTTAATCCTTTCTGTGGGATCACTAGAAAGTCTTCTGTTTGCCGGGTCGTTGAGTAGTAAATCCATTTTTAGGATGTAATCATCCTGCGTCATTACAATGTGGCATTCCTCTTGTCAGCTGGTAAAACTACACTACTGGCCATTAAAATTGCTACACCACAAAGATGACGGGCTACAGACGCAAAATTTAACCGATAGGAAGAAGATGCTGTGATATGCAAATGAGTAGCTTTTCAGAGCATTCACACAAGGTTGGCGCCAGTGGCGACACCTACAACATGCTGAAATGAGGAAAGTTTCCAACCGATTTCTCATACGTTGCCTGGTGAAACGTTGTTGTGATGCCTCGTGTAAGGAGGAGAAATGCGTACCATCACGTTTCCGACTTTGATAAAGGTCGGATTGTAGCCTATCGCAATTGGGGTTTATCGTATCGCGACATTGTTGCTCGTGTTGGTTGAGATCCAATGACTTTTAGCAGAATATGGAATCATTGGGTTCAGGAGAGTAATACGGAATGGCATTATGGATCCCAACAGCCTCGTATCACTAGCAGTCGAGATGACAGGCATCTTATCCACATGGCTGTAACAGATCGTGCAGCCACGTCTCGATCCCTGAGTCAACAGATGGGGACGTTTGCAAGACAACAACCATCTGCACAAACATTGCGACGACGTTTGAAGCAGCATGGACTATCAACTCGGAGACCATGGCTGTGGTTACCCTTGACGCTGCATCACAGGCAGGAGCACCTGCAATGGTGTACTCAACGACGAACCTGGGTGCACGAATGGCAAAAGTCATTTTTGGAATGAATCCAGGTTCTGTTTACAGCATCATGATGGTCGCATCCGTATTTGACGACATCGCGGTGAATGGACATTGGAAGCGCGTATTCGTCATCGACATACTGGCGTATCACCCCATGTGATGGTATGGGGTGCCATTGGTTACATGTCTCGGTCACCTCTTGTTTGCATTGACGGCACTTTGAATAGTGGACGTTACATTTCAGATGTGTTACGACCTGTGGCTCTATCCTTCATTCGATCCCTGTGAAACCCTACATTTCAGCAGAATAGTGCATGACCGCATGTTGCAGGTCCTGCACGGGCCTTTCTGGATACAGATAATGTTCGACTGCCGCCCTGGCCAGCACATTCTCCAGATCTCTCACCAATTGAAAACGTCTGGTCAGTGGTGGCGGAGCAACTGGCTCGTCACAATACTCCAATCACTATTCTTGATGAACTGTGGTATTGTGTTGAAGCTGCATGGGCAGCTGTACCTGTACACGTGCAATTGCGTGAAAATGTAATCACATGTCAGTTCTAGTATAATATATTTGTCCAATTAATACCCGTTTATCATCTGCATTTCTTCTTGGTGTAGCAATTTTAATGGCCAGTAGTCTACTACATCATCATCATTCCGAAGGGCACGAATGACTGCTGTCTCTGCGGAAGAGATGTTATGCCGCAGTGGTCGAGCCCGATGTAATGTGTATCATTTAAGTCACAAGTACCTCTAGGGTGAGGAGATAGTGAAACTTGTATAGAAGTTAGATAAACTTCAGACAATAAAAGGAAAGCTGTACAGTGGCCTTCTTGGTGGGATGCCGTGATGAAGAACTTTGCCAGATTTGTTCATTTTATTAGTAGTAAGAGAGCTAATAGAATTAAGGAGCGTGCAAGCAAAGCACTTATAAGAGAACGCATTAGTTTTACCCATAGATAGCTGGATATTGTTTCCAAAGATTTATTTTACTTACATATGAATTTGTCATTGCAGTTTTCAAGTGATGTTTTGCAGTGTGTTGATGATTCCACATGGGCACTTTTGGATTGGGCACGTAGGAGCGCCGTTTCCAGACAGTCCTCCAAATGTGAACGGCTTCTATCATGTTCTACAGCATCAGAAGGGAATAAATGTCAACGCGCTGTGGCTAATCTTTCTAACAAGGATTTGGATAGGCCCACAGTGGTGGTGTTGGAGAAAGGTTTAAATTTTTCCCTATCACAGAGTTTAAATGCTCTGTAGAACAAGCAGCACACTGCCTTCCTGAGGACCGAGCGGACGAAATACGGCAAGAAGTGTCCCACACATTAGGTCGGGCTCGGCCACTGCTGGATAACATCTCTTCCCCAGAGAGAGCAGCCATTCATGCCCTTAGGAATGATGATGAAGTAGTAGTTTGACCAGCTGACAAGAGGAATGTCACGTTGTAATGACATGGGATGATTACGTCCTAAAAATAGATTTAATACTCAACGACCCGGCATATAGAAGACTTTCTAGTGACCCCACAGAAAAGATTAAGTGCAAGACACTTTCGCTGTTGATAAAGAGTTCGTTGTCTGAAGAAACTTCATCATGGTGCTGCCGTTCCGCCTAGGTTGTATGGTCTGTTGCATAAGGGAGGGGTTCCTCTACACCCTATTATTAGTAATTTGGGTGCACCCACTTATAACCTGGTGAAGTATTTATAATCTGTTCTCAGTCCGTATGTTGGCAAATGTGAACACCAGATCTCCAATTCGGTGGATTTTGTTTGACAATTGAAATCTTTAAGGCTGAGTCCTTAAGATGTATTAGTGAGTTTTGATGTGGTATTTCTGTTTACAAGAGTCCCTCTGGAAGAGTCTCGAGTCTCTTACTTTGATTAGTGAAAGACTGGATGAAAAGTTGGTGAAGCTTTGTCGTCATGTGCTGACATCCATGTATTTTTTATTTAACAGCAACATTTTTGAACAGAATGACAGAGTGGTTATGGGTAGTCCTTTGTCACACAGTCGCCAATTTATTTATGGAGGACTTCGAGGCTATGGCACTGAGGACTTTGGCTTTGCAACCAACTTGCTTATGGATATATGTGGATGATACCTTTTTCGCCTGGTCACATGGACATGATGATCTTAATACGAGGGTTGGAACTTTAATAGTGGTAACTATTTATTTACAGTGCGTACAAAAAAGATATGTGTTTCAAAGTTTTACTGACCTTCAAAGTAGTCACCAGCATTGTGTATAACCTGTTGCCAGCGATGTGGAAGTCATAGGCTACTCTTAGCTATGCCAGTTGTGTTGACAGTTTGAGAGGCACAATCTATTGCCCAATAAATTTGTAGCAGTCCTGAAGCGAATGCTGTGAAGGGTTTCCTTCAGTTTAGAAATCAAGTTGAACTTACAAGGGCTTCATTCAGGGGAGTGCAGTAGTTTGTATAGCACTTAGCAGCCCCAACAGTCAAACAAATCAGTAACAGCTTGCACTGTATGTGCTTGAGCATTGTCCTGCAAAATGATAGTCTGGTCCTGCAGAAAGTGTCATCACTGCTGTCTCTATGCTGTTCATATTTGGATCACAACCTACGACCAGCTTAGAGACAGAAGTATGTCACTTTCTGCAGGACCTGACCATCATTTTGCAGGACAATGCTCAAGTACGTACAGTGCAAGCTGTTACTGATTTGTTTGACTGATGGGGCTGCTAAGTGCTATACCACCTACTGCACTCCCCTGACTTAAGCCCTCGTGAGTTCAGCTCGATTTCTAAACTGAAGGAAACACTTCACATCTTTCGCTTCAGAACTGCTACCAATTTGTCGGGCAATAGACCGTGCCATTCGAACTGTCAACACAACTGGCACAGCTAAGAGTATCCTATGACTTCCACATCGCTGGCAACAGGTATACACAATGCTGGTGACTACTTCGAAGGTAAGTAAGACTTTGAAACGTGTATCTATTTTGTATGTGCTGTAAATAAATAGTTTCCACTATTAAAGTTCCAACCTTTATAGATTTGTGGACCACTTCAACTGTCTTCATCCCCAGATTAAATTTACCATGGAGGTTGAAAGTGATGGGATGCTTCCATTTTTAGACGTCATGGTTTATAAAAAGCCAGATGGTACTTTGGGACATAGTGTTGACTGAAAACTCACTCACACAGATTGGTATCTGGATTCTAAGAGTTGTCATCCTCCACACCAATGCTGTGGTGTCCTTAGGACTTTGGTATGCAGAGCATATGCCATATTCGACACGGACAGCTTAACCGAAGAACTTGTGCATTTGATGGCTGTTTTTAAGGAAAATGGATACGCTGAGAAGCAGATTTGCCGGGCTATGGATTTTGGATCATCTCTGGAGGTGCATGAAGAGGAACATAGATCAGTGGCCTTTATTCCGTATGCTGGGGGCATATCTTTTAAGATTGGAAGAATTTTAAGGAATTTTAACATTAAAAGAGTCCATCTTCTTGATTTTGGGCTTAGGAAACCCAGTGTATACAAAATTCTGTGTCAATGTGGGAAGGCTTGTAATGGCCATTCGATTCATACAGTTCATGACAAGTATGTGGAACATTGCCGTCATACGAGGTTACAACAGCTGGAAAAACCAGCAGTAGCAGAACACTGCTTAAATGAGGGACACGGTATGAAATTTGACGAAACTGTGACAGTTGCCAACACTTAGCATGACGTGGAATCCTGTGCTATCCCACATCAAAACAGAAAGTTCTTTGGTGCGACTAATCCGAGTGTTCAAAAATCATCCCCGAGTGCGATATATTGTTGCCGTCAGTGTTCTACTAAGGGCAGTCTTGGAGGGCAGCAACCATGATGGGCGGCACATGTGCCATGTATGGTACAGTGGCCTATATAGGACGTTGATTTGCAGCCTGGCATCAGTACTCAGTGGGATTCATCAGCAGAAGCAGCATTCTCCTGAAGATGGCGACCAGTTGGATCACCAAAATATCGAATCGAGTTGATTTTAGGATCTGGCAGCAAACCCAAAGAGACTTTCAAGACTTATTACGCTGGGAAAGTCTACAAAGTCACACCATACCAAAATTACCTGACTATTGAAACTGAAGGAAGCAGTTTGTTGATGCTGATTGTGTAATATGATGATTACAATGTGTCCATTGAAAATATGTCCCAGACATGGGTTTCATAACCATGATCTCCCATTTTCTCACAAGTGGTCGCCTTTACCAATTAAGACACTTGAGCACCTGTTTGGATGGACTCGGATCCTCATTGTAACATTTGTTTGCACCTATTTCTCTGGATAATACTCTGTTCTCCAGCAACTTATAAATAGCACAACATGTGAAACAGTTGATAGGCAGACAGGATGTTATGCTACTGTAGCAAACTATACTATTCACAGAAAATTTGAGGCAAGCGTGTGACACTGAAAAATTGAATGGTACTCAAGTAGCCTAATTGACAATCCCCGTCACAAGTCCTAAACGTGATTCAGCTTGCCTTTTGTGAGTACAAAGTCTCTCCATCATAAATCTGAAATAAAGTTTTGAGACATGACCTACTACAGCCATGAATATAGTGAATCCAATAAGTGATCCAGTTGTTCTTAATTTTGTTTTCAGTAAGTGAGAAGAGTAAAGCAACCACTGGTCTAGGTTTTTTCCCTGTATCTACTCTGACATCTAAACATGTATCCTGCAAGCTACTATACAGTGTGTTGTAAGGAGTACTTTGTTCAGTTATTAATGACTTTCTCTTCTGTTCCATTCTTGAATTACCAACAAACAATATTGGCCATTGTCAACCACTGCAAATGCTGACTTGTACAGACTGCCTTGAAATTGAATGTAAATTATTACTGTTCATGTTAACAAGTAAAATGCATTATGGTATGAACTTATTAAGTGTGTACTTCTGTGTAGAACACAGTTTTGTACCAGCTTCATAGATCTTTGTGATACACAGTAAAACATCACAACAAACTGCTTGGTTAAGCTGTATGTGTGTTGTACTTAGTGGTGGAAATGGAAACTTAACGCTGTGACATACACTGGAAGAGAATGACCACACTGGTGTGTTTGGATAGCTTAAACATTAAAGCATGAATGAAAATGTCACTTAAATGCTTTGAAATGTGGTAGACAAACATATTTTATAGGGGCACTATAGCTAAATTTCATATTAGTGACTGGAATGTCAAAAACAATACTAAGTGATTGTAGAATGAAGGCTTTCACGACCGGGTGACATGGCTGTTGATATACTTTCCGGGACGTGAGGTCGTGGTCCAAGAACTTTTCTGCTCCTTACATTTCGTCCAGGACTGCGCTGGACTTCCTCAGAGGCGCTGCTAATCATCATCCTCAACAAAAAAGAGGTGTCATAAAAAGTCTTGTTGATCGAGCGGAACGGATATGTACACCTGAACATTTGGTTGCTGAAGTGAAACATCTGAAGCAGGCTTTTGAAAAAAACGGCTATTCAAGAAAAGAGATAAATAGAATTTTGTGTCCAAGGAACAGAAACCTAAAAGATAAGAATGAACCACAACAACAGAAAAATACAGTAGTTCTCCCTTTTATTAAAAAAGTAACAGATCGGATCGGTAAGATTTTACGAAAACATGACATAAAACCAATCTTTAAACCAACAAAGAAAATAAGTCAAGTACTACAATCTGTGAAGGATAAACGCCCTCCCCTGTCGACATGTGGTGTGTATAAAATTCCATGTACCTGTTTACATTGGTACTACCAAAAGAAGCGTAAACACGCGACTGAAAGAGCATAAAAGTCTTTGTCGACTTGGAAAAATAGAAAAGTCAGCTGTAGCGGAACATGCTCTTCAACCAGGGAACCACCAAGTGAAGTTTTCGGATACCGAAGTTTTATCTACAACGTTAAATTACTATCCACGGCTATGTAGAGAAGCTATCGAAATTTATAAACATCACGATAATTTTAATAGGAAAGAGGAGGCTATGAAACTTAGCGATATATGGACAGTGGCTCTACAAAATTGCTAACAATTTTTATCTTTGACAAGGTGGTAATCGATAATCAACCTTATCTTTGCTATGGATTATCACTGCTCATCACGTGTCACCTGAACGACGCCCCCCTTTCTCACAATATATAAGTCGCTCTCAGACACCCGACCAGTCAGTCGGCAAGACTCAGCGGAGCAGCGCCTCTGAGGAAGTCCAGCGCAGTCCTGGACGAAATGTAAGGAGCACAAAAGTTCTTGGACCACGACCTCACATCCCGGAAAGTACATCAACAGCCAATACTAAGTGAGCTAGACTATCACTAACATTGGTCGTATTAGTGGTTGTCAGCCCTTGTGAGTATTATGGTTGTCTGACTGTTTTGCATAGTGTCTTGTGTTGTGTGGAGGGAGGGTGTGTCAACATGATTTGTGTATAGTCCAGTTAAAATTACTTAATAGTTAACAATTCACACATTGGAGCTGCCTTCCTCCCATCAGAGCAAGCGAACCGTTTGCAGTTGCCAGACTGCCACAACAATTACTCATTTCACTGTCAGTACCTTGTCCAACTTTCTCATGTTTCTTACACAGCAGTAACCAAACACAACTGGATTCTTCTGCGCAAGATGAGATTCAGCCACACCTATGCAATTATTATAATCAGAGAGATTGGCTTACATCAGATAAGCTTCATATAACATTGCATGAAACCATTTTTTTTTTAAGGTTGCAGTTAATCATTGTGACTGGGTCATAAGACTCCTAAATACAACTACTTTTTGAACTGTAATTATATAGCTTAGTGGTTAGTGTATAAACCTGATGTGTGGAAGGTCGTAGGTTCAAATCTTGTCAAATGCAGAGAAATTTATTATTTTCTGAATCTAATCTAAAGACTTTGATTATGATTTATATTCAGGTATTTGATGTGAATGTATTTCTTTCTTCTTTCTGGTACATTGCCACATCATTTTCCTCATTGTATTGACTTTTTTATTTGCTCTTTTCTTCTGTCACTCTTTTTTTCGTTTGGACTCTGCTTGTGTCGCCTATAATCTGCAACCAAGTGCCAACAAAACTGCTCATTGGTTGGTAACATGGCCTCTCATGTAATCAGTGTGAGGATAGTTTCAGGTAACCAATGACAGTGCAAAATTACAGTTTGCTTTTACCACTGAAATTTAAATTTTGCTGCGTAAGATCGTTATGCACACACTAACATTATGAAATTATTACGTTGTGAGTTTGCTCATAGAGGCTAGCCTTGAATGCCTGAAGAAAGCAATCATGATTTGAGTTCCACCACAGATTGTTGATCACTGTTTCCTCAGATACACTGTACATCATTACATCCTGGTTGGGACACGAGTTTCAGGGCTACAAAACGCATCATCTGCCACAGTTCAGTCACTTAAAATCAGCTGTCAACAGAGTACCTTGCATTTCCATCATATCTTGTGATGGCCACTTCTAACATTGCTGCACGTTACACATTAAAAACATTTGTGAAGAGATTAGCTGTGTTTGTATGTCACCTATAAATGAGTGGTAGCCAGCAGCGAGTAACACTGTAGCTGCAAGTGACAGATGTCACCTATCAGTTAATTTTAATTGAACGGTAGGATCTTTGTTAACACTGTAAAGCAAACAATTTTTGTCAAGAAAATTGTGTTTTAAGTCCTGTAATAATGCACAGCAGACCAGAATGGAGTAAAATGTGTAAATAAGACTGTTGTTTCAATTTGTGGTAGTAATATGTGGTTTAATAAATGAATTCCTCAGATGTTAAAAAATGCACCCAAATCTTAAGTGAATGATCTGTTATTTCCAGTGCTGTAAAATTACAGTAAAATCAGGCATGTATAATCCAGTGTTTACAGTTAATTTTTTCTGAAAAATGTTCCAATATTTCTACGGAATCCAAACTGATCGTCCCCGGAGGTCGGCTTCTACCAGTTTTTCCATTCGTCTGTAAAGAATTTGTGTTAGTATTTTGCAGCTGTGACTTATTAAACTGATAGTTGGGTAATTTATACATCTGTCAGCACCTGCTTTCTTTGGGATTGGAATTATTATATACTTTTTGAAGTCTGAGGGTATTTCGCCTGTCTCATACATCTTGCTTACCAGATGGTAGAGTTTTGTCAGGGCTGGCTCTCCCAAGGCTATCAGTAGTTCTAATGGAATGTTGTCTACTCCCGGGGCCTTATATCGACTCAGGTCTTTCAGTGCTCTGTCAAACTCTTCACGCAGTATCGTATCTCCCATTTCATCTTCATCTACATCCTCCTCCATTTCCACAATATTGTCCTCAAGTACATCGCCCTTGTATACACCCTCTATATACTCCTTCCACCTTTCTGCTTTCCCTTCTTTGCTTAGAACTGGGTTTCCATCTGAGCTCTTGAGATTCATACAAGCGGTTCTCTTTTCTCCAAAGGTCTCTTTAATTTTCCTGTAGGCAGTATCTATCTTGCCCCTAGTGAGATACGCCTCTACATCCTTACATTTGTCCTCTAGCCATCCCTGCTTAGCCATTTTGCACTTCCTGTCGATCTCATTTTTGAGACGTTTGTATTCCTTTTTGCCTGCTACATTTACTGCATTTTTATATTTTCACCTTCCATCAATTAAATTCAATAATTCTTTTGTTACCAAAGGATTTCTAGTAGTTCCCGTCTTTTTACCTACTTGATCCTCTGCTGCCTTCACTACTTCATCCCTCAGAGCTACCCATTCTTCTTCTATTGTATTTCTTTCCCCCATTCTTGTCAGTTGTTCCCTAATGCTCTCCCTGAAGCTCTGTACAACGTCTGATTCTTTCAGTTTATCCAGATCCCATCTCCTTAAATTCCCACCTTTTTGCAGTTTCTTCAGTTTTAATCTGCAGTTCGTAACCAATAGCTTGTGGTCAGAGTCCACATCTGCCCCTGGAAATGTCTTACAATTTAAAACCTGGTTCCTAAATCTCTGTCTTACCATTATATAATCTATCTGATATCTTCTAGTATCTCCAGGATTCTTCCATGTATACAACCTTCTTTTATGATTCTTGAACCAAGTGTTAGCTATGGTTAAGTTATGCTCTGTGCAAAATTCTACCAGACGGCTTCCTCTTTCTTTTCTTACCCCCAATCCATATTCACCTACTACGTTTCCTTCTCTCCCTTTTCCTACTCTCGAATTCCAGTCACCCATGACTATTAAATTTTCGTCTCCCTTCACCACCTGAATTGTTTCTTTTATCTCATCATACATTTCATCAATATCTTCATCATCTGCAGAGCTAGTTGGCGTATAAACTTGTACTACTGTAGTAGGCATGGGCTTCATGTCTATCTTGGCCACAATAATGCGTTCACTATGCTGTTTGTAGTAGCTTACCCGCATTCCTATTTTTTTTATTCATTATTAAACCTACTCCTGCATTACCCCTATTTGATTTTGTACACTCCTGGAAATGGAAAAAAGAACACATTGACACCGGTGTGTCAGACCCACCATACTTGCTCCGGACACTGCGAGAGGGCTGTACAAGCAATGATCACACGCACGGCACAGCGGACACACCAGGAACCGCGGTGTTGGCCGTCGAATGGCGCTAGCTGCGCAGCATTTGTGCACCGCCGCCGTCAGTGTCAGCCAGTTTGCCGTGGCATACGGAGCTCCATCGCAGTCTTTAACACTGGTAGCATGCCGCGACAGCGTGGACGTGAACCGTATGTGCAGTTGACGGACTTTGAGCGAGGGCGTATAGTGGGCATGCGGGAGGCCGGGTGGACGTACCGCCGAATTGCTCAACACGTGGGGCGTGAGGTCTCCACAGTACATCGATGTTGTCGCCAGTGGTCGGCGGAAGGTGCACGTGCCCGTCGACCTGGGACCGGACCGCAGCGACGCACGGATGCACGCCAAGACCGTAGGATCCTACGCAGTGCCGTAGCGGACCGCACCGCCACTAACCCAGCAAATTAGGGACACTGTTGCTCCTGGGGTATCGGCGAGGACCATTCGCAACCGTCTCCATGAAGCTGGGCTACGGTCCCGCACACCGTTAGGCCGTCTTCCGCTCACGCCCCAACATCGTGCAGCCCGCCTCCAGTGGTGTCGCGACAGGCGTGAATGGAGGGACGAATGGAGACGTGTCGTCTTCAGCGATGAGAGTCGCTTCTGCCTTGGTGCCAATGATGGTCGTATGCGTGTTTGGCGCCGTGCAGGTGAGCGCCACAATCAGGACTGCATACGACCGAGGCACACAGGGCCAACACCCGGCATCATGGTGTGGGGAGCGATCTCCTACACTGGCCGTACACCACTGGTGATCGTCGAGGGGACACTGAATAGTGCACGGTACATCCAAACCATCATCGAACCCATCCTAGACCGGCAAGGGAACTTGCTGTTCCAACAGGACAATGCACGTCCGCATGCATCCCGTGCCACCCAACGTGCTCTAGAAGGTGTAAGTCAACTACCCTGGCCAGCAAGATCTCCGGATCTGTCCCCCATTGAGCATGTTTGGGACTGGATGAAGCGTCGTCTCACGCGGTCTGCACGTCCAGCACGAACGCTGGTCCATTTGAGGCGCCAGGTGGAAATGGCATGGCAAGCCGTTCCACAGGACTACATCCAGCATCTCTACGATCGTCTCCATGGGAGAATAGCAGCCTGCATTGCTGCAAAAGGTGGATATACACTGTACTAGTGCCGACATTGTGCATGCTCTGTTGCCTGTGTCTATGTGCCTGTGGTTCCGTCAGTGTGATCATGTGATGTATCTGACCCCAGGAATGTGTTAATGAAGTTTCCCCTTCCTGGGACAATGAATTCACGGTGTTCTTATTTCAATTTCCAGGAGTGTATTTATAACCCTGTATTCACCTGACCAAAAGTCTTGTTCCTCCTGCCACCGAACTTCACTAATTCCCACTATATGTAGCTTTAACCTAGCCATTTGCCATTTTAAATTTTCTAACGTACCTGCCTGATTAAGGGATCTAACATTCCACGCTCCGATCTGTAGAATGCCAGTTTTCTTTCTCCTGATAATGACACCCTCTTGAGGAGTCCCCGCCCGGAGATCCGATTTGGGGGACTATTTTACCTCCAGAATGTTTACCCAAGAGGACGCCATCATAATTTAACCATACAGTAAAGTTGAATGCCCTCGGGAAAAATTACAGCTGTATTTTCCCCTTGCTTTCGGCTGTTTGCAGTACCAGCACAGCAAGGCCGTTTTGGTTAGTGTTACAAGGCCAGATCAGTCAATCATCCAGACTGTTGCCCCTGCAACTACTGAAAAGGCTGCTGCCCCTCTTCAGGAACCACATGTTTGTCTGACCTCTCAACAGATACCCCTCCGTTGTGGTTGTACCTACGGTACGGCCATCTGTATTGCTGTGGCACATAAGCCTTCCCACCAACGGCAAGGTCCATTGTTCGTGATGGGGGAGCTCTTTGATATTCACGCAAAAAAAAAAAAAATATATATATATATATATGTTGGACCCCAATGGAATCGAACTATGGGATAACCCAAGCTGCGACTAATATCTAACATCGCACTGTGTTCTGTTGCAAGTTTTGATGTGATTTTGAACACAGTGACATATATGCCTTCCCTAGGTAACTTGTCAGCTCTTTGCTTGTTATGAATCAGAGTGCTGGTGTTCCCATCTTTGAAGTTTTTCATCCTTTTTCTAACACTGCTGTCATCTGTGTACACGTCTCCATATTCATGCATAAGTCTTAGATGAATTTGAGTAGCAACAGGTTTTTCTTCTTTGGTGAGGGATTCAATGACAGGACACTATTAAAACAAAACATTGATTTGACGGTGTTGTAAGCCTAGCCTGTGGTCATGTGATAGAAATTAACGACATCTCAGTGTGTCAACATGTACTGTTAACTCTGTTGTAGTTGTGTCATTACAACATAGTCCTAATCATCTATCCACCTGTGGTTTACTTTGATAACTAAGAAAGATTTGTCTTTTGAATAGACACATCACCATTGTTTAAAACACTATTCAGTATTTGTTTTTGTCTTTACAGAGTAGATGAAGAATTACTTCTTCGACGAAGTGTTGGTGACTTGGAGGGTGATGCCAGACGTGGTACAACATCTGCTCGGCGGAGTTTTTTCCGCCGTAAAAAGCATCAGCGAAGCTCATCTCGTGACTCTAAAGAGCTTGCTAGCTTCTCCAACATTAATTTGGGATGGTATAGTGACTCTGGAACTCTGAATGAGGAAGTAGCTCTTTGTTCATATCAGCGGGTCGAGAGGCTAGATTGTAAGTTGTTTGTATAAATTCGCTACTGCTGATTTTTGTTGCAGAATATTTTGGCATTTACAGGCCTTTATTTTGTATGATGTGTACTGCCAAATTTGTTCACATTTAAATATGTCTGCTTGTGTCTGTATATGTGTGGATGGATATGTGTGTGTGTGTGTGTGCGAGTGTATACCCGTCCTTTTTCCCCCCTAAGGTAAGTCTTTCCGCTCCCGGGATTGGAATGACTCCTTACCCTCTTCCTTAAAACCCACATGCTTTCGTCTTTCCCTCTCCTTCCCTCTTTCCTGATGAGGCAACAGTTTGTTGCGAAAGCTTGAATTTCGTGTGTATGTTTGTGTTTGTTTGTGTATCTATCGACCTGTCAGCACTTTCGTTCGGTAAGTCACATCATCTGTGTTTTTATTTTTTATATATATATATATATATATATATATATATATATATATATATATATATATATATATATATAATGTGTGTGTGTGTGTGTGTGTGTGTGTGTGTGTGTGTGTGTGTAAATCACAGTGTATGATTTTTTTTTGGGGGGGGGGGGGGGGGGGGGGGATTTCACTGTGACCTTCCACAGTGTATTTTCGAAACTTGACTTCTTAAAACATTATTTTAACGCTTTTCTGAGCATTTTAAAATTGTGAGTACAACATTTGTTTTACATTACTTCAACCGCTGCAAAAGTTCTATTGTTAGCACATTTCACTCAAAATCTGTGGTTGTCCGAGCGTGTGTGTGTGCGCACACACACACACACACACACACACACACACACACACAGTGAAATGATTGTAGAAAATTAGAGGGCTTGTGTTTCATATAACAACCCATGCCCACACCCCTTAGCGTATGGCACTAGGTGTCATTGAACAGCATCGTGCGGCGCCAAGATGGTTGGCACACAGCATGCCAATCAAGCCTCCTGGTAGCAGTTCTGCAGGACCATGATTTCCTTGTATTGTAACATCATGGTAAAAGAGATGCCGGGTTGTCGTTTTATGATCTTTATTTGCAATTGCTGTAGCCAACATAGTTGTGGATATTCCAGGCAGGACAACACTACAGGCTTTCCGCCACCTGTTACTGGCACATGAACACATTGCTTTTGGCTGTGCAAATGCCTGTTTGATAAGTGCTGCATAGATGGCAGCGTGTGTGCACACTGTGGAGTCTGGTTCGCCCTGCTTCAGTTTGTCATAAAACAGGGACACTCTTGTGTTTGTTACTATGTGGAGCAGACAGGAAATGGAACGCTATTCTTGGGAGGAAAGGGCAACATGCACTGTGCTTATGGGATGGTGGATGGAAGTGCTCACGCTGTCCAACATTTGTAGATTTGGCAGTTTCCGAATTGTGGAGTGTCAGATCCATACACATTTACTGGCATCCACAGGTCCCTATGAGAGTCGGAATCACTGGCACATTCTCATAATGGCATGTGTTCATTTAAAGCCTACTTCAAACCACTATATATTCATTTTATGTTACAGTTGCGAAGGCCTGACAGCGGCAGATGTCAATGCACAGTGCGTACACCAGGGCTTGAAGAGGAGGCATTAGCAGGCTGGAAAGCACACCCTCAACAAGGTCACAAGAAATTGGTGTAAGCCATTCCACAGTTTGGCTTGTTTGGCATGAAGATGATTTACAAACCTACTGCCTGTGGAACATTCAGGCCTTTAATCCAGACAATTTTCCACATCAAATTGAATTCTGGAAGTGGTTTTTATAAAGGTGTGCCATTCAACAGGACTTTCCAAACCATGTACTTTTTACAGATGAGGCATCCTTTACACAAGAGGGTATGTTCAACAGACAGTCACCATGTGTGGGCATGGGGAGATTTGCTTGCTGCCTTTATTCATGGCCACCAAGAGTGCTTTGATGTCAACATATGAGCCAGCTTGGTAGGTGATAATCTGATTGGTCCATACGTGTTGTCCCAGTGACTTAACACAGACACTTAATCTTTTTCAAGAAACTCTGCCAGAGTTGTTGGAACATGTTCCACTCAACATGTGACAGTGTATGTGGTAACACGATGCGTACCTGTGAACTTTAGGCATGCATTGCAAATGCATTTGGATGAAACTTTTGGTGAGCATTGGATAGGGCACAGTGGGCTGGTGGCACGGCCTGCGTATTCCCCTGACTTGACCCCCTTTGATTTTTTTCTTCTGGGGCCACCTGAAATCTGGATACTGATGGAGAGCCAGTAGTATACATTATGGCAGTGCAATTTACACTTTGCCAGGAACATTTGAAAGAGTTTCACAGTCACTCCAGCATGATTGCACAGCATGCATTCGAGCAGGACGATATAACATCAAGCAATTTTTGTAACTGTTTTCAAATAAAGATTGTAAAACTTCACCCCGACATCTCATTTACCTCGATGTCACAAATACATTGAAAACTTTGCCCTGCAGACCTGGTACCATGACGGCTCGGATAGCATGCTGTGTGCCTACCCTCTTCGTAGTATGCGACACTGTTAAACAGCGCCTAGTGCCGTATGCTGAGGAATGGGGACATGGGTTTCTATGTTAGATATGCTTGTTTATGACCCACTCTACTAGTTTTCGAATTTTCTAAGTTCATTTCAGATACACTCTGCGCATATATATAAGGAAAAGGTTTTTACTAAAAAGTCAGAAAGTTCTTGGCTGATTTACCTCAGATTTTTACGTGATATGCGAATAAATTTTCGGACAGACATAGGCTGCATGTTTTTTAATATATTCGCCCAAACTTCTATATGAAAATAAGTCATAGTTTAACATTGTTACCAAAAATCTTGAAAAGTTTGTGATCAGTTAACTTCAAATTTTTACATGATAATCTAATAAAAATTTTTATTATCACCTACCAAGCTGGCTCATATGTTGACATCAAAGCACTCTTGGTGGCCATGAATAAAGGCAGCAAGCAAATCTCCCCATGCCCACACATGGTGACTGTTGAACATACCCTCTTGTGTAAAGGATGCCTCATCTGTAAAATTTTTACATGATAATCTAATAAACCCCCCATGAACCATGGACCTTGCCGTTGGTGGGGAGGCTTGCGTGCCTCAGCGATACAGATAGCCGTACCGTAGGTGCAACCACAACGGAGGGGTATCTGTTGAGAGGCCAGACAAACGTGTGGTTCCTGAAAAGGGGCAGCAGCCTTTTCAGTAGTTGCAAGGGCAACAGTCTGGATGATTGACTGATCTGGCCTTGTAACAATAACCAAAACGGCCTTGCTGTGCTGGTACTGCGAACGGCTGAAAGCAAGGGGAAACTACAGCCGTAATTTTTCCCGAGGGCATGCAGCTTTACTGTATGATTACATGATGATGGTGTCCTCTTGGGTAAAATATTCCGGAGGTAAAATAGTCCCCCATTCGGATCTCCGGGCGGGAACTACTCAAGAGGATGTCGTTATCAGGAGAAAGAAAACTGGCGTTCTACGGATCGGAGCGTGGAATGTCAGATCCCTTAATCGGGCAGGTAGGTTAGAAAATTTAAAAAGGGAAATGGATAGGTTGAAGTTAGATATAGTGGGAATTAGTGACGTTCGGTGGCAGGAGGAACAAGACTTCTGGTCAGGTGACTACAGGGTTATAAACACAAAATCAAATAGGGGTAATGCAGGAGTAGGTTTAATAATGAATAGGAAAATAGGAATGCGGGTAAGCTACTACAAACAGCATAGTGAACGCATTATTGTGGCCAAGATAGATACGAAGCCCACGCCTACTACAGTAGTACAAGTTTATATGCCAACTAGCTCTGCAGATGACGAAGAAATTGAAGAAATGTATGATGAAATAAAAGAAATTATTCAGATTGTGAAGGGAGATGAAAATTTAATAGTCATGGGTGACTGGAATTCGAGTGTAGGAAAAGGGAGAGAAGGAAACATAGTAGGTGAATATGGATTGGGGGACAGAAATGAAAGAGGAAGCCGCCTGGTCGAATTTTGCACAGAGCACAACATAATCATAACTAACACTTGGTTTAAGAATCATGAAAGAAGGTTGTATACATGGAAGAACCCTGGAGATACTAAAAGGTATCAGATAGATTATATAATGGTAAGACAGAGATTTAGGAACCAGGTTTTAAATTGTAAGACATTTCCAGGGGCAGATGTGGACTCTGACCACAATCTATTGGTTATGACCTGTAGATTAAAACTGAAGAAACTGCAAAAAGGTGGGAATTTAAGGAGATGGGACCTGGATAAACTGAAAGAACCAGAGGTTGTAGAGAGTTTCAGGGAGAGCATAAGGGAACAATTGACAGGAATGGGGGAAAGAAATACAGTAGAAGAAGAATGGGTAGCTTTGAGGGATGAAGTAGCGAAGGCAGCAGAGGATCAAGTAGGTAAAAAGACGAGGGCTAGTAGAAATCCTTGGGTAACAGAAGAAATATTGAATTTAATTGATGAAAGGAGAAAATATAAAAATGCAGTAAGTGAAACAGGCAAAAAGGAATACAAACGTCTCAAAAATGAGATCGACAGGAAGTGCAAAATGGCTAAGCAGGGATGGCTAGAGGACAAATGTAAGGATGTAGAGGCCTATCTCACTAGGGGTAAGATAGATACCGCCTACAGGAAAATTAAAGAGACCTTTGGAGATACGAGAACGACTTGTATGAATATCAAGAGCTCAGATGGAAACCCAGTTCTAAGCAAAGAAGGGAAAGCAGAAAGGTGGAAGGAGTATATAGAGGGTGTATACAAGGGCGATGTACTTGAGGACAATATTATGGAAATGGAAGAGGATGTAGATGAAGATGAAATGGGAGATATGATACTGCGTGAAGAGTTTAACAGAGCACTGAAAGACCTGAGTCGAAACAAGGCCCCCGGAGTAGACAATATTCCATTGGAACTACTGACGGCCGTGGGAGAGCCAGTCCTGACAAAACTCTACCATCTGGTGAGCAAGATGTATGAAACAGGCGAAATACCCTCAGACTTCAAGAAGAATATAATAATTCCAATCCCAAAGAAAGCAGGTGTTGACAGATGTGAAAATTACCGAACTATCAGCTTAATAAGTCACAGCTGCAAAATACTAACACAAATTCTTTACAGACGAATGGAAAAACTAGTAGAAGCCAACCTCGGGGAAGATCAGTTTGGATTCCGTAGAAACACTGGAACACGTGAGGCAATGCTGACCTTACGACTTATCTTAGAAGAAAGATTAAGGAAAGGCAAACCTACGTTTCTAGCATTTGTAGACTTAGAGAAAGCTTTTGACAATGTTGGCTGGAATACTCTCTTTCAAATTCTAAAGGCGGCAGGGGTAATATACAGGGAGCGAAAGGCTATTTACAATTTGTACAGAAACCAGATGGCAGTTATAAGAGTCGAGGGGTATGAAAGGGAAGCAGTGGTTGGGAAGGGAGTAAGACAGGGTTGTAGCCTCTCCCCGATGTTGTTCAATCTGTATATTGAGCAAGCAGTAAAGGAAACAAAAGAAAAATTCGGAGTAGGTATTAAAATTCATGGAGAAGAAATAAAAACTTTGAGGTTCGCCGATGACATTGTAATTCTGTCAGAGACAGCAAAGGACTTGGAAGAGCAGTTGAATGGAATGGACAGTGTCTTGAAAGGAGGATATAAGATGAACATCAACAAAAGCAAAACAAGGATAATGGAATGTAGTCGAATTAAGTCGGGTGATGCTGAGGGAATTAGATTAGGAAATGAGGCACTTAAAGTAGTAAAGGAGTTTTGCTATTTGGGGAGCAAAATAACTGATGATGGTCGAAGTAGAGAGGATATAAAATGTAGGCTGGCAATGGCAAGGAAAGCGTTTCTGAAGAAGAGAAATTTGTTAACATCCAGTATTGATTTAAGTGTCAGGAAGTCATTTCTGAAAGTATTCGTATGGAGTGTAGCCATGTATGGAAGTGAAACATGGACGATAAATTGTTTGGACAAGAAGAGAATAGAAGCTTTCGAAATGTGGTGCTACAGAAGAATGCTGAAGATTAGATGGGTAGATCACATAACTAATGAGGAAGTATTGAATAGGATTGGGGAGAAGAGAAGTTTGTGGCACAACTTGACCAGAAGAAGGGATCGGTTGGTAGGACATGTTCTGAGGCATCAAGGGATCACCAATTTAGTATTGGAGGGCAGCGTGGAGGGTAAAAATCGTAGAGGGAGACCAAGAGATGAATACACTAAGCAGATTCAGAAGGATGTAGGTTGCAGTAGGTACTGGGAGATGAAAAAGCTTGCACAGGATAGAGTAGCATGGAGAGCTGCATGAAACCAGTCTCAGGACTGAAGACCACAACAACAACAACAACAACAATCTAATAAAACCTGGGACGGACATGGCCTACACATTTTTCGAATGTATGTGGTATATAAGTATATATGCAGTATATAAATATAAATGCACTATATAAATTTGTTAATATCGAGTATTGATTTAAGGGTCAGGAAGTTGTTTCTGAAAGTATTTGTATGGAGTGTAGCCATGTATGAAAGTGAAACATGGACAATAAATAGTTTAGACAAGAAGAGAATAAAAGCTTTCAAAATGTGGTGCTACAAAAGAATACTGAAGATTAGATGGGTAGAGCACATAACTAATGAGGAGGTATTGAATAGAATTGGGGAGAAGAGGAGTTTGTGGCACAACTTGACTATAAGAAGGGACCAGATGGTAGGACATGCTCTGAGGCATCAACGGATCACCAATTTAGTACTGGAGGGCAGCGTGGAGGGTAAAAATCATAGAGGGAGACCAAGAGATGACTACACTAAGCAGTTTCAGAAGGATGTAGGCTGCAGTAGGTACTGGGCGATGAAGAAGCTTGCACAGGATAGAGTAGCATGGAGAGCTGCATCAAACCAGTCTCGGGACTGAAGACCACAACAACAAACAACATATAAATGGGGAAGTTTACTAACAAAAATAACAAAGTTCTTGATGAAATCATTTCAAATTTTTATGCGATTCTCTAATAAACTTCTAATAAAGCTTTTCTGGCTGGAATAATATTTGCCTTAATTGGGTCGTTTACCTTGGAACTTTGTACACTGTAGCCAGTAATTCTGAAGCACAACACTCTCTGTTATTACAGTACGTGATTGACTTCACCGTGTATTCAGAAAGGCAGTATGGAGAACATTCTGAAATGTATTCAAGCATCCGTTTGCCGGTGCAGCGCTTCTGCAGCACCGAATTCAGAAGCGACATAAGCTTCAGATTTTTAATATATATGGTACATAAATATATACTACATAAATGGGAAACATAGTTGGAAAAAAAAAGTGAAATGTTCATGACTGATTCACTCCAAATTTTTATGTGATACTGTAAAAAATGTTTGTACATATGTAGACTACACATTTTTAAAAATGACATTGGCTTCATGTTTTTCAGTTATATAAGACTTAAAGAGGACACATTAACAAAAACCTTGAAAAGTCCTTGAGCAATTTAGTTAAAATATTTAGGTGATGCTTCTAACATTCTGATGACTTAAAGTGCGAGTGTGGATATGGGTTATATTGGCTTACTCCCCCAAACCACCTTCCATTTCTTTACGAGATGACTTACTTAGAATTTGCAGCCACTCTTCTTTACCGAATAGCCGACTGCTGGAAACCCTCTTGACTTCTTCTCCGTCAAATAATGCTAGGTACAGGAATTTTTAGACTCTTTCTACTTATGAAATAGACATAAAAACTTTACTTTTTGTCAACTAACGATGTATTTGATCTCCATACACTATAAAAATCTCACTTTCCACATGAATATGTAACTTCCTGCAAGTCTCTCATACAGTCAGACATTAGAAACAAATTGGGTTACAGTTAAAAGTAAGTTGACTTGGATACCATGACCTTTCTTAACATGAATCATAAAATTAGTCTTGCCTCTAACAAGGTTGCGTCAAGAGTGTATAAGAGTTCTTTTTCAACTGTTCTTGTTTTAATAACAATAATCAGTGACACAATAAGCACAGAGCTACATATAAACTCCATGTTTCTTCCTTACACACTCACTAAAATATGTGTGGATTGCCCGACAGGTACTTATCGGTGCCGTCCGACCGCCGCGTCTACTTTCTTCCTGTGACTGATTTGAAACCTGCACACACAAACATGTGACACCCAGTAGGTAGGATTCTACCATCCCACACACATATCCAGAAAATCGTGTGTTCGAGATGGTAGAAGGGTGAGTGGTTCTAGAATTTACACAGAAATTCTCGAATCACTACAAATCCCCCCCTCAGATTGAACACCTGATATTTTGTACATAATCATTATGCAAATAATATCACTCATAACAATATTTCATATCTTTTCAGTATACATTTCTTACATATGTTTATATACATATCTTTACTTTCAATAACAATTCTCTGTCCTCTCTTGAACAATCTTCCGCTTATTGTTTTTCTACTCTTTTCTTAATTTGCTTTGTTATTAAGACATGAGCATTTACTCATGGGTTTAGTCAGGTTTACTAATATTTAGGAATTGTGAGGACACTCTTCTTTTTTCCAATTGTAAACTTCGTACTATCTTTTTCCTAGTATGTACTATTTTCATTATTTGTAGCTTGGAGGAACTCTGGATGAAATGAAAGTGTTCTTTTGACATTCATTTACTTCCACAAAACTTAATAATGCTAGTTGTTCATAGAATTCACACTTCCCAGAATGATCCCTATAAAATTTGTGACTTTTGTCATGATACTGTCCCCTTCTCCTAGGATCAGTTCCTATTCCTTGGTTGTGGGTTGACTGTATGAGAGCACTTCCTCTTTCCATTCTGATAGATACACCCCTTACAAAACATCCCTATTTTTTAGGCCACATATCGTCCTATCTCCACGTAGGTATGCCTGCCCTTTATAATTAGTGAATGTCGGGTAAGCCCCCTTATCCTTTCTGAGTAGGCCTCATGGTTCATTACCCTAGTATACATTTCTATGTATACCATAATTAAGTGTTGTCTGGTAAAGATGTAAATCTACGTAAACTTCGCATTCATTCTTTAATATATCATTTACTCCCTAGAGTCCTCTACTTATCAACTTCTATATTTTCAATAGGTACTATGTCTACATATACTATTTATGTCCCCCTATCCTTCAATTCATCAGAGTACTCATTACACAGATGTTTCTTAATGATCAACATGACTAATTCTACTCCTACTTTCATTTTCTTTCTTTTCTCACGCCTCTGTCTTGTTTATTCATTACTCATTACTACTTTATAGTTGTTTGTTATGTATGTGCAACTCTTCTTATTTATTTTCGATGTAGAACCATCATAACTTCCTATACATGTGCGCATATTTCCATATGTACACGTTTTCCCTACAACACCTGGTGGTTCTCACATCGTGACAGGCTTCCTCTTATGTGATTTAATGTTTGTGTAGAAGTGTATATTTGTGTATATGTGGATGTGTGTTAGTGTAGTCTGATTCTTTGGCCTTCTTATCTAAAGATAAGATTTAGGTTTTTAGTAACCACGGAGATAAGGGAGGACTTCAGTGATACAAGTTTGTGAATATGGAAATAGGGAAAAAATAGACAGGACCTGAAAGGAAAAATAGATATGGATGCAGGGATCGAAGAAGAGAAAGAAGATAGCCCCAAAGACAGGAAGGAAACCCTTCCCACCCCTCTTCCCTAGGATCCTTACCCCTCAGGTACTTGAATGAGACGTCAGAGGTGGTTTGGTGTATCGTTTCCTACAAAACGGACGTGTCCGACCTTCATCCTTTGAGGTCCCCGAAGGAAATCCTAGCAACGCTATGGAAATGACAAATGATGAAAAATCGGGCACACTTGTTTGTGAGGGTTGTTTGAAAGGTGTGATGTGTGTTTTGTGTTAATCATGATTTATCTGTTCTTGTAAATCATGCTTTTAGCTACAATATCCACCCCTTTCAAAATTTGTACAAACCCTCCCATCTATATCACATCTCATAAAAGGTGTAAAATACTCTATACAAAATAGAAAACCTATACACTATGGTATAACAGCTGTACAGCTAGTCATATCTTATTATATTTTCCACAAATATAATAATCTATTTAGTTTATTTTGTCTAGGTATCACTTTTGTTCTGTGATTCTCTTAAGCTGTTCTCTATTACATAGTCCTATCCAGTTTTCTAAGCAATAAGATAACAGAATAGTTTTAGATTTTAAAGGAATTCGGTGCAGGAAACTATTTGTGAAAAAACACCGAAAACAACTCAGGATCCAACGGTCGTTACTCCGCCCATTAACTTAGAATGTTAACATACATATACAATTTTACATCCTTTACATTGTAATATGCCTCCCCCTTGTTTTTACTTGTCTTAAATGCCAATCGAAATATTTCCTCATAGTACCCCAAGTATTATTATAATATTTTGGGTCCCACAGATCTGATATTAACTTTTCTTGAGCACTGGCAGACCAGTACTTCTCTTCAAATTTCTTTTGAAAGTCTTCCCAAGAGGAAAAATTCTCAATATTTACTGTTCCCCATTCTGAGGCTTCCCGTAGAAGGTACCCCACAGCAAATTCGATCTCCTTGGAATCTTCCCAATTTTTTGGCGAAGCTTGGTTAAATCTTTTTAAGAAATGGGTTGGATGTACATCTACATCTGGCTTAAATTTAGGGAATTGTCTAGATAACCCTGAATCAGTTCCCCATTGCAAATCATTCACCACTTCACTAGTTAACACGACATTAGGTGAAGTTACCCTTTTTTCTATTTTGTCTTGGATAAGCTTAATTTCTCTCCCCACGTCATCCGTACCCTTCCTGGTATCATTACGTTCGGAAGAAGGAATAGGTGACACGTTCCCAGATGTTATTCTCTCAGTAACCTTTCGATCTATAATTTCTCCAAATTGTTCCTCCAAACTAATTACATTTATAATATCAGAGTTAGCTATTTTCTCTTTGAAATTCCTTTCTACATTATCTACCCGTGTATTGATACCTGCAACTTGTGATTGAATGATTGACATTAATTCATTATGCTTATCTACACTTTCTTTCAAAGTATTCATTACCTGTATTACATCATTGTATTTCATATTGTACATGTTTTCAAAAGATCCTAACTTTTCAATAAGTTCTGATTCTACATTATTACATTTGTTCTCTACGTCAAGTTCTAACATTTTCGATAAAACTCGAAAAGTGTCATTCTGTTTCTGACTAAGATTAGTAAACATATCATTTATATGAGTGGCCAAAGAATCTGTCAACTCGTTCTTTAAATCTACTTTTAAATTCTCTACTTTACTACTTATGGCGTCAAATTCAGTCGTCAAAGCACCCATGCCTTCACATAGATTACTAAATTCCTTGCTTTGAGAGTCGACTTTGGCATTTAAGAAACCTAAATTTGTCCTTTGAATATTTAGAGTTTCACTCTGAGCATTTAATTGAGAATTTACTAAGTCTAGTTCTTTACTTAGAATCACACTCTGATCATTTAATTGAGAACTTAATGAGTTTAACTTAAGACTCTGAGCTTTGATTAAATTTATCAACTCAGCCCAGTCAGGCACTTCTTTGCTAATTTTCATGGCCATAGCAGGGTGTTGAGTTTCCCCAACCTGTTGTTTATTTTCCATACTTTTATATGCCTTAGTTCTTTTAAGCATTTAAAACTGACTTTAAATATGATAATTACACAATAAAAGTTCACTCAACAGTATCTTGTACTACTTCGTACTAAAGTAATCAAGTTTGTTTCACACTCACCCGGCGTAGAATTCACATTGTGTAGGTGAGCGGATGTGGAGGTAGGCCAGCACCGGCTAACAGCAGTTGGTGTTGGTGGCGTCGAGTGTGTATGTTGGTTTCTGCGTCTGTGTCCCCACGATGTGTGTGAGGGCTGTATATTCCCCACACTGGATCTTCTTAGCTAAAGCGTTCTATGCGTACTTCTTCTTAGACAAATACGTCGAAATCTTCTGTACTATTTTTATCGTTGTGAATGTTTCATTTCCTCGATGTTTTTTCATTTAAGTTTCGCTCCATTGTATATTTGAACATATTCCAGTGTCTCGGAGTAATTCCCTTGTCTTATTATGTTTGGTTGCTATGGCAACACATAACAGCTTGTTTTCTCGTTTTTGACTTAAAATTCCTGTTTTCTCGGTCCTTTCACACAGGTCGCCAAATTCTAAAGTTCTGATGATTTAAAGTGCAAATGTGGATGTGGGTTATATTGGCTTATTCCCCCAACCCACCTTCCACTTCTTTACGAGATAACTTACTTGGTACTTGCAGCCACTTTTCTTTACCGAATAGCCAGCTGCTGGAAACCCTCTTGACTTCTTCTCCGTCGAATAATGCTAGGTACAGGAATTTTTAGACTCTTTCTACTTATTAAATAAGTAGACATACCAACTTTACTTTTTGTCAATTAACGATGTATTTGACCTCCATATACAATAAAAATCTCACTTTCCACATGAATATGTAAATTCCTGCAAGTCTCTCATACAGTCAGACATTAGAAACAAATTGGAGTACAGTTAAAAGAAAGTTGGCTTGGATACCATGACCTTTCTTAACATGAATCATAAAATTAGTCTCGCCTCTAACAAGGTTGCGTTAAGAGTGCACAAGAGATCTTTTTCAACTGTTCTTCTTTTTCAACTGTTCTTGTTCTAATAACAATAGTCAATGACACAATAAGCCCAGAGCTACATATAAACTCCATGGTTCTTCCTTACACACTCACTAAAACATGCATGGATTTCCCGACAGGTACTTGTCGGTGCCGTCCGACTGCCGCGTGTACATTCTTCCCCCAACTGATTTGAAACCTGCACACACACTAACATGTGACACACAATAGGTAGGATTCTACCATCCTACACTCATATCCAGAATATCATTTGTTCAAGATGGTAGAAGGCTTAGTGGTTCTAGAATTTACACAGAAATTCTCGAATCACTACATACTCTGATTTACTGGTTGGACATAGAGTACATATTTCTTTAATATAACTGGTACATAAATGGATATATAATAAGTAAAGGCGAAATGTTGTTAGCAAAAATCTCAAAAAGCTCGTGACCATTTAATTTGAAATTTTTACTCCAGGCTCTAATAAAAATTCAAAGAGACACTGGCTGAATATTTTTTAAATATAATAATACATAAATGTATCTAATACATAAACAGGAAATGTGGATTAGTGAAACTCTCTCTCTCTCTCTCTCTCTCTCTCTCTCTCTCTCTCTCTCTCTCTCTATCTCTCTCTCTCTCTCTCTCTCACACACACACACACACACACACACACACACACACACACAAGGGAAACATTGTTAGTAAATATCTCCACCCCCCCCCCCTTCCTCACCACACCCCAAGGATGTGGTTGCGCAGGATCCTAAGAGCACAACTTAAATTGTAGGAGCTGAATATTTCTGACGAGCATGATTATAAATTTCACTGTTGTGCACCGAACATTTCGAGGCTGAATACACGTTCTGTTGAGCACTTTGAGTTTTCCGTAGGAAAGCCAATTACAAATAAAATTGCTCAAGAACGCATTTCCCCCTTTATATAGAATAATTATACTTCTTGCCATTGTTATTGCATAATTTGTAATCTACAAAAAAACTAAATCAGATATAAAAAAATTAACCTTGAAGTTTTGTCTTTTTCAGTGTGTGTTGTCTTTTAAGATATATCAAACACAAACATGCCAGTAAAATTTTAAATAATGGCTTAAATGGCTGGCCTTTGGCCCTGAAATGTTTTTAAGTGGCTGCTCCTTAAATGTTAAGTTTTGAATGAGATTCAAATGCTCCGCGATTAAAGAAATTCATCACTCATTTTCACCCGTAACATAATTAATGTTGTGTAAAAGGAAATTTACTTTGAAAGTAATGCTTCTCGAACAACAGTTTGGTGTATTTTCCCACAACATGTTAGAAATGACATTCATCAAAAGCAGCTTGTTGTTTTGAAGTATTGGATAGTTTTCATTCTAAAGCCGTTGACACATTTTGCTGTTGGCTGACACTTGTGTGTGAATTATATTTTGTTTCTGTAAAGGGTGTATTTTCTTTGCTACTAAAATATTATTTTGGCGTTGTTCTGTCATTTATGTTTTATTGCTGCAGTGATATTCTACAGTAACAGGCTAAAGTAAATTTCTGCATTAGAGTACCAGTTCTTGCCAGTCAAAATTACAATACAGTGAAAACTCGCTTTTACACTTTTAAAGGGACTTCAAAAAAAAAAAAGGTGTAAAACGCGGGAAAATGTAAAATGTGGGAAATAATGTTTTGAGTTGTGAAAGTTACATATAGGATATCCCCTTGCACTTGATGTATGATATATGTACATAACAGGCATCAAAAGACTTGTCAGGGAATTTTTTATTATCTAATAAAAACCGCTGATGTAACTGGAGTTGATAACTGTCTGCGAAGTGGAAACATTTAACTTAATTTCAGACATCATAATCGATGTTTTTGGAAAGCTTGCAGCTGTCATTCATTATTTAAATAATGAAATACTGCACTTGTTTATTTCGAGAATTTTTAATTTCGAATGTCACAATTGATGTTTTTGGAAAGCCTGCAGCTGTCATTCATTATTTGAATAACAAAATACTGCACTAGTTAGTATTTTCTCATGCTTAGCACAACATGTTTTGAGAATTTTTTGTCATTGTCAAGTGCAAATGTGTAAATAAGTGTTTTGTATAGTGTTTGAATATGTGTTGTTCTGCATCTCTTGCACTGTACTTGTCGTTTTTGAGGTTATCGGATACTGTGTGCCTCATCAATTACGTAAGAAACCACACACACACACACACACACACACACACACACACACACACACACACTATCACTCATGTTGTTTGTTTGTGTAACATCACAAGAAATACATACGTAAATACTGCACTTGACAACAAGAATAAATTCTCGAAACATGTTTTGCTCAGCATTATTGCAATATGTAATTGGCACTGTGTTTACACTAAACACATTTGAGCAACGCAAAGTGAATGAAGGTGTCAACTAGCACTCCAAGTGGCCATAGGCCGAAACATGCTAAATATGGTTAGACAAAGGTGTCACAATAATCACAACAATCATGAAACTGCATTTGCTCAGTAGAGGCAGTTTAGAAATGGTTTGATTGGTCATGATACCTTCATTCGAACAAACCTAATTACTCCCATCAGCCACCACGCCAAGTAGAGCTTGGCAGGGGCGGGAGATACGGCACAAATTGTTACAACTTTTACTCATTTACACGTTCAAATCTGCTGAATAGAGTGCCCTCATGGTAAGAAACTTAACCACTTAATATTTGTAAACACTACTGGATGGTCAACATTATGCCAGCATCATATTTTCTCCACAAACATTTTTTTGGAATGCGTAAATCATGGGAAAGTTATAAATATGTTGATGCAGAATCAGGTGCAAATTAACATTGTGGGCATAGGAAATTTGACGGGACCGATAAAAAATGTCATAAACGGTGGGAAAATGTTAATTCCAGGAACGTAAAAGTGGGGTTATGCAGTAATTTAACTGAAAACTAAAACAATGAAAAACTTCCAGAATTCTAAGAAATTCACAAGTTTTTCCCAGATTTTTCCTGCTTGTCCTAGGCTGTTGGTTGGTTGGTTGGTTAGTTGATTGATTTTGGGGGAGGGGATCAACAGTGAGGTCATCGGTCCCATCAGAGTGGGGAAAGGTGGGGAAGGAAGATGGCCATGTCCTTTCAAAGGAACCACGCTGGCATTTGCCTGAAGTGATTTAGGGAAATCACGGAAAACCTAAATCAGGATGGCTGGACATGGGTTTGAACTGTCGTCCTCCCGAATGCGAGTCCAGAGTGGTAACCAGTGTGTCACCTTGCTCAGTCCAAGGGCCGTATACACCCGAATTGTGTTATTAGGTTTGTGTGTAAGTTTGTAGTGTTTTTCTTTTGCATGTTAGTCCTCCAGTTGCAATGGGTTTATTTATTGATTGTCAGTTATTATTTATAGTTGACTGGTGCTATTTGTGTTTACATACGGTTGTTTGGAGATAGTGAGTGGAGCTGTGGACGCAAGAAAATGGAGTGGCAAGGGGAGAAATCCGAAGATTTTCAACATATTCGTGTGTTTGAGTTCAGTTGAGGCAACCAGAAACTTGTGCCTTGTATGAAGATAATGCCATTGGACAGGGCACAGCAAGAAAATGTTTTTCTCATTTTAAGGTAGATCATTTTGACATTAGTGGCTCTCCACCTTCAGGAAGACCTTAAGGGTTTGATCGAGATTGTTCAAACATGTTAATCCACAAGGATCCACCTCACTGTACTCAATAACTGGCAAATGTTATGAAATCTGATCATTCCACCATCATGCGACATTTTCATGCAATGGAGAAAGTTCAAAAATCGAGTGTGTGGGTACCGCATGCTCTAAGCCAAAATCACAAAAATCAGCGGGTGGCCGTTTGTGCATCTTTACTTGCTTGTCATCAATTGGATCACGAACAACACCAACCATTCCTATCTTGTATCATCACTGATGATGAGAAATGGTGTCTTTATGCTAACGTAAGGAAAAGAAAGAAATGGTTGAGCCCAAACATAGCAGCAACTCCTGCTTCCCCAAAGTGTAACCATCATTGCTGACATTTATTGTCAACAGTTGAGACGTCTTGCAGACGCAATCCAAGAACAATAACGAAGAACTGATGCTACTTCTCGATAACACCTGCTCGCATTCTACTAGACTCACAAAAAACATTATACAGGAGATGGATTGGGAAGTTATTCTGCACCCACCTTGTGCACCTGATCTTGCACCCTCAGGTTTTCACCTTTCTGCTTTCTATGAAACATCCTTCAAGGAGCTTCCTTTCTGGGTGAAAATGCAGTCTGAATATGACTTGACTATTTCTTTGCTTCAAAGCTGCACAATTTCTGCAGCCGCAGAGTCGGAAAGTTATCCCAGCATTGGCAGACTGTTGTAAATAGCAAAGGAGAATATATTATTGATGACCAAAATCTCCATTATGTGTATCTGTTGCATTTATTAAACTTATGCACGAACCCAACACATCTTCTCAGCAGAAGATATGTCAATATGCTGACCGTTTCGATAAGTCCTTAAGTGTTGTGTGCATACAGCGATTCATACATAACTGTGTTCAGTAACTGCACCCCCCCCCCCCCTCTTACTCCTGCTGCTGCTGCCACCACCACCACCACCACCACCACCACAAAATGTGAAGAAACCACACATTCAGAAATTCTTCTGTGTAGTTGTAGTTGTGAAGCAGATGTGATTTCTATTTGTGTTTGAAGTTAATTTTATTATCCAGTCACTAAGTAGGTGATTAAGATTTTTCTGGTGAATACCTTACTCCTTTGTGTCAATGAAAATAATCAATTTTTGAGAAAATAATGAAAGTGGGTGGATTTAAAAAATCTACTCAGCAGATGACAGCAGGAGAACACAGATGTATAAAGGTTAAAGAAATTGTCAAGCATTTGGAGCCAGTGGCTTCTTGTGGAAGAACGGTTGAAGGGGAAAGAAGGGGGGGTGAAGGAGGAGGACTAGCGAAGTTTAGGAATTGGTGAGAGTTTGGTCAAGTCACCCAGAATCCTGGGTCAGGGGAGATTTTTCCAAAGTCTTTTCGTTTCCTACATCTCACCAGTCCTTTTTCTTCACTCCTCTTCCTCCCCCTTCAACCCTTCTGTCAGAAGAAGGAGCCACTGCCTTTGAAAGCTTGTAAATTTCCATAACTTTTATATTTGTAGGTTCTCCTGCCACTTCATGATGAATAAATTTTTTTATCTAACCAGTTTCATTACTCCATTGTTTGCAACACTAAGGCTGATTGATGGATAGTATCAATCATTTAATCTTATGATATCATATTTATTCCCCTTTTTTCCCATTAGAGATTTTCTGCAGACTTTAAAAAATGTTGAATGATTGTTACAGATCCTGTGTTCAGACCAGTGCTGATAATGGGACCTCTTGCTGACTGCGTTATGGAGAAGCTTATTCAAGATTTTCCAGATAAATTTACTCGTTGTATTCCAGAAGTGATGCAATGTCCACAGTCAGTAATGGAAAAAGGAATAGCAGAAAATTTATTTGTGGACTACAGAAAGAAGGGCAGCTATTTTGAATGTACATCTGTTAATGCTGTGAAAGAAATATGTGATAAGGTACATAATATGTGTTACAGTAAATAAATTCTGCAACAGAAATTTAACATTTTTAAAAATGTTCGGATAATAAGTTGCCGTCTCTTTATCTAAGAATAGATGGTGAATGCAGCTAGCCGCTATCTCTGTGTAATGTCTTGTCTGTATAGACGTGTATCTGTTGCCTTTAAGATCACTTCACCTTCACACATAAATCTATACAGTAAAGTAAGGCCCTCCCCGTTTTTGGCTGATCCGTGATAAGACAGGCGAAAAATTAGACTAATGGAGGATTATTAGTATTATCTCTATTTTCATTCGCTCTCTCTCTTTCTCTCCTTTATCTATGTACAGTTTTTAATATAATATTTCATTACGTGAAATCAGCCAAATAGGATCTTTGGTGGAGTCCTTCGTCTTGGTAATCAGCGGCTGGCTTACTGTAAGAGATCTTTACATTTATTATTACTGTTAAACACTGCAGTCAGTCGGGAGAATCAATCGTTTGGACAATTTGTTCCTTTTACGAAAGATTGCAAATTCCAGATATGTACGAAGCCTTTTTGGACGATTTAACACAGACTCAGTGATTGCAGGCTCTCTTAGACACAGCTGAAACTTCCCCACTAATTACAGGGCCAACATGATCATCAAATGATTCAGAAAAAACTCATTCATTCATTCACTCCAGAACAAAAAAGTCACAAACCTTATTTATGGAGGAAATTGTGTATTAAATCCATCTCCATTACATGTCCAGATCTCCGGTGATTCCACGCCTTAATTATTTTCCGTTTACAGTCTCTTTCTCTTCAAACAAACCGCTAGCGGCACAAATGTTAATTGGCTCGCTTTAGCGAGAAGAAAAGCAGAATATGTATCTCTCAGAAACACGTCAATACCTCAACAGATACTCCAGAAGCTGTCCTAGTTACCATTCTAACAACCATGGAGAATGCATATATGCATCTCTGTTATTTCAAAGAATAAACGCACTAGAAAATACTTTGGCGTTGTCGAGCTGTCGCCGCATATATTACGAGAAAATCAGATCAGATAACTTTTCCAAAGTGAATGAATGTGGATGGTTTGATTGAAAATGATGAATTGGTGCGTGGTAGAGGGTATTTTCTGTGGGGACATTACAGAAACTACATAAAAACCAGGAGAAAAGCTGCCACTCACCTGTAGCTGATTGACACATGACACAGACAGACACTAGCTTCTGCTCTCTCTCTCTCTCTCTCTCTCTCTCTCTCTTTGCAGTGGAGGGGAGGGGGAAACGATAAGCAGTTGGGATTTCCTACCTCCCAGTAGTGGGCAGGTAGTGGTGTGCTCTTCTTCAAGGTAAATATTATTTTGAAACAGTTGACCAACCATCGTCTGTATGGAAAGTTTCATTACTTGCCATCATAAATGCTTTTTCACATGTTTGGAATTTTTTGTCTCACTTATTTTAAGCCCCAAAACACTCCATACTAGGTCCCTTTAATTTCTGCAAAACTAAAGTCACTGCTTGATTCTCAATTTTCAACTTGTGACTGGAACAATAGGTGTGGTGGAGAGGCCAATCCTTTCTTCGCCACAATACAAGCCCTTTTTACTACAATGTCTCATGCATTCATCCTACACTTGAAAGTAGTAATGCTGGTCATCTGCGGTACACTGATGAAGAAATTCCTCTTGGACAATCACTTTGTTGCTGAAAAGCAAACCACAAGGTTTTGCATTTGAGCACCAGTCTGGCACAAAGTTTTAATCTACAGTGAAGTTTTGATAGTGCACACTCTCCTATAGAGTGAAAGATTCATCTTGAAATTCGTCAGTTGCTTCTGATTCCATCTCTCTCCTCTCCAATCTTGGCACCTATGGGCATTATATCTGCAGTGGGTTGTGGATAATCGTTTTGATGTTGAAAAACATACTGCAAGGTTCTGGGTTTGAGTGCCAGACCGGCTCAAAGTTTTAATGTGCAGTGAAGTTTTGACAGTGCACTCTCTACTAAAGAGCGAAAGATTCGTCTCAGAATTATAGAGCTGTCTCCATGTCAAAAAGTCTCCTCTAAAATCTTGGCACCTATGGGCACTATATTGCAGTTGATTGCAGAAATTATGCAAATATGTTAACATCCTTCACCAGAGCTCTGCTTGTGCCCTGAGATGATGGATATCCTACCAAAAATTTTAGTCATATGCGCTATAATAGTATTTTTTTACTCACAAACCCACACACTATTCAAACCCATCCATATGCCACCCGTGCTCTTTTTTCTACATCTCAAAGGTCATTTGCCTGTGGATAACCCAGTTACAAGGTCAGTTCAATACACCCATCCACCACACTTACTGCAGTTACAGACATTTGTAGTCCAACCAAAGGAAGTTACACAGCATAAAGAAAAATTCGTGCACTCAAACTTCACAGCCTGATTCGTAACATACCAGCAATAAAAAATGTCTCTCACAAAATTTCATCCTGCGCAGATTTCAGGCAGTAGATGGACATAAAAGATCGGCAGTGTGGCTACACTGTAACACATGTACTGTAATACCTCTGTCAGGAGGTAGCAGCGGGGCTGTGCGGTTGGTGCAGTGGATAGCGTTTTGGGTTAAGATGCAGTAGGTCAAGGGTTTGAGTCTGGGTCAAGGCTTATTAGTTTTTGTTTGCTAAAAGTAGTCTGCATGGTATGATATCTGCCATCTTAATTGCTATACAGTGATTACAGTGGGTCTTCTACAAAAACATTTGCAGTTATGTACTGTGGACACAGAAATGGAAGTACAATCATTTTCATTGGCCAACTTTTAAAGAAACCTTTTGCACTTGGTGGATGCGAATTGTTTTGTATCTACTGGATTCCAAACTTGAGTTGTATGGGTACTTCCCCCAGTGGTCCCGTCGATTAACATGAACTATTATTCTTGCCACCTTCAGGTCCATAACACTTCGTTAGGGCCTCATGTCACCAGTAGTGCTAGTAACATGCTTTGCAAATAATTTCAGTGAGCCTGTTTGTGGAGGGCACACAGAAAACAGGTTTGGGATCTAGCAGATGCAGTGGTGCAAAACAAATCACGTCCACGATGTGTGAAAGGCTCCTTTAAAAGCTGACCAATGAAAATGATAGTACTTCCATTTCTGTGTTTGTAGTAAGTAACTGCAAATATCTTGTAGAAGTCCCACTGTAATCGCTGTACGACACAGACTACTTTTAGCGAATATAAACAAATAAGCCTCAACACATAATCAAACCATCGACCTCCTGCATGCTAACTTTTTTCGCTTTGTGATAGATGGCGCTGTAATAGTCACAAACATATGGCTCACAGTTTTAGACGAACAGTTGGTAACAGGTATGTTTTTTAAATTAAAATACAGAACGTAGATACGTTTGAACATTTTACTTCGGTTGTTCCAATGTGATACATGTACCTTTGTGAAAACTTATAATATCTGAGAGCGCATGCTGTTGCAGCATGATTACCTGTAAATACCACATTAATGCAATAAATGCTCAAAATGATGTCTGTCAACCTCAATGCATTTGGCAATACGTGTAACGATATTCCTCTCGACAGCGAGTAGTCTGCCTTCCGTAATGTTCGCACATGCATGTTGTCAGGCGTTGTCGGTGGGTCATGATAGCAAATATCCTTCAACTTTCCCCACAGAAAGAAATCCGGGGATGTCAGATCCGGTGAACGTGCAGGATATGGTACGGTGCTTCGATGACCAATCCACCTGTCATGAAATATGCTATTCAATACCGCTTCAACCGCATGCGATCTATGTGCCAGACATCCATCATGTTGGAAGTACATCGCCATTCTGTCATGCAGTGAAACATCTTGAAGTAACTTCGGTAGAACATTACGTAGGAAATCAGCATACATTGCATCATTTAGATTGCCATCGATAAAATGGGGGCCAATTATCCTTCCTCCCACAATGCTACACCATACATTAACTTGCAAAGGTCACTGATGTTCCACTTGTCGCAGCCATCGTGTATTTTCCGTTGCCCAATAGTGCATATTATGCCGGTTTACGTTACCGCTGTTGGTGAATGACGCTTTGTTGCTGAATGGAACGTGTGCAAAAAATCTGTCATCGTCCCGTAATTTCTCTTGTGCCCCATGGCAGAACTCTACACAACGTTCAAAGTCGTTGCCATGCAATTCCTGGTGCATAGAAATATGGTACGGGTGCAATCAATGTTGATGTAGAATTCTCAACACCGATGTTTTTGAGATTCTCAATTCTTGCGCAATTTGTCTGCCACTGATATGCGGATTAGTCGCGACAGCAGCTAAAGCACCTACTTGGGCATCATCATTTGTTGCAGGTCGTGGTTGACGTTTCACATGTGGCTGAACACTTCCTGTTTCCTTAAATAACGTAACTATCTGGCAAACGGTCCGGACACTTGGATGATGTCATCTAGGATACCGAGCAGCATACATAGCACATGCCCGTTGGGCATTTTGCCCACAATAGCCATACATCAACACGATATCGACCTTTTCCAGAATTGGTAAACAGTCCATTTTAACACTGGTGATGTATCACGAAGCAAATACTGTCCGCACTGGCGGAATGTTACGTGACTATGTGACTATTACAGCGCCATCTATTACAAAGCAAAAAAAGTGGTCCAACTAAAACATTCATATTTCTTTACATACTACACGAATATGTAATAAAAAATTGGAGTTCTTATTTTAAAAAAATGCAGTTGATATCCGTTTGACCTGTGGCAGCTCCATCTAGTGGGCCAACCATAGCGCCATCTGGTTTCCCCCTTAAAGCTAGGCGAATTTCGTTCTTTGTAGTTTTTTCGTTTGATGCTTATTTCATTGGAGATTTGGCCCGGTTGCTATCAATGGACCACCCTGTGTATGCCGACAGAGGTAGTTACCGTACATGTGACTTCAGTGTTGCCAGATTGCCAGTCTTTAACATCCATTTACAGCCCGAAATATGCACAGGACAGAATCTCATGAGACACATTTTTGTATTGCCAGTATGTGAGGAATTGTGCTACGAAGTCAGAGTGCACAAATTTTTCTTCACCCTGTATGTGAAAACAGCCATGTTATATACCAACCGAGCCATAATTACTGTGCAACATTGTATGTGAGTTAGGATAACTTACAAGCTGTCTACCTTGATTGAATAGCTACCACCAAATTGAAGAAAACCAAGTTGCTCAACGTGCTGCACAGAACAACACCTGTGACTTCAGCAGCTGGTTAAATAACTATACTTTTAGGATTTTAACCCCTCCTCCTCTGAAATGCAGGCATGGGCTATTCCTCCAACACATCTTCTCTCCGTCCTCTATCTACTTACACTAAATTTCTGGTAAACCCCATCCTTGACTATGACCCTCCCATTTTGGGCTTGTTACCTACTTTGCTGTTCATTTCACCACCACTTCTGAAGTTGTGCCCTCCTCCCCCTCAAATATCTCCTTATCCTCTCCTTGTCTCCACTTCTTACTCCTCCTTGTCCTCTCTCACGTACTCATCTTCCTGTACTACAGCTCATAAACAGTAAAGTGTTTCTGCAGTTGCATACAGAAAGTGAGAGTGAGAATGAGTGTGTGTGTGTGTGTGTGTGTGTGTGTGTGTGTGTGTGTGGGGGGGGGGGGGGGGGCATGCACGCACGCACTTGAGCTGGGGAACAAGAGAGAGAATGTTGGTGAAATTTTCTGTGCAGTTATGTGTGTGTAAGCACCATACATAAATCAGCTACAGGTGAGTGGTTGCCTTCCTTCATTTTTGTTTATAAAATGTGTACACACTCTATTGCTCCAACTTTTAAATTTAACATTTTGTAATATTGTCCAAACATTCAAACTTTCTTTATAACATTAAACGTGCTTTTCCCTTTCATTTGCAGAATACCCATTGTATTCTTGACATAAGCTTGACTTCAGTGGAGAGACTTCATCGCCACCAAATATACCCCATTGTTCTATTAATAAAATTCAAATCAACAAAACAGATTAAGGAGGTCAAAGATACTAGGTATCCAATGGAAAAGGTTTCAGCAAAAGCAGCAAAAGAAATGTATGAACATGCTTTGAAACTGGAAGTCGAGTATCGACATCTTATCTCAGGTAAGAACTGTAAAATGCCTTTTGTAAAAAGGTCTGCACAGCTTTAGTAACAAGATAGAAATACATAATTTACATGGTGTAGTGATTTATTATACAAAATGTATATCAGAAGAAGGATGAGTTAACTTAAAAGATACAGTTGTCTACAGTGATCAGCTAATGCGCAAGTTCTCCACATGAGAGGAAGCAACTTATTTGTATGACAGTAAGTAGAAAGATAGCAACGTGTGTTAGCATGCTGCTTCCAGTATTCAGAGAGGCATGCTGGGTCCCAGATTGAATCTTCCCTGTGGATTAACCAACCAGCCTGTGGATAACATTTTTAGGTAGTGAATACCGTTCTGGTGCCCATGTGCCACTTCAGCTGAAAAATTTTTGTAAAGGTATGAGGAGATGACAGAAAGGGCATCCAGCCACTTCCCACCTCTGCCACTAACATTGCTAAACCCACATCAATATGCTGACCCAATGTATTGTATAAAGCTCAGAAAAAGATGATGATTTCAGGTGACACTGCACTGATTTGTTATTGAGGAAGTGAATATTCGGATATAATTTGCCAAATAGATACAAAAAATTGAGTAATGCTTACAAAGAACATAAGTTTATTTTAGAACTCATACTGGTGGTAGGTGGAAATAAATTTGTTTTGCTTTTATTGGGTGGAACATAAGCAACAGTCATTGGTGAGGCGTCATTCAAATCTGGCAAAGTTGAATAAGTTCCATTAAATACAAGAAAATCAAAGCAACTATGTTTTTTGACCAAAGGTGTGCATTTTTAATGAATTGTGGAACTAGAAACATCAGTAACATTTTTGAACCCCAAATATGACATTCAGTACTGTCAGTGATGAAAACTAAGAGCTGGAATTGTCTTGATAGACAAGACTGTATACTCACACACTGCTATGCACATTGTCAGGGTGATTCATCTGATTTTGCACACATAATTATCTCTTTCCCCTGCAATTCATCCTGCCAAGAGATAGAGACGTGTAAGAAATTGTTGTTTTGAAGTAATTAAAATCTCAAATGACAGAATTCTATTCCAAGTTTTTCTTTAAACTATGTTCCATGTTACCAGATGTACTTGGAGAAGAATGATGAGAACGTAAAAAAATGACAAAGAAGTGTTTGTCTTTGGATCCTATAATGTTCCTACTTGTGTGATGTGCATCTTTTCTAGTCATTCACCACTTATTTCTTATAAACTTCTCTTGTGCTGGAATTCATGTGTTGCCTGCTCTTATCAAGTGTATTTTATGTTTTATAATTATTTATCCATTTTTTTCCATATTTCATCATTAGTCTATTTTATCCTCCAGACTGAACCTTAAACTCTCAAAGCACAAGTCGTGTTTGAGTTAATGTAGCTTTGCCTATGATTATATCAGTCTCATTATTGTTGCTCATATGCTTTGTGAATAAATTTGTTGAATTGTGATGTTACAGCTGTGATTCCAGCTGGTGTGAATGTGGCCTACATGTGCACACAGATCAAGGCAGCAGTGGATCAAGAACAGAATAAGACGCTGTGGGTTCCTTGTGGAACATTGTAGATCTGTGCTTGTCAGATATTGAGAACTGTTACTGATGATGTTCCCTTGCGGAATTTTTATCTAGAAGAACAGTCAGATTCTGACATGAACATTGTGTTAGTATTTATTGTTTAATAATAATAAATAGGACTCAATAACATTGAGTTGTATTATAAAAACTGTTACCAGCTCTCTTTGAATTCTCATGGATGTGTAGATGTGATTTTATCGTAAAGGACGTAGTAATTTCAGATAAATGCTCTACAATAAGAGTAAATTAAGGGTAGAGGTAGAGGAGTATTAACACAGTTTCATGTCTGTCATTTGTTTGTGTTGCCATGAACGTCTGTCTCCTGGCTGCTTTACATTTCTGCATTTTTGCCTATCTGTGGGATGTTAACCTGGTGGTGTCAAACTACCACAAATGCTCTTCTATAATTTGCCCAGTCATTATTCTTGCTCTTTGTTTCCCTTTTATTGCATTAGTGTACATAATTAGACAAATTTCACATCACGAACTGAAGATGTGTGTCACATTAATGTTATCAGTTGTTATTATTAATCCCAACAGCCTCCAAATGATCCACCTCCATTATTTTTGGTGAAGAATACTCATCTAGATTTCAGTGGCAGGGTAACAAATGAAGATTACTTTGAGACAGATTGTGCCCAGTTGGACATTTAGTTCAGTAATCAACATTTTTGGGCACTAAATGTCTGTAGCTATATTATTCATGGATAATTGTTATTGATGTACCATATTCAGTAACATTTAATATTGTCTGCAGTGTATGAAGCTTTAATGCATCATAAATTTTTGGCTTTGAATCAGTAACTGCAATAATTTAATGCCTGTGTGGTCAAAATTCTGTGAAAGACGTCTAGATCCAGAGGTTCTCCCAAAAAAAACAATTCCATTGCAAACTAACGTGACAACCATGTCTCTTGTGTTCATGTTCTGTTGGCTTGTAAAAAACCCATTTCACCATTATTCGATTTCCCAAATCACCCCATGCTGATATGGAAATTTATGCTGGTAAAGACTGCTATGCGTCAGTGGCCCTAGACTGTTATATGTTCTGTTTGTTTATTTTGTTGTATGTGTTAATGCAGTTGTTAGATTATGAATACTGTGTGATATTACATTAATAACTCAGTTGTAAGTAGCATAAAACATATGATTTTATGTGCAGGTTATGTTTTAATATGAGAATTCAGAGAGAACTTTCAATTTTAGTCATTTTTTATCTGTTGTATGTATATATTGTAGACACTGTGTGTGTGTGTGAGTGATGAAGCAACATGTAAATGCAATACTCATTCAAAATCTGTTTGAAATGTGTCAGTCAAAGAATTGTTGTAACTGTTTTGTAAGATTGTTCAGTCAAAATCTGTTGCTGTAATAATTTGTCAAAGCATTTTCTCTACGAGAATAGTTTATGGGAAAAAAGCTTACAATGATACAGATTTACTGTTTAATTTCTATCAAGTGATACTGATATTCAGCTGAACTGTACCTGTTTTTGCATAACCTGTTAACAAAGTTTTGTACCTCTTCATTGTACTTCTCTGAGACTTTTTGATGTAACATGAGTCAGAGTTGTTTGAGTAATTTGAAATGATTAACACACAGTAGTGTTAATAGTAACTTTCAGATCTGTCCAAGGACAGCATAAACTATGGCATTTCTTTACAAAGTGCTGACTGCATTAATATGATTACAATAAATTTTGATTCTCATGCAGGGGATCAATGACAATCTTCCATTGAACTTGCTGTTGTCTTATTACTCCTCCCTTATACAAATGGGTTTTCAAATCCTTTTGGGATTTATAATTTCCTCTTCACCTTTGACAAAAACAGGAGTGGTTCTGCTGTGCTTGGTTGCCACAGTGTTACATTAAAAAAAAGCTGTAATGGCACTATTTTGATCCGTTTATTGTTCAGATTAGTAAATAATGACATGAGATTCCAAGAAACCTAGAGATTTATAAACATGAAGTACATGCACTCACTCAAGGACGGCACATTGACGGATAGCCCTTGACCTCTCTGCCTCGAAAATCCACTATAACTTCAAATTTTACTGATCCTTCATCGGTGAAAGAATAAAACTAAAATTCCTGAGCAAATCCAATCAAGTTCTATTGTTATTGTGAGAACTATGTGGTTTCCCACCTTCAAAATAGTGAGCCTTATTTCTGCCACTGTGATCACATAAAGGTTTTGCATGACATATATTTCAACTGGAGAACTAAAAAATAATCATGATTTCATTGTAAGGTGGAAATTGAAAGAACAACATGGTGGCGAACACGCTACCACTGTGCACTAAGAATATTTCAGGATCAGCCTACTAGAATGCTTCATTCATTACATTCAAGATAAACAGTAGCGACCACTACCTCCTAAAATTAAATATGCATCCAGTCTCCTGAAATGTACAAAGACACTAGAAAGGAAGAAAGTAAGTGTAAGAGATACCTTGATCTAACTGTCCATAAGGATTAACCATGAGTTTTTTTCATTTCACATTGTGAGATGCAGGAGACGAGTGATGCATTGGAGCTAACATAAGAATACATGGCAGCATCCTGAAGAGGTCTCACATGGTTATCATAGTGAAGAGTTATTTGAACACATGGTCAGCAGAAAACACTCAAGTCTTCCTGCAGTTATGGCTTTGTTGTAATTTTCTCACCAAACATTTCAAATTACTTGGACCATTTTGACTTGCACTGTGTTTAATTTTGTTGGCTGTGCACTAGAGAAATTTCAACGGTATTTATGAATCAAGGAAATTTTAGTTTGCATTTTGTACAGTACTTGTTTACATTGTTAATAATTTTTGACTTAAACGGTATTGTGTCTGCTGTGCTTCTTTCCCATTAACAGACAGTAAAAAATAAATCCCAGTGCTCTGTAGTAATTAGTAATTGTTATCATGGTACTTGTTCCTTTCTTACAAGAAAATTTTTTTATGTCTCAGTAATGACTGCTAGAAAAATATGAATTGTCTGTTAAATTGGAAATGTCTCACAGATGGAGAGTGTTATTACTTAAGTAGTTAATTGCAAATAAGATTGTACAGTTTTAATTGGACTTTACAGTTTAATTTGCGGCAATGGTGGATTTTTGTATTTCACTTAGACATTGAAATTTTTGTCTTGATTACTGTTTTGAAATCGCTAACTTCAGTTAAAACTAAGTTGCATAGATTTAGGTTGTATATGCTGGTAATACTGGTTCTGGACCATATGTCATGCCTACGTATTAGGTGAAATGACAGATGATTAGTACAACACAGTGAACAAAGCTGATGGGTTGATGATATCAACTATAGCTTGGTATATGTAAATAAGAAAGAAAAGAAACATTTGTAACTATTTACTCAAGCTTCATTTTTGAGAAAGAATTTGATACTAAGAACATTAAAGGGGGTCTGTTAATTCCATTTGGCACTCTTTATCCATGAACCAATACTTCATCAAAAAGATTAGCATAGGATAGACTATGTCACAGCTAAAGAGTTACATAACTGTGTGGTGGCAGTGGTTGTGTAGCGATGGTCCAATTCACCAGCGTGTGTTTGTCATGGCAGTTTTGTTTGCCATGAAGTTTTTGTTTTCAGGTGGTTATAAAATTGTTTTGCCTCTTTTAAAATTAATTTCTTATAGAGCCTTACATGAGTTCTTTGTAACAAATATGCCAAATCAGTTGACTAGTATTTGTCACCAGAGTTCGTTGGTGTCTTTGAATTACAGGCAGCATAAAGAATAATGAATTGTTTACTTATTGAGGAATCAGTAGACAGGTGTTATTTGCCATTTTAGGAATCTGCTACGTTGGCAAATATATTTTGAAAGTGTAAACTAGATGCAAACAAATTTATCGCTACATAAGGTTCCCCTGACACTCTTGTGAAAAGCATTTTTTTGTATGTCCTGGATAGATTTGGATTATCTTTCTCTGTGTATGTGTTAATTATTGTTTATTTATTTATTTAATAATCAGGGAAATGAGGTGCAGAAGAGAGGATTAACTGGCCTAAATTATTTTTTTAAAAAATCCTGTTTTTTATAGTACATTGTACAGATAAACAGATTGTACTAATATGCACCAGCAAGCACTTCCATGAGACATCTTTCCCTCCCTGTGATCGTTTCATAAATTGATGTTCTGTTGAGCATCTTCCACATTTAATTTCATTTTGTATAACTTGCCATGTGATTGTATTTGTTTCTTATGTCATATATAGTTTTCTGTGTAGTGGATTTCACTGTCATTATTTCAGTTCACGTACCATGTTCAAAACACTTTTCATTCTCATGTGAAATATACCAGCAGGGAGATGTGGTCATTAAATCTGATGCCTCATTGACTGGCTGTCACCCAAAACATATCATCAGTTTTGATTTGGGCCATAGAGTATTTCAAAATTCACTCCCTCTAGGAATGAGTATTTTGTAGCAATAGTGGTTTGAAGTAAGACACTTGTTCACAAAACACTAGACAAATATGTGATCACTATCTGCAGTTGACTTTCTAGGTCAATTTCAAATTTTATTTTTGTAGTCAGCTCTTGTAATTAGAAAGGAACTTCAATGTAAACTTTTTACATTCATAAGAGAAATATTGAAAGATAGAAAAAGTGCAATAAGAAAAAATCTATTTGTTTGAACTACACAGTCATCTGAAGTTCCAATTGGACCGTAAACTACTTGCAAACACGTTAAAAAAGAAGAATTTAGTTTGCACTTTGGTAGACTTTCATTGCTTCTCTGTGCACTTTTCTTTCTTTTTTTTCATGTGACAAAATAAAATGTTTGGTGGCTTTGTTTATGTATTCATAACCATTGAGTCAAAGATGGGCAACTGTGATTAGCATTTTAGAATACAGTAGTCTTCAAGTACAACTTGAATGACACTCTTCCAGTTTTTCATTCCTCTTCATATCTGTTGATAGGATCTGATTTTCTATGAAATTACTGTGGGAAAGAAGCCCTTAATCAGTGGCAGCCACGTTTCTTAGTATTATTGTGCACTCGAGTCACGTATTTTACAGGGTGCTCTCTCTTCCTATATTTTTAAAAGAAATGCCGCAATATAATGTTTATAGAGAATCACTTTTAACTTATTTGTGTACGTATTTGATTAACAGATGAAACTGTATATCTTTGTAAATGTAATGTGTGAAATATCTTTCCAACTTAAGGAATATGTTTTAATAATTTTTTATGTGTACTTTGACTGAAAATGTATTTTTGTAATGTATTTAACCCTCTTGTGACTTTTAGAAATCAGGGTACTGTCAAACGTGTTTTATTAATGTAAGAAAATTAAGTGTAAAGGAAAAATTATGTATATTGGTGGATAGATCATTTTATGTTGGAAGTTATATTTACAGAGACTGAACAAGAAGCCATATTGGCTCAGAATTTTATTGTGGTGTTTTGTTGCACCTGTACAGATAATTGCCAAGCACAAAATAGTCATGTGGTGTATGTTGGATTTTCTTTCCCTCCTTTTTTTTATAAGCAGTAGATAATTGTGATGTGAAAATAATTTAATTAAACACAGTGTTCAATTGTTAAAGTTGTGGAAAAAATGTAAATTTTAATTGAAATGACCTTAAACATGTCCCTTTTTCAGAATAAAATATTGTGCTTCCCGTTTTAAATTACTATCCTTCACTGAAATTTTAGGAATATAATTGAACCATTCTTCTATTTTGATGTTTTAACAAATATGAGATGTGAATTGCATAATAATGTTCCACTCTTGGTGCTGTAGACATGACTTACCCAAGTACATGTATGCTTAAAGCACAGAGACATTGGAAATATATATGTTACATGCAGAGTAATCAGTTTACATGAGCCAATAAAACTTTATTAACACCAACAAGTAAATCTACTCAAGGGGTACACTTTGATTTTGATTGGTGTTGAATATGTTGTTGAGTAGAGCAAAATAAGACAGATATGTTTCCCCCCCCCCCCCCCCCCTACTGTCCATACATCTGTTAAAGGGATAACACACCCCCTAGCAAAAAAAGAATGATTTTATTGCACTCTAAGAACACACACACACACACACACACACACACACACACACACACACACACAGTTAGACAATGAGTTCCGATACTGTGCTGTCTGTGGAAGCATTGATGCAAAATTGATTATAAATGTGTAATTAACTTCAGGCTGGCTGAACAATCACACTAAATATAAGAAATGGCTAAATTTAGTTAATAGAGGAAAAGTAATTGGCATATATAACACTAGTATTTTTGTGAATGCTAGATGACAGTCAAAGACAATATAACAATTATTGGGAACTTCAGGAGTTGCTCGTCAGTCGTCAACATCAATGGGTACAGAATGAAATAAAAGTTAAAATGCCTTATCACTATCCTGTACCACTCACAAGGGAATGGTCCCTGCCCCCCCCCCCCCCTCCCCCTTATATATACAATTTCAGAATACATAAAAAAGTAATTCTGTTTATTAGTTGTGCACTATTATAGCTTAGGACGCCAAGCTGAGAGGGATGCCAGAGGTGCCATAACTGTAAGATTTTTATAAGGACACAAAACAGTTAGCAAAGGCCGCTTGGAGCACCAAGCTGGGGCTGGTACACAGAGCAAAACTTGTACACAGTGTGTATCACAATTATTAGCGAAAACTGACACAGGTGAAAGTGTTCATGGGAGAAAGGAGGGAGGCACCTAATGATACATTGCTTGCATAGTAAAATGTTCTCAAACAGGTCCCGTGTGTATTGTTCACTGTCTTTGATAGTTTGTATAAAACGGCAACTGAGGATGCATTAATGCCAGTATATTCTGTATGCAGAACAAGATTTAATGAGATTTGGAAACTACAGTGACATAATGGAAACAATGTGTAATGACTGCAGTGACTGAGGTGGTAGTGATTTATAAATGCTTTTTACTCTGTTAATTTCCTCTGTGACGGATAAACCAGTAACAATGAAGGGAGGAAAAAATCTCTGAGGCAATCTTGTTCAATTTGAATTTAATGTTACAGTTTCACAGAGTGTCGAAATGTGTTTAAGAGTTTTATGACAGTATCAGGAAACACTCTAAGGAAGGCATATGCTGAATGAAACTGAAGAGAATGACCGACACACATGTACTCAACAGTTAGAGCACAGTCTACACAGTTGTGCCATGGACAAGTGTGAACACTGTGATTTAAATTCCGACAATATTACTTCTTACCATGTTGGCAGAATCGTAGGCCATTCATGGTGTTGCTGTGTCACTTGTGTGTGTAAATCCACCTTTAGTCAGTGATTGTGTGTTGTATCGTAGGGTTGTGTTTGCTGTTAGTAACTGCGACTTCACTTCAAAATGGATACTTTGTTTTTGGGCAGTGTCTTGCCATAAGATGAAGCAGTCAAATGATGATGGAACTTCCACATCAGATTATGTAAGCACAGTAGTGAGGTTGGTATAAGTCAATAACGAGCCTAAGTGGTAGCAAAATAGCAGAGGAGACTAAAACATTTTTTCACAAATATAAGGGACAGCCAATTGAAAATGAAACCGAGAGGAAAAACTAAATAATCTATTTATCATTTCAAAAGTAATTCCCAAAACTGTTGATACATATATCCCACTGTGAGCAAAGCCAGTATCTTTGAGGAAAATAGTTTTCGGCTGCCTACAGAACCATAGTTGTACCCAGGCATGCACTTCTTTGTCCAAAGCAAATTGATGGCCTGAATATCTTTCTTCTGGGCTCCAAAATATAGGTGAAACGAGATCGGGACTTTACGGAGGATGTGTGAAGCCCACACAGTGAAACTTCTGTGGTGCAGGTTAAACAACCCTGGCAGCGTGTCACTCAGTGCTACCATGAAACTTGATAACAGCTGATTTTTGGGAGAGGCCGCGTCGTATATTATTTGTTTTCATATTACAACTTCCATGTTATGCCACACTGGTGGTAAAAGCTTTCAGAAGATCCTAAGGTGAATGACACTGTTGTTGAAACTTCCTGGCAGGTTAAAACTGTGTGCTGGACAGAGACTCAAACTCGGGACCTTTGCCTTTCGCGGGCAAGTGCTCTAACAACTGAGCTACCCAAGCATGACTCATGCCCCGTCCTCACAGCTTTACTTCCACCAGTACCTCGTCTCCTACTTTCCAAACTTCACAGAAGCTCTCCTGCGAACCTTGCAGAACTAGCACTCCTGGAAGAAAGGATATTGTGAAGACATGGCTTAGCCACAGCCTGGGGGATGTTTGCAGAATGAGATTTTCACTCTGCAGCAGAGTGTGCGCTGATATGAAACTTCCTGGCAGATTAAAACTGTTTGCCGGACTGAGACTCGAACTTGGGACCTTTGTCTTTTGCGGGCAAGTGCAAGTGCAGGGCAGCTTCTGTGAAGTTTGGAAAGTAGGAGATGAGGTACTGGTGGAAGTAAAGCTGTGAGGACGGTGCATGAGTTGTGCTTGGGTAGCTCAGTTGGTAGAGCACTTGCCCACGAAAGGCAAAGGTCCTGACTTCGAGTCTCCATCCGGCACACAGTTTTAATCTGCCAGAAAGTTTCATATCAATGCACACTCCACTGCAGAGTGAAAATCTGATTCTGGACACTGTTGTTGACTGCTGTCTGTGTCATTGTGGTGTAATGGTTACAGATTTGGAATTACGGTGTGGAAAGAAGTAGGATCGCATCCTGCTGTGTTCTTATATTTTTTCATACATCTTTGTGGTTGTAAAAGATTCTAGGACTTTCTTATTGATGTAATAGAAATATGTACTGCAATACTCAATGTTATTTACATATAACAGAGCTGTTCCTCAGGAATGCATTTGTTCGATTTTGTGACTTCAGTCCAATTAAAAAAATGAAAGACTGAATTGCTGTTAGTGAATTGAGCGGCAATGGCTCTTATATTCTTACTTGTCACTAGTATTTGGCTGTTTATTTCTGAAAATGTAGTGATTTCCCAGGGCAGCAGCCTAAGAGCACAGCTTAAATTGCTGAAGTGAAACAAGCACCAATTATTATCATGCTCTTGTTTGTCTCAAATGTTTAGCAGTTTTTCTTAAAAATACCTGTATGTCGTGATTTCTGAGGGTCCACTTACTCGCCTTACTTGCATAAAAGATGTGAGAGCAATCGCCAAATGTCCTGGGCGAGTACACATCATAATTGCATGCATGTCAGGAAGAACAGAGTCTGTTGATGATTCATAGCTTCACGAAATAATTTGAAATTAATTTGCTGAATGAGTTTATTGAGATCAGCTGTATTGGGTATAGATCTACTACACAATAGTAACATATGAAGATCTGTGACAGACCAAAAATTAAACGGAAGAGCAGAAATTTTGGTGGTGAAAGTGTTATGATTTGGATAGGCTTCTGTGGTAAGGTAAATAACATATTACGTAGCTGAACACTACACTGAATTCCACGTGAACACTGACTTGCTGGAGATAGAACTGATTAGAATGTATGAAGACCTTTATACCAATTTCCACTCAGGAAATGCAAACACCTTGTTTTGTTACCTGTGTTATGAAAGAAACTACGAAAGTCCGTCATGATTGTTTTTGGCTTATTTGTATCTACTAATTTCATAATAAATTCGATACAATAGGCTACATACATTATACAATTACTTTTGAAGAATCCTGCCTTTATACTGATTTCCACTGCTGTACTGTAACAAAAGATCAAAGACAACATTTCAGATAAAGATTCCTTGTATTGCAGTAAACGTCTGCATTGGCAGTTTTCTGTAACAATTCGGGCCACATCCAGTACTTACCAGATCCTGTCAAAAGAACATTCCTGTTAGATGGCCAGAGAATTGAAAGTCGCCATCACTTTCTATGGCCACAAAATTATTTACAGTGCTGCTAAAAACGTATATGGTATTATAAGCCTAATATTGGCATATTGTTGAAAACAGAGTTTTACTTACTTCAGACTGCATTTCAGTGAGAAACACTATCATCTCTTGAGTTGATTGTTTTGGAATAAGGAAAGCACAAGGGTCCATCGATAAAAATACAATCACTGTAATTCGCCTTGAGCACTATTCGCCGTAACGAGAGAAAATATCCAGAATGAATGACTTATTAGTCTGCTTACAATACACAGGGATTATCACTCATTAAGCCACAATTATTACCCTGAGAAATACGTCTTTATGTATGTGACATTTGAGCGTAAATTATTGTGTTGCTTGATGTTAAATAAATCTTTTTTGTTATTGGGTTCTAACTTGGAAGCAGATATTTATTTATTTGCTTGTTTGTTTAACCTGATCGGATTACGACCCTCAGGCCCCATCTTATTATGTTGTTTAGTGCATGGGATTGAATTCTGCTGGTGATGTAAAAATCTAGTGTTTTCCCCCTGTTTCTGTCAAGACTGAATGACATAGCTTATAACATTCTGCATACTCACATGAGTAGTCACATATTTGATTGTGCAGTTGACTTACCATGTGACTTCATTTGAAGTATAAAATGATCCACTCATTTTTATGTTACGTGAAAACACGTTTCTTTCATTCTGTTGCTTACAGAACAAAATCGAATTCAGTCTGTTCTAGTGTCATTGACACACCACATTTAGATGCTAAGTGATCAAAACTGCATTTTTTAGAAACGACTTTCATTTTCATACTAATACCACTCACCCCCCACCCCCCTGCCGCCCATCTCCTGAACTCCTGAACCATGGACCTAACCATTGGTGGTGGGAAGGCTTGTGTGCCTCAGCCATACAGGTAGCCTATCGTAGTTGCAACCACAACGGTAGGGTATTTGTTGAGACGTCAGACAAAAGTGTGGTTTCTGAAGAGGGGCAGCAGCCTTTTCAGTAGTTGCAGGGGCAACTGTCTGGATGATCAACTGATCTGGCCTTGTAACATTAACCAAAATGGCCTTGTTCTGCTGGTACTGCGTACAGCTGAAAGCAAGGGGAAACAAGAACTGTAATTTTTCCCGAGGGCATGCAGCTTTACTGTATGGTTAAATGATGATGACGTCCTCTTGGGTAAAATATTCCGGAGGTAAAATAGTCCCCAATTCGGATCTCAGGGCGGGGACTACTCAGGAGGACGTCATTATCAGAAGAAACAAAACTGCCATTCTACGGATCGGAGCATGGGGTGCCAGAGCCCTTAATTGGGTAGGTAGGTTAGAAAATTTAAAAAAGGGAAATGGATAGGTTAAAGTTAAATATAGTGGGAATTAGTGAAGTTCGGTGGCAGGAGGAACAAGACTTCTGATCAGGTGAATACAGGGTTATAAATACAAACTCAAATGGGAGTAATGCAGGAGTAGGTTTAATAATGAATAAAACATAGGAGCACGGATAAGTCACTACGAACAGCATAGTGAATGAATGCATTATTGTAGCCAAGATAGACATGAAACCCACATCTCCCACAGTAGTACAAGTTTATATGCCCACTAGCTCCGCAGATGACAGAGAGATTGAAGAAATGTATGATGAGATAAAAGAGATTATTCAGATAGTGAAGTGAGATGAAAATTTAATATTCATGGGGAACTGGAATTCAATAGTAGGAAAAGCAAGAGAAGGAAAAGTAGTATGTGAATATAGAATGGGGGTAAGGAATGTAAGAGGAAGCCACCTGGTAGAATTTTGCACAGAGTATAATTTAATCATAGCTAACACTTGGTTTAAGAATCACGAAAGAAGGCTGTATACTTGGAAGAGGCCCGGAGACACTACATGGTTTCAGATTGTTTATATAATGGTAAGTCAGAGATTTAGGAACCAGGTTTTAAATTGTAAGAGGGCAGATGTGGACTCTGACCACAACCTATTGGTTATGAATCTCAGATTAAAACTGAAGGAACTGCAAAAAGGTGGGAATTTAAGGAGATGGGGCTTGGATAAACTGAAAGTACCAGAGGTTGTAGAGCGTTTCAGAGAGAGCTTTAGGGAATGATTGACAAGAGTGGGGGAAAGAAATATAGTAGAAGAAGAATGGATGGCTTTGAGAGATGAAATAGTGAAGGCAGCAGAGGATCAAGTAGGTAAAAAGACGAGGGCTAGCAGAAATCTTTGGTTAACAGAAGAGATACTGAATTTAATTGATGAAAGGAGAAAATATAGAAATGCAGTAAATGAAGCAGTCAAAAAGGAATACAAATGTCTCAAGAATGAGATTGACAGGAAGTGCAAGATGGCTAAGCAGAGATGGCTAGAGAACAAATGTAAGTATGTAGAGGCATATATCACTAGGGGTAAGATAGATACTGCCTACAGGAAAATTAAGAGAGACCTTTGGAGAAAAGAGAGCCACTTGTATGAATACCAAGAGCTCAGATGGAAAACCAGTTCTAAGCACAGAAGGGAAAGCAGAAAGGCAGGAAGAGTATATTGAAGATCTATACAAGAGCGATGTACTTGAGGGCAATATTATGGAAATGGAAGAGGATGTAGATGAAGATGAAATGGGAGATATGATACTGCGTGAAGAATTTGACAGAGCACTGAAAGACCTAAGTCAAAACAAGGTCCTGGGAGTAGACAACATTCCATTAGAACTACTGACAGCCTTGGGAGAGCCCTGACAAAACTCTACCATCTGGTGACAAAGATGTATCAGATGGGAGAAATACCCTCAGACTTCAAGAACAATATAATAATTCCAATCCCAAAGAAAGCAGGTGTTGACAGGTGTGAAAATTACTGAACTATCAGTTAAATAAGTCATGGCTGCAAAATACTAACACGAATTCTTTACAGACGAATGGAAAAACTGTTAGAAGCTGACCTCAGGGAAGATCAGTTTGGATTCTGTAGAAATGTTGGAACATGTGAGGCAATACTGACCCTACGACTTATCTTGGAATATTGATTAAGGAAAGGCAAACCTACATTTCTAGCATTTGTAGACTTAGAGAAAGCTTTTGACAATGTTGACTGGAATACTCTCTTTCACATTCTGAAGGTGGCAAGGGTAAAATACAGGGAGTTGTGGTAGTTACTTGGAAATGAAGAAGCTTGCATGGGATACAGTAGCATGAAGAGCTGCATCATACCAGTCTCTGGACTGAAGACCACAACAACAACACCAATCTCTGATGCATGGTCATGTCTTTCACAGCACATTAGATTGTGATCCTGATTAAACTATTTGACACATAAACATTTTTGTAAAATATTTACACCCTTGATTGTGGAGTGATACACCCAAATTCCCTGGCTGTGTCTATAATCTGCTTTTTTTTTTCAAAGTCTTGTTGTAATCAGAGCTTTATCCACACACTGAAGTCAGCCATCAACCCACTGAACAATGAGTGCTTTTAGACGGCTGTCTCATAGATCTTCGGCTCTTCCAGTGAGCAATCAGGCCCTGGGAGCCATAAATGCATGTCGTGGACTAGACACAAGCAACAGCTTTACTTTGAGCAGATGTTCACACCCCTGTGTTTCCTCTGAGCACATACCGGTACCAATTTACTCATCCCTTCTGAAATAATGGGAGGGAGCGCGCTAGTCAGAACCTTTCGCTTGATCATTAGTTAATTGCAGCTACTTGACCACTTTTAATTTGCACGTAAGACTACTTGTGATTTTAATAGATGATAAGTGTAAGTACTGCTCCAAGGCAACATGGCAACAAATCGAAACTGCATACTCACCCATTCTGGGTCACGAATCATTCAAAGTCTAACTGCAGCAATTACACTCTCCATCTGAACAGGTTGTGAAAGGCCCAACAGTACCAACCGGCCAGCGTGTCATCCTCTCAGCCCAGGGTGTCACTGGATGTGGATACGGTGGGGCATCTGGTCAGCACACCGCTCTCCCAGCCGTTGTCAGTGTTTGTGAGTGGAGGCGCTAGTTCTCAGTGAAGTAGCTCCACAATTTGCCGCACAAAGGCTGGGTGCAGCCCGCTTGCCAACAGCGCTCGGCAGACAGGATAGTCTCCCATCCAAGTGCTAGCCCAATGTGACAGTGCTTAACTTTGGTGATGTGACGGGAACCGATGTTAGCACTTTGGCAAGGCCGTTGGCAGCAATTACCCTGCATGACAAAAGAAGTGCAGCAGCCAAGGGAGAAGAGGAAATGAATGAATTTTACGAGTTGAGAGATGTGTGATGTTATTTAGATAATCACAGAATTGAGTCAGATATCTTGACACTATGAACCTATTTATCATTATGATGTTGCACTCTTCCTTGCCTGGATACATGCACTGATTCGGTTGGGAAGGGTGTCATAGAGAAAGCTGGCACAAAACTATTGTAACAGGTCCTTGATATCCTGGATACTGACTTTGGGATGGAACTGACGTCCGAGTTGGTTCCACACGTGTTCTATCACAGACAGATCTGGGGATCTCGCTGGTCACGGTAGTACCTCAACATCATGCAAACGGTTCATAGAGACATGTGCCACGTATGGGCGAACATTGTCCCATTGAATAATGGCACCACAATACTGCCACATGAGAGGTAATACATGAGGACACAAGATGTCCATGATATATCATTATGCCGTCAGAGTTCTTTCAGTCACTATGAGCTGTGACTGTAAGTCACACCTGGTGACTCGCTACACTGTGGTGGCCAGAGTAACACTGCTATGCTTCTCCAAAAACTTGGAAGAATGGAACCTGCCACACTCGACAGCGATGGTTTTCTGGGGTAGTGTAGAATTGCAGTTAATCACTGAACATAATGTGATGCCACTCATCAGCAGTCCATGCTTCCTGGTCACAGCACCATTCCTAATACAACTGTTTGTGTTATGTTGTTAATGGCAGCCTATGCATGATATGGTTCTCTCTGGTCTGGCTGTTACTAAGCTCCGAACAGTGGTGCAGGATGACACAGAATATTGCAGGATGCCAATTATTTGTTCTCAGATGACAGGCACAGATGTGAAGAGGTTACGATATGCTTGAAGCACAATATGGCGATCCTCCCTTTTGGTGGTCAGATATGGTCAACTGAAGTTTTACTGATGAGTGTGCCTGCCCTCGCTTTCCCAAGCAGTGAAACATTGGGCCACTGTCACATCCGAATGCCCCACAAATGTGGGTATTTGACCAGTTGGCCAAACAGAAAACCACAGTAAGCCCCCTTTCAAACTGTGTCATTTGGTTGTATCATTCTGTCATATGATTATGTATCTTCTTCACAGTTATCATTCAACATGTAGCACTGTTCACTCCCCTTATGTAGTGAACCAGGCTTGGTAACAACACTAAACTTGAACAATACTAAGGCACAGTTCATGCTGAGACAATTCGATAAGCGATACGAAATACCGCAATAAGGATCACATTACGCAATGCTTATCAGTGCCACACAGGTGCTCCCACTGTACCGATATGACAAGCAATATGGCACGGATCTCTTTTCTGCCTCAGTTGCAATTATGAATTCTCTTCTGAAGAGGACATTATTGTGGGTTATCCTTAAAGTTCAGAAAACTGAAAAAGAGAAGGAAGTATTGGCTATGCTGTAAATATCAAACATAGTTTGGCTGTGGCAGTAGAAGAATAAGGAGGAGGGGCACACTTCACACTTTTGATATCAAATTGATAGACTAATTAATCAAACTGATCAATTAAACCACCCCTCCCCCACCCCACAAAAAAACAAAAGACAAACACCTTCCTAACAGGCCCTGAAGGCCCAACAGGACAGACTGGTCGCCAAGTCATGCTCAGCCCAAAGATGTCACTGGATGCGGATATGGAGGGGCATCTGGTCAGTAGGTGGTCAGCACATTGCTCTTCTGGCCATTGTAAGTTTTCATGACCGGTGCTGCTACTTCTCAATCATGTAGCTCCTCAATTGGCCTCACAAGTGCACCCCACTTGCCAACAGCACTCGGCTGACACGGACGACCTATCTTAAGTTTTGCCAAGCCCGACAGCGCTTAACTAGGGTAACCTGACGGGAACCAGTGAAACCACTGCGCCAAGGCCGTTGGCCCTGACACTCCCCCCCCTCCACCCCGCCTTCAGGAAATCCTTAGCACTCCCCCCCCCCTCCATCTCCCTTCCCCCACTTTCCTACCTGGAAATTGGCGGGAAATTCTCAGTCTGTGCTGAGCTTATTTATTTATATATCTATTATACTGCTGGAAAAATTTTCTAAATTTTGGTAGGGAGACCGAACTGACAATTACCCTACAGCTTTGCTGCTTGAAATTCACATAAACATAATGGCTTCAAACTGGTGGGACGATAGAAAAACGCTACTGAAGACACACAGCCCTCGTGAGAAAATAAGGGCCTCCACATCAAAAAACGGTTTGTAACTCACAGCACATCATGAAAAACTACGAACTACACATAGAAGAACATCGGAAAAACACCTTTTCTAACAATAAACTGCTTGCTACACATATAAGAACTTTGTCTGCACAGGTATAAAATCTCACACATCGAAAAATATCGATGAAATGTTCACACAATAAGACAGAATACTATGAGAAAAACATTATGACTTTGTCACCTAGTTTATTTTAACTTTATTTTTTCATGATCTCATAAATGACCATAAATAAGTTTGCTAACCTCCATATTCCCTTTCAATGCTGTTGCATTAAAAAGTAAATATGTGCATGATTAGTCACATTGAGACTTCTGCCAACTTGATGGTACCACGCCAGGGGTGCCGATTTATAAAAAATATTGGGGGGGTGGGGGCATACTGGGGGTCTTGCCCCGGGAAATTTTCTAAATTTTAGATAAAAAACAGTGAGTTTTAAAGAATTTTAGAGTCATATGATCAACATTAGAACCCCGAAAACTGGACTCTCGATAACTCGACACTCCGGGAAACTCGACAAGCCTGACACATTTTTTGGATTTGAAAAAAAGAAACAAAACATAAACATGCACGGTATTTTCATAAAAAGCTAATTTAATTTATAGTAATTATAGACTATTACAGAGCAGTGAATATTTAGCTCTGAAAAGACTGGAATTATGTTTAAATAAATCCTAAACTATCATTAAATGAATAAAACATAAAATATTGCTGTCAGACAGTAATAGCACTTTGATTAATAAGTGAAATAGCTAATTTAAGCTTACTTTGAATAAGGCTTAGGGTTCATTAAATAAAAACAATATCTCAAAGTTAATTTTTTAATACAGTTGATAAAGTTAATACAGTATGCCTAATACTTTCAGTCAAAAAGTATGTATATAGCGGGTTTTAATTAGGTCTTACATCCTAAAAATATTTAAGTATTTGAAAATAACTAATATAGTAATGTAGTAATAGAGTACTAAACTAGTATTAATATTTAGAAACTGAAAATTTAACATTATGTATGTATTTAATTCTCTATTTTATAAAGATTTTTAATATTGATCTAAATGCCATTATTTGGGCTAGAATGTCTTTAGAAAGGTGCAAATGTTGACCGTCTGACTGGATTACTGAATATAAAGTCATTGATGACTGGTCGTATGTCCCATTCACCCAAAACATCTTGGTGGGCATGAAGAACAGCCAAGTTTTTCAATCGCTTCTGTCTCATTGTTGATCGGAGATATGACTTCAGACATCTAAGGGTGCTAAATGATTGTTCTGCTGTTGCTGTCATGATTGGAACTACTTGGAGAAGCTTAATGCATTTCACTACTTCACATAACATTTCTCCAACTGCAGGCTCTTGTTTTATGTGCTTTCTTAAATCACGCATGTTTTTTATGACCAGTTGTTTTTTATTAGCGATATTGGCTAACATATTCAAGTGTAAGTGCAGTCTCTCAATGTCTAGGTCCTTTTTGAAAAACTCAGTTTGATTTTTCCAAATTTGTTTCACCTCTGTTTCCTAAAAGCAAGCACTTTTGTTCAACTGCAATGACCTGTGTGAGTCCAGTTGAAGCAAACTGTTCAGTAATGCAAGATAGCACTGTGTCACAAACATCAATGTAAATAGCTTTGTGTTATTCTTTTGAATGCAAGATGGCACTGTATCACAAACATCAATGTAAATAGCTTTGTGTTATTCTTTTGAGGTTATGAAAGTGTGCGGTGAGATGGCTTTGTTGTTTTTGTACTTCTTTGGTATACTTCGATTCCGAGGAAGCGAAGGATCATCAACTTGTGAAGGTTTTTCTTTTAAACACAACTTCCAAAAGTGTTCAAAACCATCACGCCTTCCATTCAATATACAAATCAAGCCCTCATATATTTTTTCCAGATCAGCAACACTTAGATGAGGGCATTGAATTTTTTCATTGATATCCTCTACTGGGTTCATTGCATGGCAATAAAGATGTAAAAAGAAATAAGCCTTGAATTGTAACATTGACTCAAGGTTGCTTGCACATTTGTAACCTGCCTCTGTTTTGTCCTCTGCAGAAAATGTTTCAAAAAACTCTAGAAGTTCTTCGAAGTTTTTCAACATTCTCAAGACACTAGCAGCTCGCATAATCCATCGAGTCGGGCAAAGGGATTGTAGACCAACTAGGTTGTTGGCACTCTAACAGCATATGTTTCTGAAAAGTCCCATCCTTTTGTTGGATTCCCTTACGGTGTTTAAGTTCTTGGCTAAAGCCATAATATCCCTCATAGACGTAAGATGACGGAGACTGTCTACAAGTGCCAAGCCTAAACTGTGATCAGTGCAGTGCACTTAACATGATTTTGGTTGTATATCCAAAACTAACTTTTTTAGCCCTTTGAACTTACCTCTCATATTCGAGGCACCATCTTAACACTGTCCTCTTAAGTAATCCATTGACAAATGAAGACAAGCAAAAACGTCTTTTTAAATACTAAACAGAGTTTCTGATTTAGTGTTGGGGGTCTCATATAAGCCAATAAAGTCTTCATTGATGATTCAGGAATCATCAACAGTGAATCGAAGAATCACTTGTTTCGTCAACCATAACAGAAAAATGTTCAGCCTTCTTGATTGAAGCCAATACCTTTCTCAACACAGACTTTCCTAGTAGATCAATGATCAAGTTTTGAATATTGTGGGACGTCCACTTATACCCCGAATGACCTAACCAATCTTTAAACTCAAGTATGTCATTCTTTCGGAGTTCCAACAATTGAAAACAATTTGAGTTTGCATCTTCGTGCCCTCTAATTGCTAGTCCTTGTCGGCATAGAAATTGTATGGTAGTAAAAATTGTCTCAAGAGCTAAACGGCGTTTCTTCATATCACTATCTAACTGTTCATTCAATTGGGAGGCCACACCTCGGTTAGTGATATAATTTAAAACTTTTTCGGTAGATGCTTCATATTCTAGCCATGTACATTTGATCAACCAAGACTTCTGAAATGATCTTTCCTTGCCAGGTTTCGGCTGTGAACGTTTCTCGCCTGAAGACGACGATGCAATTGACGACACAATAATTGTTGGAGGCTGACTTGCAGTATCAACTTCCAACCGCGCCTTTTTGGTAACAAATTTATCCATTGCAAACTTAATTCACAATACACTAAGAGACTAAAGTAAATGAATAAAATATAGTCATATCAAATAGTCCACTAGACACTACAGTCGGAACACTAAACACGTCTGCAGCATGCACTGAACGAAACTATCCATACTGAATGACTACGACAGCAGGGTGGGCTATATATATATATATATATATATATATATATATATATATATATATATATATATATATATATATATATATATATATATATATCGGCGCCAGACTTTACCCGAACTTTCGTGCACCAGGACAAATTCTAAGAGTGCCGACAGCACCGTAACACTATCATGATTCACACCACTCGTTTTCAGTTAACCTGCTTACTACCGTAATAATAATTTGTTTTAACTCATTACTGAATGTATTTTAAAAGGTAACTATCGTCAAACAAGGAAAATAAAAAATTCCAGCATAATTTTGTGATTTTACAAAGCATAATGTAACTAATAATTTTCTTAAATTATTTGGGGGAGGGGGGGGGGGGGCTCCGACCCCCAAACGAATTTTTGAGGGGGCTCGGGCCCCCTCAGGCTCTTTGGAGTCGGCGACTGTGTACCACGCATAATTACGTAGTTCATTTTATAATATAAGGAAAACAGTACATTAAGATTAACATTCTTACTAACAGAAAAAAATTCAAAAATCTGTGTTATGCTACATAATTATTTACAGTCGCCGGCCGGAGTGGCCGAGCGGTTCTAGGCGCTACAGTCTGGAACCGCGCCACCGCTACGGTCGCAAGTTCGAATCCTGCCTCAGGCATGGATGTGTGTGATGTCCTTAGGTTAGTTAGGTTTAAGTAGTTCTAAGTTCTAGGGGACTGAGGACCTCAGAAGTTAAGTCCCATAGTGCTCAGAGCCATTTGAACCATTTGAACAGTCACTCTCTCTACTTGACAAATGGTTTGACGTGACAAATGTGATGAACCCCTAATGGCTCATTCAAGGTGTATACGCCGCGGGAAATCCTACAAAAACACGGGAATTTTTTCATTCGAAGAAAACCGGGAATTTTTTTAAAATTTCGGGAATTTTTCATTCTTTTAGTTTTCAATTAAATTTTTGTACTTTTAACTGGTAAAAACTGATACTCTAAGAAAGAATTTTACTTTAGCCCGCTACTGCAGAATAATTCTGCAGCAATAAAACACAAAAGAGGGGAAAAAACAAAATAAAACTTAAGTTGCAAAGGAAATGCGCCTTTTATAACAACAAAACACAGTGCATACACTAAAGTCTGCCAACAGCAAACTGTGTCAAAGGCTTTAGGACGAAGACTGAGCAATATTACATAACAACAAACTGCTTCCGTTGGGCGTGGCGTCACAACGGTATATTTGGTTCGTTCGAGCAGTTGCCAGCGAGCTCGTGTGCATGCGCAGTTGGGTAGCGTAGATCAGTAGCATCTCCAGTTTCTGGCTATTTGACGTGCGGCTGTTAGCTGAATGAGCAATAGCAACAAGCAGCCAGATGCTATCCGGAAACATTTTTCTGACAAGCCTAAGCTGCCAGATTCGTATATACGCAGAGCAGTCTGAGTTGCAGTCGGGAGGTGGGTAGTCTCCACATGACATATTTTTACATTTAGTGATTTTGCTTTTTCATCTTCGTTTCCAGCTCTCACTTCAAATGAAAACAAAACGGATTAAGTGACATTCACATGACTATGGAAGGGTAAAATGTTATTAGTCAGTTTTCTAATTTTACTTTATTTCCAGGTTTTTGGCAGTTTAATTAGCTTACAGAACAATGAAGTTTTTTTTATCGATCTGCTAAAGAAATTTGGCATTTATTAATCTTTCCCGCAGAGACAGTCAATTTATTTGAAACACTATTGCCTAGTGTCAGCTGTTTGCTGAATTTCAAGTGCACGTTTTTATCTTCTGGCACGTCTGGCATTATGCTATAATAAAGAACCAAACATGAGATAATACAGCACTGGTAATCCAAGAACATCTGCATCCCGAAAACCACACTGAATAGCTTAATATCAGATTTGGGCCTACTTCTTTGTAATGTGCACTTTAAGCCGAATTATGCACTTTAGTATGGTTTACGTAATTCCTATCCTCTGATGTCCTGTTTCGTTTATTACGCAATGTAAGATCTCTTAATGCTATATAAGTACGAATATACGGGCTTCCTACGTCTTCGCAGATGCGCACGCGTAGTAATGCCGTTTTCTGGAGCGCTCTGACAACTGCTGAAACGACTTCTAACAGGTCGCGGAAAATATTACGAATGGTGGTTTGAAAAGCGTTACTTCCAAAGTAAATTTCGTTTTACGCAAGATGAATTATGTTACGTGTGTGAACGTGCTTTGAATTTCTTAAATCACAGAGCGTTTGATTCTCACTTAAAGCTTGACACTTTGAGGGCCAGCCCCTTAGAATAATTCCGGGCCCAGAAGGCCAGACATTTACGTCGTTATTTAACACATTTGTCTGATATATCTTAAAGTGTGACACACGCTAAAAAGACCAATATTATATTTGAAGGCTTAGCTTTCCTTGTAGCTGCACTGCTTATATTAATTTAAACCATTAATATTTCATATTTGTGTGTTCCCGCAACTTAACAATGATCTTGCTTTTGGCTGACTACATCACGTCTCCTATGCTCTGAATATCTGCTATCGTCGACTAGCGTGATCACGTGACATGAGCTTTGATTGGCTTACAGAAGCGCACCACAATCTCGATTTCAGTACTTCGGAAACTAACGTGCTGTATCTGCACACATGTTTCTGCACATCAAAGATCTTCCAAACGCTTATTTTTTTCTTGTGTTAGTTTTCTAAAGTGCCGGGAACTTCTATGCCGATGTATAAACCTTAAACATTCAAAGGATTCTTAAGTTTTACACTTGCAAGGGAAAGTATACATTTACTTAACTAAGAAAAAGTGTATTTTCATCCGGGAAAAAGTGTATTTCTATTCGTCAAAGATGCGGGAATTTTTTTCCTTGTCCGCATATATACCCTGTTTCTGGTTTTCATTGATTTCAGCTATCCTGCTTTTGGGGGAGCAATCCACTGGATATGCACAGGACCATTCTATACTGAAAAAAATTTGTGGTAAATCTGTTTTTGTTTGTTCGACAGTCTGAAGGGCTTCATGAGGACTTACTGGACTACACGGAATTTCCTCACATGCGCCTTTCTCTCCGAGAGCGCCTTTGATTTCCTTGCGGCTTCTTGTGGAGGGCCTGTTCCACTACCTTTAGATGGCGCTCTCATGTGCTTGGCGGAAGTCCACTTTTTTTTTGATGATTTGTATTATGGTACCTTGTTAATGACCTCCAGGAAGTCGTGTAGGAAAATCGAGTGCTGTTTTGCACAGTAGATCCTAAAAAAGATTTTCAAGTCTTTCCTTACACATTCTGAGGCATTCGAAATGATTTTACATCTTTTCAGTGAGGTATTCCACCTCTCAGGTCAGAACTGCAGACCACTGTCAGATATTATATTGTCCACGTGTCATATCTGTGCCAGGAAATCCTTACACACTGCTCTCGATATCGTCAAAGTTGTAGTTATGTCTAGTTTACGGAGTGTTACGAATTTTGAGGTCAATTACACTACCACCATTATATCACAAAATCCTCATCTAGTGTGTGGCAGGGGCCTCATTAAATCCGCCGCCGCTAATTGCTTCAATTTTTCACGTATAATGGGATATAGTGGTACCTGTACCGCTACTGTGGTATATTTTGTTTTCTGGCACGCCTTATACACGGCCAAAATTCTCCTTAATCTCTTCTCGATATTGCCAAAGTAGCAGAGTGTTCACAGTTTCAAGAAACTCTTCATGCGATAAGAGTTTGGGCAGGTCAGGTGTGTATGACAAATTTTTTTGACAATGAGTTCTCCTGGTGCATCTAACCACCAATCACCTGCACCGCTCTGGTAGAAGAGACTGCCTCTGTGTAACAGGTAAAATTGTCTAACTGCTGCATGCGACCGTTCTTTCCATTTCCTTTTTAGAACTAGTAGCGCTGGATCCTTGTTCGGTTCTTTCCCTGTATCCTTCAGGCTCATGGTTATGTAATTTTCTAAGGCCACATTGTGCATATTAAACAATTTAAAGCGGTTCTCCTCCAATGTTTTGTTCACCCCTTGAACCAAACCTAGAGGAGAATAAGACAATACTTCCGCAAATATGTTGGTCTTGCCCGGTACATAAGTAATGGAGAAGTTAAACAGCTGGAGATAAAGTGCCGTTAGTGCCAGTCTCTTGTGTATTAGTTTGGTGGTTAATAAGAATTCAAGTGCCTTGTGGTCTGTGAGGATCTTTCTTTTTCTCCGGAACAAGAAAAACTCGAATTTTTGGAATCCCCAAACCACAGCCAGAGCTTCTAGCTTGGTAATGGAATAAATTTTCTCATATTTTGACAAAACAAGGCTCCCAAATGCAATGATCTTGTGGACTAAGTTCCTGTCCTCTTCATATTCCTGGAATATCGCGACATCCAATCCAGAATAAGCGCTGCCCTGTGGCCATACAGAAGTCCAGCGACAAACTGAGATGTGATAGTAGTGCTGCTTCTATTACTGTTGATTTTAAGGCTTGAAATTCCTGTTTTGCTTCTGTTTCTAAAGACCAAGATGTCTTCTTGCCTGTCTGTTGGTAGAGTTGCGCTGATACTGGAGTCGTGACAGATATGTATCTTTTACACGGTAGAAATTTATTATCCTCAGGAATCCTTTGAGTTACTCTTTTGTTGTTGGTGTTGCGAATTTCGCGATTCCCTCTATCTTGTCTCGGTTGGGAGATATTCCTTCTAAAGTGACGAAACGACCCTGAAATTTGACGTTTAAAGTTACGAAATATGGTTCAATGGTTCACGGGCATCGCGTCGGATAATTATGTAGAAGCTGCACAATATTTACGAAATATGGTTATTAACGTTTGCTGTCACACGGTGTTTCTTGAAGTACTTGCCTCAGAATTTTGTTGTGATCCTTCCATGATCCATCTACGATGGAGAGATCGTCCACGTAACTAGTTACGTTCTCCTTAAGTGAATCACTCAGAATGCTATCCAGCACACTATGAAGGCAGCAGAAGATACATTTAATCTAAATGGTATTATCTTACGAATGCCGAGAACGCCACGTATTTTCGACAGTTAGGGTGCAGGACGATTTACCAGAAACTGGAGCACAGATTAATTATTGAAAATACGGTCACACAATGAAAGTTGTGAAGTAGGTCTTCTAATTTTTCTGACCTGTCTGTCTCCATCTCAATGATCGTATTTATTTCACACAAGTCAAGCACGAGTGTTCATGCAGTTCACAGTCGTACTGTCAGACTTCTTCCTCCTGTTCTCTATCTGCGTAGCTCAGCTTAAAGACAAGCTCCTGGAACCTGAGGCGTAACTGCCTGCTCTACGAACCGTATTTTAATGGTCTAATCCTTGTGTAGTGTGATTTCTCCTCTTCCCACACCTAATATTGCCTACTATTCACTGAGAAAATTTATGTCGAGTGTGATATCAATAGCCAAATTCGGCACAGTCGAGTAATTTGTTTCAAAGTATGCCCTTGACACTGAAATTTGAGGTGGATTTGGAGTCGTAACTCCGTAATGTTGTCCACTAATGCACCTTTTATCTTCGTCTTGCAAAGTAATAGAACCGGCCAAGAACGATCTTGTGCATTCTTCTGATTCAGTTTCCACTACGGCAGTAATACGGCTTCTGCTGTCCACAGTCCCTTTCAGTCGAATGTTTCCTACTGTAACTTTAATCCGTCTCATTCTGATGTTTGCCGCGGGAGTAGTATGAGTCTATACTGAGTCGGTCGTTACTCAGATGCGGTGCAGGTTATCATTTCATTCTTCAATTGAGGTCTAATCTCAACAATGCCCTCCTGCTGTTGTACTGTGTCTCTTTCACACCTTTTTCTTTCAAAGTGTCGATTACCGTGATTCTTCCCAACATCGAAATTATTCAAGTTACTTTCTCCATTCTGCCAGTGGTCCATTTGCTCGCAGATGTCTGTAACCATTTCCTCCTGATGACCCACGTCTGTTGTCATTTCTTTCATCATTGTTCCTGTTTGACAGTTCCCATAAGTTCCTCCCAATATTTCTTCTCTTTTCTCAAAAGTCATTCATCTCATAAGAAATTCTGATTCTCAGAGAATGCTCCTGAATGTTTCTAAATTGTCGCTGCACCTTCCTGCTAGTATTTTTTGACAGCTGAAGGGCAGTTTCATGTGGCAGAGCCGTATGATTTTGCTTGTGCTACAAGAAACACTTAAAAGCTGGTCCTTCTTTACTAATGAATCAAAAAGTTTAATCAATCATCTGAATCCCTACCATCCTAGGTATCTGCATATTATGAATTTTTGTTTAATTCTTTCTTACAGCCGGCCGCGGTGGTCGAGCGGTTCTAGCTTCAGTCTGGAACCACGCGGCTGCTACGGTCGCAGGTTCGAATACTGCCTCGGGCATGGATGTGTGTGATGTCCTTAGGTTAGTTAGGTTTAAGTAGTTCTAAGTTCAGGGGACTGATGACCTCAGATGTTAAGTACCACAGTACTTAGAGCCATTTGAACCATTTTCTTTCTTACACCTCTTGAGACAAATAGCTGATGAGGTAAATATTTTTAAACTCTTGGTGCATACTACAGGTGGCTGCTATTCCTCGCATTTTTTCCGCAACTGATCCTTCCATTCAAACGCATACGAACTCTGATTTATATCCTAAGGTCGGTATTACACCATCATATTTCTTTGACAAAGAAATATGATCAAATATTCGTCAAATTTCTTTGACAGAGATCTTTGACGTGCCACTAAAAAGAGGTATTACACTGTCGTCACACTTTTCCTTAAATTTGAAGATGGCGGATAACAACTTGTTATTATGCGCTGCAGTTGATAGTACCACAATTGCATTGTTTGTGCATTTGGAAGAGAAGCGGCGGCAAAAAGGAGACATACTTGAATGAAGCCATAGGTATTACGTCGAGATAACAAAAGCATTCAGCAAAATTTGTTACGAGAGCTGCAAGTGTAGAAGGTTTCGGGTTATAAGCCAATTTTCAAGTACATTACTGATTCCAAAAGATAATAATGCACAGATAAACATGACAAGGCAAAGATAATCATCTCAGCTTCTTAAGGTATCGATCCATAGCTTAATGTACAATTACGTCAATGACTATTTGTTAACAAATTACATACATTATTACACATTCGGCAATTAAACTACAATAACCAGAATAAAATTATGCATCAGCCAAGAACATTTTAACTGCGATGGACTGGAGCCCGAAGTTTTTCTTCTTTACTGGTCTTATGATATCATCTAAAAGAGGTGAGTAATTGAATTGGGTTTACTCATTTAATAATAGGTGTGGGGATATATGCATCTGTCTTTTAATTTCTAAAATTTCTAATTGGTTGAGTTTGGCCGCCTTTTCCTCTGTGTGTAAGACTTGTACATCTATTGTGTATTTGTAGGTATTGTTCAGGAAATGTTCTCCAAAGGCTGAATCAGGCTTCTTCAATCTCCAGCTTCTGTGGTGTTCTGATGTTTTCCCTGTAAAAGGTAATCTGCACCATTTCTTTTCCAGTTTGTCTGTGTTTTTCATTGAAGATAGTAGAGACCTGGCTTGCTTCTAAGGAAAACACAAACTTTGAAGCTATGTTTACAAAAACATTGCAGGGACGTCAAATAGCTGTAGCGACACCAGCGCTCGAAGCGGTTACATCTCGCATTGCAGCGAACAGAAGACGAACGACTTTTATGATTCAAATCTACGGCGAGGCACTAGATTTGATCACATTTTTATAATAATGACGACAGGCGCGATTTGACAAAGTTCTCCATTACACCATGAAATTTTTTTGACATAAATATCTGATATATCAACTCTGACAATATATATCGATATTGTAACATCGGCCTAAGAGCCAATCGGGCGTCATTATTTTATCAAATTGAGCTATCCAACCCTCTGGATGATCATTGTCTTCACAGTGTTGGAGATTTTTCATTGAGATGAAATGCCTGTGGTCAAAGACTCTGTAATTGTACTGGACGCTGGGCCCAGAGTTGCATCTTCGAACCGGACAAGAAATAGTAATGATTCACAAGCCAAGGCTATTGTTCAGAAATTTCGCTCAGATTTGCCTTGTGGTAACAAACCGAAAATCGACATGAAATGTCTTGAACACAACCCAGAGTGTATGGTGGGCGCAGCGACTGCCACACAACAGATACAGCTCCGACAGTCCTATATGACTCTTGTCCAATAGTTCAATTGCGGACCTCGTCCTTTCCTCACAGTCACAACCTCCAGAACGCAAATCTAGGTTTCCCCCCCACATCTTCCAAAACGCGAGTCCCCCTAGTCTTCTAAGTGCCTTCCAAAACCATGTGCTCCACTTGGAGCTGCATCAAAAAGCACAATTCACCAACGGCGGGCCATGAACGGGCGTTTTCGCCAGCTGCGTAATTTTTAATGCCTGGTACTGCCTCCCTTCAACGGATGAGTAGATCCTCTTGGACCAATGCTCTCTCTATCGAGACATCGATCACGCGGCCTTTGGTAGACTCCTTAACGTCACAGTTAGCACGCCAATCAAAACATGACTTCTCAGTTAGCGCGGGACCACTGGCGTGGGAGCCAGTGCTTCCCTCAAAGAAACAATGCATAAATTGTTTGAACACCGGGATGGCGGAAAAAATGTTCAAATGTGTGTGAAATCTTATGGGACTTAACTGCTAAGGTCATCAGTCCCTAAGCTTACAAACTACTTAATCTAAATTACCCTAAGAACAAACACACACACCCATGCCCGAGGGAGGACTCGAACCTCCGCCGGGACCAGCCGCACAGTCCATGACTGAAGCGCCCCAAGACCGCTCGGCTAATCCCGCGCGGCGGATGGCGGACGTCAGTCTGCACTGACCCATTATGGCAACTGAAGCGAAAAGTTTTTTTTTCCCCACAGGCTGAAATGGCTTTCTCCAGCACGTTCATCGAAAAAAGTATTGTTAGGGCAACATATGAAAGCTGAGGCACGCTCAGTCCTCTACAGGGATAAAATACTAGCGCCGTGGGCTTATGCATTGTTGAAAAGGTGTCTTCCCTTATCATTTAGCTACAATATAGCAAGTCAGCAATTGGAAGCAGTTAATTCCATAAATTATCTGGGAATACGCATTAGGAGTGATTTAAAATGGAATGATCATATAAAGTTGATCGTCGGTAAAGCAGATGCCAGACTGAGATTCATTGGAAAAATCCTAAGGAAATGCAATCCGAAAACAAAGGAAGTAGGTTACATTACACTTGTTCGCCCACTGCTTGAATACTGCTCAGCAGTGTGGGATCTGTACCAGATAGGGTTGATAGAAGAGAGAGAGGAGATCCAACAGAGAGCAGCGCGCTTCGTTACAGGATCATTTAGTAATCGCGAAAGCGTCACGGAGATGATAGATAAACTCCAGTGGAAGACACTGCAGGAGAGACGCTCAGTAGCTCGGTACGGGCTTTTGTTGAAGTTTCGAGAACATACCTTCACCGAGGAGTCAAGCAGTATATTGCTCCCTCCTACGTATATCTCGCGAATAGACCGTGAGAATAAAATCAGAGAGATTAGAGCCCACACAGAGGCATACCGACACTCCTTCTTTCCACGAACAATACGAGACTGGAATAGAAGGGAGAACCGTTAGAGGTACTCAAGGTACCCTCCGCCACACACCGTCAGGTGGCTTGCGGAGTATGGATGTAAATGTAGATGTAGATGTGCCGATCTCTGTACCGAACTACCTCGTGTCTCGCGGGGGACACCGGTATGCCCCCCCCCCCCCCCTTACACGCACACGCACACACACATACACACAAACGGCAAGAGCCCATCTGCCACCGCTCCACCCACCGGGGGAAGCAGTGACCGGGACTCTTGGCCTGCTCCTCAGCATAATTGGGCTCATCGCTTCGCAATTTCTAAATTGCTTGCCACAAAGTAGCTGTTGTGCTATCTGTGCTGGCGGCGGCTGCCACACTATTCAGCAGCCTTAGCTGGTCATGATGAAAACGCGTTTCCAACATGCGCACAATTCCTTCACCTCGAAATAACGCATACAAAACTACATTATAACCAACACTGAGCTTAATCACTGTAATTGTTCACTGAATTGGCCACTGTGTCTCTTTAACGCTACACGAGTGCCCTAATCTGTCCACACAACGTAATTAAGATCAATTAGATGAAACAGAGGCGAGCCCGAAGGACGAGCAATCTTTCAAACAATGTAAGAGCATTATCCTTTGAGGCAGTCATAACTGCTTTCATTTTCTTTTTAAATATTTTCGCCATATGTTCTGTTTCTTATTGGAGTGTAGATGGAAAGGGCTGTGACAATATGCTGAGTTCCACTATGACCACAGAACTCAAAAATTGTGCCTAAACATGCTGTGGACCGTTGCCAGGTACTATTGCCTTTCGAATGCCTTTTAATGCGTGAGTGTTTTGAGTTTTTTCTCCTTCGCTGTGGAATACAGTGGTCTCATGTAGGGAAATTTACAATATGCGTCAACTACTAACAACCACATACTCTCAAGAAATGGTCCTACGAAATCAACATCAGCAGGTTCCCATGGTCGTGGCCGAGCGGTTCTAGGTGCCACAGTCTGGAACCGCGCGACCGCTTCGGTCGCAGGTTCGAATCATGCCTCGGGCATGGATGTGTGTAATGTCCTTAGGTTAGTTAGGTTTAAGTAATTGTAAGTTCTAGGGGACTGATGACCTCAGCAATTAAGTCCCATAGTGCTCAGAGACATTCCCATGGTCATGATGAATACGGGGAGGATACTTTCTGTGATGGGGACTATTGCTCAGTGCATTCAGCGTGTGAGCATACTAGGTATGCAAAATCTCTGTCGACATCTGGCTAAAGTGCATGGCACTTTTAGTTGGAGTAAGGTACTATGGCTCGAGAGTGTTTTTGCTCAGCTTGTAAGAGCTTTGTTTAATCTCTAATAAATAGTCTGCTGTTTAGAAAGAAAAACGTTTTTGCAATGTATCTGCTATTGTCTGTAATCTATGTGACCAACCCTTATTTATTCGTCCCAAGACTTTGTGCAGTTTAGTGTCTGACATCGTGCAAGCAGCAACAATCGCTACAATAGGAAGGAAGAAAGAAAATTAGGCTTTAACGTCCCGTCCATGTAGAGGTCATTAGCGATGTTACAAGAGTGGGTAAGGAAATCGGCTGTGCCCTTTCGAAGGAGCCATAACTGTATTTGCCCGGACGAAAATCACAGAAAACCTAAATCTGGATGACTGGACGCGGATTTGAACCATTGTCTTCCCTAATGTCTACGTTATGAACATTCTCTTAGGACAAAGACTACTTCTGAGCCCAGTTTCAAATACTTCTTTCTCTAGTCTATATAGTTGTTCTTTAACTGCCTCAAGTAGCGCGCACGGTATCAGGTGGTCTCGTGCGCAATGGGACATAGACTTCAATCTTATTGCACAAACTAAGCCTTGGGCAAATACATCTAAGCATTTTGTACGTAAATCTTCAACGCCATGGAGTGAAATTTCAATTTATGCAAACTGCATATTTTCAGTCATTGGAAAGTCAGATTGTTTGAATTCATCTAATCCAAATATATTAAAATTGTAGAAAAACCACAGCTTTCCTTTATTGGCACATTTCACTTGACAGATACGAACAGCCCATAACCACATGTGAAATATACACTACTGGCCATTAAAATTGCTACACCACGAAGATGACGTGCTACAGACGCGAAATTTAACCGACAGGAAGAAGATGCTGTGATATGCAAATGATTAGCTTTTCAGAGCATTCACACAAGGTTGGCGCCAGTGGCGACACCTACAACGTGCTGACATGAGGAAAGTTTCCAACCGATTTCTCATACGTTGCCTGGTGAAAAGTTGTTGTGATGCCTCGTGTAAGGAGGAGAAATGCGTACCATCACGTTTCCGACTTTGATAAAGGTCAGATTGTAGCCTATCGCAATTGGGGTTTATCGTATTGCGACATTGCTGCTCGTGTTGCTTGAGATCCAATGACTTTTAGCAGAATATGGAATCAATGGGTTCAGGAGGGTAATACGGAATGGCATTATGGATCCCAACAGCCTCGTATCACTAGCAGTCGAGATGACAGGCATCTTATCCGCATGGCTGTAACAGATCGTGCAGCCATGTCTCGATCCCTGAGTCAACAGATGGGGATGTTTGCAAGACAACAACCATCTGCACAAACAGTGCGACGACGTTTGAAGCAGCATGGACTAACAACTCGGAGACCATGGCTGTGGTTACCCTTGACGCTGCATCACAGACAGGAGTGCCTTCGATGGTGTGCTCAACGACGAACGTGGGTGCACGAATGGCAAAACGTCATTTTTCGGATGAATCCAGGTTCTGTTTACAGCATCATGATGGTCGCATCCGTGTTTGGCGACATCGCGGTGACTGCACATTGGAAGCGTGTATTCGTCATCGCTATACTGGCGTATCACCCGGCACGATGGTATGGGGTGCCATCGGTTACACGTGTCGGTCACCTCTTGTTCGCATTGACGGCACTTTGAACAGTGGACGTTACATTTCAGACGTGTTACGACCTGTGGCTCTACCCTTCATTCGATCCCTGAGAAACCCTACATTTCAGCAGGATAATGCACGACCGCATGTTGCAGGTCCTGTACGGGCCTTTCTGGATACAGAAAACGTTCGACTGCTGCCCTGGCCAGCACATTCTCCAGATGTCTCACCAATTGAAAACGTCTGGTCAATGGTGGCCGAGCAGCTCGCTCGTCACAGTACTCCAGTCACTACTCTTTATGAACGGTGGTATTGTGTTGAAGCTGCATGGGCAGCTGTACCTGTACACGCCATCCAAGCTCTGTTTGACTCAATGCCCAGGCGTAACAAGACAGTTATTACGGCTAGAGGTGGTTGTTCTGGGTACTGATTTCTCAGGATCTATGCACCTAAATTGCGTGAAAATGTAATCACATGTCAGTTCTAGTATAATATATCTGTCCAATGAATACCCGTTTATCATCTGCATTTCTTCTTGGTGTAGCAATTTTAATGGCCAGTAGTGTATCTGGCTTGTATAGCACTGCCATCACACATAAAATTCTCTTCGTTAGTTGAATTTGAACCAGGATCGAGATTTTCCTGAAAAATTTCATATAAAAGTTGCTTTTACTTCCATTTCATGTCCGCTACTGTTATGTAAAATTACTTTTCTGTAAAATCATTGCAGTTCTTGGGAACCAAAGTATAAATACTCCACTTGTCAAGGACGATGAAGTTGTAAATCTACTTGAAAAATGTATTGCCAAGCATTTGCAACTTCAGTCATTTAGGGAAACAGCAGTTTCTGGGCGCGCTGCAATCCTTGTTTTATGTACTACTTCTGTGCTATGACGCCCACTGATCTTGTGAGACGTATATTCTGCATTGCAAACACTGATAATAAGACCTCTGATACTGCAGTGGTAACAGGTAGGCCACCGATGCCGGTACTGAGGTAAGCATTGCAGACATGCAGGTAAGTGATGCCAGTGAGGTTCCTCTTGAGCTGCTTGATGAGACATCAGAGAGTAAACTACGCCTGGAATACGTCCTTTGTGAATCACCTTAGGTGGAAGAGTGCTCATGGTGTTCTTGATAGGGGAGGACGGGATGTTGAGATCTGTCATATCTAACAAAGCGGATCGATTTCACCTAATATTTCCTTATGTCATTACTGAGGATGGTTTCCTTCCTTTTTTTATTTATTTGGCTCCAGAGTGTGAACTATATTTAGCCATCTGAATCACATGCTTACAATGTACACTGAATTGAATGAAGACAATACACAAATGCAAATTTATGCAGGGTGGTCCATTGATAGTGACCAGGCCAAATTTCTCACGAAAAAACTACAAAGGACGAAACTCGTCTAGCTTGAAGGGGAAAACCAGATGGCGCTATGGTTGGCCCGCTAGATGGCGCTGCCATAGGTCAAACGGATATCAATTGCGTTTTTTTAAAATAGGAACACTCATTTTTTATTACATATTCGTGTAGTACGTAAAGAAATATGAATGTTTTAGTTGGACCACTTTTTTCGCTTTGTGACAGATGGCGGTGTAATATTCACAAACGTATAAGTACGTGGTACCACGTAACATCCCCCCATGCGGACGGTATTTGCTTCGTGATACATTACCCGTGTTAAAATAGACCGTTTACCACTTGCGGAAAAGGTCGCTATCGTGTTTATGTATGGCTATTGTGATCAAAATGCCCAACGGGCGTGTGCTATGTATGGTGCTCGGTATCCTGGACGACATCATCCGAGTGTCCGGACTGTTCGCCGGATAGTTACGTTATTTAAGGAAACAGGAAGTGTTCAGCCACATGTGAAACGTCAGCCACGACTTGCAACAAATGATGATACCCATGTAGGTGTTTTGGCTGCTGTCGCGGCTAATCCGCACATCAGTAGCAGACAAATTACGCAAGAATCGGGAATCTCAAAAACGCCGGTGTTGAGAATGCTACATCAACATCAATTGCACCCGTACCATATTTCTATGCACCAGGAATTGCATGGCGACGACTTTGAACGTCGTGTAAGTTCTGCCACTGGACGCAAGAGAAATTACGGAACGATGACAGAGTTTTTGCACGCGTACTATTTACTGATGAAGCGTCATTCACCAACAGCGGTAACGTAAACCGACATAATATGCACTATTGGGCAACGGAAAATCCACGATGGCTGCGACAAGTGGACATCAGCGACCTTGGCGAGCTAATGTATGGAGCGGCATTATGGGAGGAAGGGTAATTGGCCCCCATTTTTTTGATGGCAGTCTAAATTGTGCAATGTACGCTGATTTCCTACGTAATGGCTTCAAAATGGTTCAAATGGCTCTGAGCACTATGCGACTTAACTTATGAGGTGATCAGTCGCCTAGAACTTAGAGCTAATTGAACCTAACTAACCTAAAGACATCACACACATACATTCCCGAGGCAGGATTCGAACCTGCGACCGTAGCGGTCGCTCGGTTCCAGACTGTAGCGCCTAGAACCGCACGGCCACTCCGGCCGGCTTTCCTACGTAATGTTCTACCGATGTTACTACAAGATGTTTCACTGCATGACAGAATGGCGATGTACTTCCAGCATGATGGATGTCCGGCACATAGCTCGCGTGCGGTTGAAGCGGTATTGAATAGCATATTTATTGACAGGTGGATTGGTCGTCGAAGCACCGTATCATGGCCCGCACATTCACCGGATCTGACGTCCCCAGATTTCTTTTTGTGGGGAAAGTTGAAGGATATTTGCTATCGAGATCCACCGACAACGCCTGACAACATGCGTCAGTGCATTGTCAATGCATGTGCGAACATTACGGAAGGCGAACTACTCGCTGTTGAGAGGAATGTCGTTACGCATATTGCCAAATGCATTGAGGTTGACGGACAGCATTTTGAGCATTTATTGCATTAATGCGGTATTTACAGATAATCACGCTGTAACAGCATGCGTTCTCACAAATGATAAGTTCACAAAGGTACATGTATCACATTGGAACAACCGAAACAAAATGTTCAAACGTATCTACATTCTGTATTTCAATTTAAAAAACCTACCTGTTACCAACTGTTCGTCTAAAATTGTGAGCCATATGTTTGTGACTATTACTGCACCATCTATCACAAAGCAAAAAAAGTGGTCCAACGAAAACATTCATATTTCTTTACGTACTACACGAATATGTAAAAAATTAGGGGTTCCTATTAAAAAAAAAACAAAAAAACGCGGTTGATATCCGTTTGGCCTATAGCAGCGCCATCTAGCGGGCCAACCATAGCGCCATCTGGTTTCCCCCTTCAAGCTAGACAAGTTTCGTTCTTTGTAGTTTTTTCATTTGACACTTATTTCGTGAGATATTTGACCCGGTCACGATCAATGGACCACCCTGTATATGTAAACCCCCCAGATGTAGCAATTTTGTCCACCATAAATTTTTAACAATTAGATTTACAAGGAAATTGGAACGCTTTGATTCATGAAGTCACACCATTTCGGTGCTTTCATCATGAGTAAGACGTAACAATGAAATACGCTTACCATTAAAACCTACAGATTTCTTCCAGTGCTCTTAAGGAAATTGAGTCACTTTATAAAGGCGAATGTCTATAGTAACCGAAAGTCAGGAAGCTGATTGAGACAGGTGGCATCTCATACTCAGCAAGGTTTTCAAAAAGTTCAGCCTTTTACAGTCAAATCTGGGACACGAAAACAAGATGTGGTTTTTACACCAGCTTCCAATTCAGAAGCGTACTCACATAGAGAAGAACTGTAGATGGCAAGGAAAGGAGGCATGGTTGAAACGGAGTCGAATGATGGTAGAAAACCACGGAATTCGATGTCGTAATTCCACTTAATAACCACCTTTCATTTGTTGGGACGTGTTCCACTTCTTCCACCACTGATGTTTTCCGTGTTTCTTGAGTCACGTAAGTAGTCTGTATATGCCAAATTCAGATCAAGGACAGTGCCAATGGAGGCCGCTTAGTTCGATAATACGTTAACCTCCTCGCTATAGAGGATGCCAGTGTGGGAATGTACCCGCTGCTAATGGATTTTCCGCCCCGTCTACATGTTGCTAACATATCCCAAAAAACCACAATCAGTATAAACATTTCATCCATAATGGACGGCATTATGAGGGCTGCGATCGTCGATTAACACAAATAAAACAGTTTCTGCGTCGGTCACATGTATATTTTGCAACATCAAATATACACAGTGTGCGGCCCTTAAATCCGGACAAATGAAATTAAAAAAAATTGTTAAAACAAAATACAAATGAAAATGAACATACTTTTACATATAAGTAGTGGTATGTTTCAAGAGTAATATTACTTGATGCAACCCCCTGCAGTCGCAATAACCCCCTCCAATCTTGTCCTGAAGCTTTAATACAGCGCTGTCCACATATGCGAATGCTGTCTCGATACGGTTGCGTAGAGATGTGCCATTAGGGTGCCTCGCCTTATTGGTAACTCTTCCGACTACGCTCCAAATATAGCAGTCAAGGGGCCTTTCGCGGGCAAGTGCTCTACCATCTGAGCTACCTAAGCACGACTCACGCCCCTTCCTCACAGCTTTACCTCCTCCAGTACCTTGTCTCCTACTTTGCAAACTTCACAGAAGCTCTCCTGCGAACCTCGACGACAGTGAAACCACCATCATATTTTTAGCATGTCTAGAATGATCTGACGAACTGGGCGACGTCGGCGTAATGTCACGTTGGCAGCTCCACTGTGGTAATATCCTCTTACTGTCGCGCGCAGTCTGAGCTTTGGCTCGTGTATCTGGACGCCTCCTCAGACTTTGCGAGAAGACGTAGCTGCATTACGAAGCGGTTTCTGGTTAGTGACAGACACGCAAGACGCAAGAGGTCTACCAGCTGGCGAAACCGAGAAGGCATGATGGGAATTACAGGGTTATTACAAATGATTGAAGCGATTTCACAGCTCTACAATAACTTTATTATTTGAGATATTTTCACAATGCTTTGCACAGACATACAAAAACTCAAAAAGTGATTTTAGGCATTCACAAATGTTCGATATGTGCCCCTTTAGTCATTCGTCAGACATCAAGCCGATAATCAAGTTCCTCCCACACTCGGCACAGCATGTCCCCATCAATGAGTTCGAAAGCATCGTTGATGCGAGCTCGCAGTTCTGGCACGTTTCTTGGTAGAGGAGGTTTAAACACTGAATCTTTCACATAACCCCACAGAAAGAAATCGCATGGGGTTAAGTTGGGAGAGCGTGGAGGCCATGACATGAATTGCTGATCATGATCTCCACCACGACCGATCCATCGGTTTTCCAATCTCCAGTTTAAGAAATGCCGAACATCATGATGGAAGTGCGGTGGAGCACCATCCTGTTGAAAGATGAAGTCGGCGCTGTCGGTCTCCAGTTGTGGCATGAGCCAATTTTCCGCGGGCTACGCGTGAAACTTGCCCGCACGCGTTCAACCGTTTCTTCGCTCACTGCAGGCCGACCCGTTGATTTCCCCTTACAGAGGCATCCAGAAGCTTTAAACTGCGCATACCATCGCCGAATGGAGTTAGCAGTTGGTGGATCTTTGTTGAACTTCGTCCTGAAGTGTCGTTGCACTGTTATGACTGACTGATGTGAGTGCATTTCAAGCACGACATACGCTTTCTCGGCTCCTGTCGCCATTTTGTCTCACTGCGCTCTCGAGCGCTCTGACGGGAGAAACCTGAAGTGCGGCTTCAGCCGAACAAAACTTTATGAGTTTTTCTACGTATCTGTAGTGTGTCGTGACCATATGTCAATGAATGGAGCTACAGTGAATTTGTGAAATCGCTTCAATCATTTGTAATAGCCCTGTATTTATTGTTAGGCTTCACGAAAAATACCATCAATGGCAAAGAACGTCCGCAGTGTGTAACTTGTTTAAACACTTCGGCTGCTGACAGCATGAAGCCTAACAAGTTAAAGAGACATCTTGAAAACAAACATCCCGAAATAACGGGAAACCAAAAGAATGTTTCCTCAGGAAACTAAGTGTTTATTTTTTACCCAGAAGAACTTTGCTAAAGCTACGAATGTTACATCTAAGCCCCCTGTAGCCTCTTACCAGATTTCACATAGGATTGCTATATGCAAGAAACCGTACACGGTTGCAGAAACTCTGATTTTACCAGCATCGACTGATATACAATCGGCAACGTATGGTGACTCATAAACAGTTGAATAGTATTTCTATCTCTATAAAGACAAAGTGCCTTGAGGAATTTTAGACGTTTCTGACAATTTACTCGAGTAGTTAATCGATAAATTGCCTAACAACTGTTTTATGCTTCAAATGGGCGAACCGACTGATATTCATAAAGATGCACTTTAGATTCCTTATGTTCGTTTCGTTGATGAATTTTAACATTCGAGAGGAATTACTTTTCTGTGAGCTATAGCTCAAAGCCTTTTTGACATGATGAATACTTTCTTTAATAAAACAAGATATCATCAAATAGGTGCACTGGAGTACGCACAGATGGAGCTCGCTCGGTGTTCGGAATTTATGGTGGATTGCAAGTGAAAGTTAAAGCCTTACTGCTGACATGCAGTATGGGCTCACTGCATGATATATCGGTAGGCTCTGGTCGCTAAATAACTTAGCCCACCCATTCATGAAGTGCTGCAAACAGTTAATATTATTAGGCGAAACCTATAAATTCAAGGCTTTTTAAACTGCTACGTAATGAGACAGGTGCTCTTTTTTAGTAATGATCGATAGCTTTCAAACTACTTAAAAGAAAGTTTGAACTGAGAAACGACGTGTTCTATTTTTTAAAGGAGAACTGTCACTCTCTTGCAGACTGTTTCAACAATGGAGATTTTATTTTGAAAATGGCTTACCTCACTGAAATTTTTGAGAAATTAAATATTCTTAAAACACTTCACTTGAAGGTAATTAGGCAAATGTAGTATCTCGGGATGTAGAAGTTGTAACCTTCCCACTATATTTATTTCTGTCTGAAATCTAGACCAACTTGCAATCCCACTCTATAAAAGTCAACGTATTACCGAAAACTAAGTATTCACAAACTGTTAACCAACTTAAACTCGTATGCTAACCTTTCACTAAACAGAATCTAATCTGAACTGTAACTGATCTGGATGCAGCTTGTCTTTGTATTAAATCCGGAATGAAAATAAAAGAATTATCTGGTCATAATCAAAATTTCCATTTACATCGCGTCTTGACAACAGTGTTGCAGATATCTTGAAAGCACAACTGCAAACAGGCAGTGGGCAACCTAGATTTCTGTTTTTAAATACAGATTCAAACTGTTGCATGTGGTAATGCACAGTGAGATACAGTGGGGTGGAGCGAGTAACTATTCCTATGAAATGATATTCCAAGATAACGATTTTAGAATGAAGTATATATTCAAAAAGACAGAGTAAAACTTCGCGTGACCTTCACACATAACATTGGTCTGAATAATACTATGCTCAACAAAGTGAACAATGATTTAAGAAGGGTTGAGGGTTGCAGGGCACTGTCACTTCTAATTCGGTGTAGGGAATACGATCTACGGCGATTTGACTTCATATATTGTGATGAAATGGTGCGCAGCAGTTTATGGTCTTGTTTGCATGCTCTAGGGAAAGAAATATGGTAAGCTTTACCTGCGTTCAAAGGAACAGGGTGCCGACTTAAACGACTGCAGTAAAACACGGCGTTGGTGGGCCGACAAAGCGCGTTTTATCTGGGAACGATTAAGAGACATTTTCAGATGGCCACGTGCAGTGGTCACATTGTGCAAAACACATTAGCTTTGGCGCCAGACAGCGGGCAGACATCCAGGTATACGGCCTAGCGCCGAAAAGTCGCCGACAGTGCATTGTAGACCTTGTTAGTGAGCAAGCCGCCAAAAGAAATGTAAACGTTCTGCAAATGTCTGTGGGACAGGGAAACTGGCGCCCAGACGTCCAGACTCTGTTTCAAAACGAGTTTTTGTCAATGCACAAAGCTGTCTGCATGTTTATGGTCATTCTTTGCAAACTTTGAAATGGATGCAACAGGGGAGATAACAAGCTGTTTATGGAGGGCTGTGCTTCCACCCTGTATTGTGTCAGCAAAAGACATGGTAAACGTGTGGGAAATAGGCCGCGAAGCTGAATTTTTTCCGTTTTGTGCCAATTAACTTTAAAATCTCTGATTGGTCAAATCGGTTTGCAGTGCAAAGACCATTCTCCAAGATGAGAATGCCGGGCTCCAGATCCTGATTGGCTTGTGCAAAGTGGGGGAAGTCTAAACAGAGAAATGTGCTTTTGGAACCGAGCTGAGGAGGAAACAGGGAGATTGGCACTCTTGTACAAGTCTCTTGTACTGGCACTTCGCTAGTAAAGAACTGCAGGTCTCTACCTAAACAGTGAGACTTGCGTCCTTTGTTAGTGAGCGACTTAGAGCCTGTGCCAGTCACCTTCTGAACCGTCAGAGGTACCGCTTATATCATCACGGTCACAACAAGTGATGCGTGTGTGTGCTTATTTGTCTTGAGTTGGCCGTCTAAACATTTGGCGTATTCCGACACGCACAGTCGTGGCACGGAGTCAAATTGGTTTGGCACACCAGCAAGTGGGTCCACTTGCACACTGGAATCCATCGGGGTTTCAGGAGCTCATAGGGAAGTACCTGCATTCTGAATTAACCGAACATGAGACCGAGTACTTGCATTTTTCGGGAACGTGCGTTTAATAACAGATTGCCGCCATCCATGACTTCAGTCACCGAACGCATCGTGGTGGGCTGCCTTGACCAGCAGGATGGTAAAGTATTCACTGCTGTGACGTAGCACTATAATATATATTTCTCAGCACCCTGTTCTTTTGAACCATAATTTTCTTTCTTTTTTTTTTTTTGTATGTTAGAATATAGATACTTGGTGGTGGCGTAGTTTGATGCCATAACCTGGATTCTCATCCATGAAGTCAGATAGAGCGAGTAGTGTTCTGATTAGTGTCATGTGTGAGTAGTGTCGTGTCGATCCCCAGCAGATCACTTTGTCCACCACAGACCCAATTTTAGTAAGGCTTTTGTTAAATAAATATTTTTTTGTATGATGTTCCTTTAATAATTTTGTTGTATTGTCATTTTAAGATCAATAAATCGATTGCGAATTAGACTACAACTTCTCCCTGAGTTCTGATTAACAGTTCCTTCGCATTTTTATGGCAGTCTAGATCTGAAACATAAGGAGTAGCTTTTCACTTGGTGTCCACTGCGTGGATCTTTAGTTCATTAATAATAATCTTCTTCCAGGGTACAATGTTAACAAAGAATTTCTATAAAAATCAAACAGCTTGATCAATTAATATGTTAATGCTCGACTCAGGGAAGTGGGGTGGTCTTTCTCTCAGCTCTGAGCGTGTTAGGTAGCTGACAGTAATCATTCATAGCTGCGCAATGCTGCAGTCTTACCTCAACTTTCTTCTCTTAAAATATAATAGCATTACTCAAAATACATATTCCTTTCACCTTTCAATGAACAGAGCATACTCATCCTTGTTGCCCTTTACCATATTCTTTATCCAACACATACAATCACAAGTCAACACAGCACTACTGAATACATGTACCACCTACCACACTTCAACTAGGAATGTATCCGACTGCGCAGAGGTAAGTACTGTGCCATGACAAGACAAAATATCGTTTAACAGTAACATAACTTGCTCTCTCTGACGTGCACGTCGATGACATACAAAACCCAAAACGACATGACGACCCTGCAAACTGAAGGCTTTCATAAACAAATTAGTGCTCTGACAAAACCGAAAGGGAAGTAGCATGCTGACTATGTTCGCTAATTTAGTGTTAGAGGACACAAATAATCCGGTATTTCCAATGGAGAAAAAAGTTTGTCTTCTTCATCATCTTGCAACACTAAAAGTTCACTTCGAAACATATTTTAGAGACCATTTTGCTAAATTTAATTGGATTAAAAGCCCATAAAAATGCTCCTGGATCATCATAACTTATTGATCTCACTTGTGTTATTTCACTGAAAAGTGAATTTAATAAAGGCTCTTTGTTGGCGTTTTAACTGTATATTAGCAACGAATTCCCAACGCTGAGCCAAAATGTAGTGAAGATCCTGATTCCTCTTGCAACAATATACTACTTTTGCGGAACTGGCTTTTCAGCTTTGGCAACTATGAAGTCGAACTACCGTTAAAATTTAAATGTAAGCATGGAACTTCCAGTTGCTCATTCTGCTATTACATCAAGTCATGAGAAACTTTCCTCTTAAAAGCAACCTCTAATTAAAATTTTTATTGTTCTTGTAATCCTTGTTTGCAGAATTGTTAATATTGTTCATTTCATAGTTTTTGAAAAAATGAAAATTAATTAAGATAAACAATTTGTTCCGTAATTTCTTTAGAATAATAAAATTCATGTTATTTTGGTTTTTGTTGCTAAAACCTTTCTAAACTTAATTTGGTAAAACAGAGAATGAGGCAAAGAAAATATGGGCAGCACCTAATGTTATTTTTCCTCGTGAAGGGAAGCCCAGACGAAAAAAGTTTGAGAACCACTATTATAGATGATTGGTTGTGTAATAGGAATGTAGAGATTAGCAAAACATATGAAGAGTTGGAAGAAAACGCCAAAACCATGAACGACTTATTAATTTCAAAATTCCTTTAGAAACTTCGTTGTATACTTGGGAGTCAAATTTCCGGTTTGATAACACTAAATTCAAACGGATTCTGAATTTGCTATGATTCAATCCGATAACGAACAAAAATGGTTTTTATTATTTTGTCACAGATCGGTTTTTATGTGATTAAATTCTCTTCTAATAATCTAAATTAGTACTGGAAAGACTAAGTGTCGGTCTTGCGATGCTTTGTGAAATATTTTGTGTACTGAATGGAGCGAATTATTGGCTTACAATCCTTTTGTGTTACGGACGTCACAACGCTAAGTAGGTGCCAAATATTGATTCAGCTTTAATAACTCTGTAGGAAAGTGTTATTTAGCGATGCTGATAGGATGATGGATATTATGGACACGTAACTATGATAACAATATAACAGTCATATTTTCTAGATTACGTTGGTTACAGTGTGTGCTGTTAGAAAATTAAACTAATTACAAGAATGTCGATGACCCAGCAGACAAAGTTAATTTTCTTAATGTAGGTGTTGAGGAATGTGAAACACCATGGCAACACGTTAGAGGAACAGAACTCAAAGGAACTCGAAGGCAGCAGAAGTTAGTGACGTGAAAATTCCATCATTCCTTTACTACTGGTACTGTTCACCTGGAGAGCTTAACTTGATTCTTATAAAAGGAAACAGCTGCAGTGATGATACCAGAGCACACATCTTTGGTACATTTTCGTTTCGTCTTAGCGCTGCTATACAAACTATGGCTAATATTGGGGCTGGCACCAGTGCTACAAGACGCCCCTGCAATAACATGCTGCAACAGAGGCCGTAGAGATTTGTGGAGTACTGTGACTTGTCCTTCCGCGTTCTGGTTGCTTGCAGCTGCTCTGATGTCAGCGCTTTTCTGGTCTCAAGAGTTACAAATCTACACCAGTTTACCTACTGTGCCCTTAGCTGTTTACGTCGTTTTAGCAACGATGACAGATGGAAAGCTCCTCTTGATATTTGGTATATGCACTATAACAAGACTCGAACGTTTAAAATCTTTCTTGAAGGGGCTGAAGATTGTAGATAAAGACATTCCAGTGAAAAAGACACTTTTTTGTACATGGTTTGGTGGTTTGCTACTAGCCATCACCATTGTGCTGCTGAGTGGTATTACGATCAGTTTGTACTCAAGCATCGAAGGGCTGGTTCTAACATTACACGTCACGTTCCGATGCTTCGTAGATTCAGTGGTGCTCCTCCAGTTCGTATTGCTGGTCCTGGAACTCTGGACGAGATTCCGCAGTCTCAACGAGTGTCTCGTAGGGGAGTTGTACCACAGCGACCGTCCGCTTTCACGAGTGGCACCACATCTGGCTGCACCTTCAGGAAGACTACCCCAACTGCGGGAGGCGTTTGTGCCACTGGGACTCACTGCCGAGCATCTGGAGGAACACTTTGGGCTACCGGTGGCCTTCGACATCATGCAGTGCGTGTGTGTTGCCACCTGCAGTGCATACGAAGTGTTTGTATTGTTGCAAAGTCTACAACACACCAAGGTCCTCCCGTTCCGCTTGTCCATGAGCGCTTCTGTGCTGTGGATCGCGTACCACTGTCTCAAGCTGGTGGCCCTGTCCCTGGCCTGCGCAGCAGCTCAAAAAGAGGCGGTGCGAACCGGTGTGCTCCTCCAGAGGTCTCCAGTGCAGCCGTACGGACGCTCCGCTGAAGTGGAATTGTTCCTGCGAGTGACGTTGCTGGGTCCACCACTGCATTTCGCTGCCTCAGGATTCGTCGAAATCGACCGCCGTCTGTTGGTTTCTGCACTTGCTGTTGTCGCCACGTACCTCATCATCATTGGACAATCCGTGGTTAACCAATAACAGTGTATCGAAATCCACATTTACAACCAACTTTTGTAAAAAAGATGTCCCTTATAACTGTTTCTGTTATGCTTAGCTTCACAACCTGTGTATGGTGTAACGCCATTCAGGACGAGTTATCTCTGTTTCCTTCCTCATAAATGGCTGCCATAAAGTACAGTATATTTAACGTTCTGGTACTGTTCATTTTAAATGATATTTAATCACACTAGAGCTACACTATAGCGAAAAAAGCACTCCGTCTTCAGGCCACGAGTTGCCTAGCGGGACCATCCGACCGCTGTGTCATCCTCAGAGGAGGATGCGGATAGGAGGGGCGTGGGGTCAGCACACCGCTCTCCCGGTTGTTATGATGGTATTCTTGACCGAAGCCGCTACTATTCGGTCGAGTAGCTCCTCAATTGGCATCACGAGGCTGAGTGAACCCCGAAAAATGGCAACAGCGCGTGGCGGCTTAATGGTCATCCATCCAAGTGCCGACCATGCCCAACAGCGCTTAACTTCGATGATCTCACGGGAACCGGTGTATCCACTGCGGCAAGGCAGTTGCCTACACTATAGCGAAGGCATGAGTTTTTTGATCTGAAACCAACCTAAGATTGACGTGAACAGAGCTTGCAAAAACACGCCGTCGAAACACTGGGAATTTATTTTCAAGCAGAATTCTGCGGTAAATCCCAAACTCAGTTATGTTAATCAAACAAAACGAATTCTCCATGACATTCAATTAAATTCAATTTTCATTTAAATTTATTAGCGAATGTTTACTTTTGTAATTTGCAATCTGCAGGTTCACGGAGGTCGTGTCTAGCAAGAAATTCTTCATAACAGCTGAACATGGGACAACTAAAATGCAACGCAATGACACTGACAAACTACTACCGGTTGTAGAGAGTGTCTTGAAGAACAAATTCGGGATAAGAGTACGCGTCTGCAAAGGCCTGACGCCTCACTGCAGTGTTATTGTGGACGCCTTTAGCGCTTTTCAGTCTTCTGAATGCTGTCAGGCCCGGAGCGAAAAGTTCCACATGCATTTTGCCACCACTTCTCAATGTCAGTGTCTTCGTCGAGCTGTGCAGTGTAGCTATTCTAAACGGCATCGGCTAACCACCTCGCATAATTTATTATAGTGTTGTAAACACATGAGACGTCATCGTAATCTTAAGACAGACCACACTGTTAGCAGCAAAATCGTGGAAATAATGATACTCCATGTGTTATCCAATTGATAACCGCTGTCCCAATAAATAACACTGTCCATCATGTGTATCTCCATGGATTCTTTAATAATGAAATTGCAAAATGAATCAACAGCAACCAAAGTTATTGTTTTGTCATTTTGCACTGTGAACTATCTGATCAAAAGTATCAGGACACGTATTAGTGGGAATTAATATGGGGTATTTGTCTTTATGACCGCCCGAACTCTGCTGGGGACACCTTCAGTGAGGTGTCTGTTGTCTGTGGAGGAATGGCAGCCCATTCTACCTCAAGAGCCGAAAACAGTGTAGGTAAGTGAGGCTGGATGCTGAGGTCTGAAGCGAAGTCGATACTCCACCCCATCCCAAAGGTTTTCTGTTAGGTTTAGGTCGGGACTCTGGGCAGACCAGTACATTTCAGGACTGTTGTATTCCACAAACACTTGTCTGACAGATGATACTTTACAACAAGCTGGATACAATCATGCTGATACAATCATCGTCTCCAAACTGTTCCTCTATTATGCACAAAATACAATTTTTTAAGTACATTATGTGATCAAAAGTATATGAGGGGCTCATACCCTAACCATGAAAAACACCCCGATACCGTAACACCACTCCTGTTGTCAATACGCAGAATGGCAGATAACGTTCTCCACGCATTCGCCAAATCCAAGCCCTTCATTTGGACTGCCGCAAGATATAGTGTAATTCATTGCTCCATATCACTCATTTCCAATCATTTATCGCGACTGTCGCTTAGCAGTGACTACAGTGGCTTATGAGGAGCTGCTCGATCATTCTACCCCACTCTTTTACTCTTTTTAAATCCCTACACACAGTCATTATGCTGTCTGGACTGCTGGTAGCACTTTGGAACTCGCAACTGATTCGTTCAGCTTATTTCATGCAATTTTTTACAAGCGCCTTCCACAGTGGTCCACGGTCCCTATCAGTCAGTTCATGAGGTCTACCTGGTGTTGATTTCAGTGTGGTTGTTCCTTAGCGTTTCCACTTCACTATCTCGGCTTGAGCAGTTTCAGAAAGGTTGACATGTACCCGATGTATCTGTTACTCAGGCAACATCCAAAGAAAAGTCCACGTCCGAAGCCACTGAGCTGTTTCGAGCGACCCATTCTGCTAACTGCTTTCCTACTGACAACACAGTACCTAAATAATTAAATTGGTAGCTTAAGAATGATAAGTACTTCGAAGAAGTAACTTTGAAATAGCTCCAGAAGTATTCCATAGCTGTACAATATCATGTTTTTTAGTAGGTCAAATCAGCAGCCGATGTAAACAAATGTTCAGCTCATGGATAAGCATGGATGGAAAAAGAGAATGAAACCTGTATCTTATAATATGTGAGCTGTGTAATCATAATTTTTTTATGGTTTAGGACAGAAATGTAAAACCGTTTGTAAACTATGAAATCATAAAAACTTTGTTATATTTTAGGACACAAATGTAAAGCTTGCCAAGAAATCATTGCTACCGACTATCAATGGGCTCAGACCTCAAACTGGCAACGGTGCAATAAGATCACTCGTAACAGCTTCTGGCTAATTGCAGTATTTCCTATAGTGCAATTTGCGAAAACCGGTGCGAAGTTCTCTAACCATTATAGATGAAATTATTAAATTTAAATAACATTGAGATTTTGCATTTACATTGATTTCTCTAAACACTTCATTCCAACTTTTTTTTGCTTCTTCTTCTGTAGTGGTCAATCCAAGGATTGGTTTGCAACAGCTACAATGGCAGCTCGTCTCCATTCTGTGCGTTTTTCAGCTTTTCTCTTCATTTCTTTATAGGTGTTACATCCCACATCTTTCACGATTTGATCCATGTACCTCAGTCGTGGTCTTCCTCTTGGTCTTTTTCCCTCAACATATCCCTCTATGATTGTGTTCAGGAGTCCTTTATGTCTTAATAGATGGCCTGTAAGTTGCACTCTTCTTTTAACAATGAAACTCCAGAAGCTTCTCTTCTCACCTGCTCTTTCCAGAACCACTTCGTTTGTGACCTTGTCGATACATTTTATTTTGAGCATGCGTCTATAGCACCTCTGTCCCGAGAGTCCATGTTTCACACCCATAGCATGCCACACTCCACACATTTGATTTCAAAAATCTTTTCCTGATTTCAAGGCTGATGCTCTTAGATGTTAAGATGTTTTTCTTCTTGTTAAAAGCAGCCTTTGCTTGAGCAATTCTACTTCTCACTTCTGCCTCGCTCCTTCCATCCCTGGTAATATTACTGCCCAGATAAGTAAATTTATCAGCTTGTTCTAGCAGTTCATTGCCTACATGAACTTGGACTTTCACTTGATCTTTTTTGTCACATGCCATTACTTTTGTTTTTGCTTTATCAATTCTTCCCCCATAACTTTATCCATTCTATTCAGTAGGACTACAAGATCTTCTTCACTTTCAGCCAGGACAGCTATATCATCGGCATATCTTATCATATCTATTCGTTGGCCATGAATTGCTACACCTGTCTGTGAATTTTCCCTTACTTTTTTCAGCGCCTCTTCAATGTATAGGTTAAAGATAACAGGGGATAGTGCGCAACCTTGTCGGACACCTTACCGTATCTGCACCTCTTCTTGTTTTGTCCGTCCACGGATAACTGCTGTCTCGTTTTTGTACAGGTTCCATATCATTTTTCTATCTTTATAGTCTATTCCTACTTTTTTGAGTATCTCAAACATCTTATCCCATTTAACATTATCAAAGGCTTTCTCTACATCTATGAAAGCTATGTATGTTGTCAGGTTCTTATCTAGTCGTTTCTCTATTATTAGTTTTAGAGCAAATATTGCTTCTCTGGTTCCTCTATCTTTCCGGAATCCAAACTGGTCTTCGGAGAGTGTAGCTTCGACTTTTTGTTCTATGCGTTTTAGGATAATTGAGGTTACTATTTTAGAGGCGTGAGTAACTAGGCTGAGCGTCCTACAATTTTCACATCTTGTAGCATTTGCCTTCTTTGGAATGGGGATCATAATGTTTGTATCAAAGTCTGTAGGAATTTTACCCTGCTCGTACATGTTGAAAACAAGATTATACAACAGCTGATTCAGTTTTTCTCCTCCAGATTTCAAAAGTTCGGCTGGGATATTGTCTATACCAGGCGATTTGTTGTTTTTCAATTTTTTCAGAGCTAGTTCAAACTCTTCCTGTAATATAGGTTCACCTATGTTGTGTGCATCTACTTCTGTTTCTTCTTCCATGATGTTTTCAGACAGTTCTGGTCCGCTGTACAGTTTTCCTATATATTGTTTCCATCTTCTTGCAACTTCATCATCGTCATCCAACATATTGCCATTTTCATCCATCACAGCCCTACACTTGTTTCTTCTGTCTCCAAAGCAATGTCTCACACATTTATAGGCCTTGTTAATATTTCCCTTTCTCATGTTGTCCTCAACTGAAATACAGATATCATCAAGGTATTTTTCTCTTGCTTGTTTTGCCACTCTGTTGATTCTGTTTTTCAGGCTCTTATATTTCTCTTGGTCTTCCTTCTTCACAGAATTTTTTAATTTCCTTCTTTCTTCCATCATATTTAGTAGGTCATTAGAGATCCATTCCTTCCTTTTCTCTGTCCTTTCTTTTCCTATTACTTTTTCTGCTGCTTCTAAAATACCAGTTTTTATTTTTTCCCAGCTGCTTTGGATGTCATTGCAGCCCTCTGTATTTGTTTTCTTGTCTGTTTCTAGTTGATAGTGCTTCAGTGTATTTTCATTTTTCAGGTCTGTCAAATCCCATTTACATGTACTTCTTTTTTTAATGTTCTTGAATTTTAGTTCAGTCGTCATCATAACGAGTATGTGGTCACTTTACACATCACAGCCTGGATATGATCTGCTTTCCTTAACTTGGTTTTTAAATCTTTGCTTCACTAATATGAAGTCAATTTGATATCTGTTAATGTCATCAGGCATTTTCCAAGTATATCTTCTTCTTGGATGATGATTAAAGAAGGTATTTGTAATGCAAAGTTTATTTCTTTGGCAGAATTCTACAAGTTTATCCCCTCTTTCATTTCTTAATCCTAATCCAAAATTCCTTGCCACATCCTCTTCTTTACCTTCCCCAACAACGGCATTCATATCTCCCATGATGACAAGGTTTTCAGCTCCTTTAATTCTGCCAATTACTTCTTCAAGGTGGTCATACATCATGTCGATTTCATCATCCTCGTGCCTCGTAGGTGGCATGTATACTTGGATTATGATTGTGTCTCTTGGCTGAGTTTCCAATCTGACATAAATTATCCTCTCACTATGTTGAACAAATCCTTTTACTCTTAACCCCGTCTCTTTATTGAGGATAATTCCCACTCCTACAATCCCGGGATTGTATTGTGCTGTTACAGTGTGTATGATTCTGTAATCCCCTGACCAAAAGTCGCCAGCATTTGGCCATCTCATTTCTGAGACTCCCAGTACATCAATATCCATTCGTTTCATTTCCATTTTCGAGTTTTCAAGTTTACTACATTTAAGAAGTGAGTTGACGTTCCATGTTGCCATCCTTCTTACATTAATGCTTTTGGATTTCGGTATCTCTTTAGTTGTCCCCGCCCGGAGATCCGAATGGGGAACTATTTTACCTCCGGAGAATTTAACCAGAGAGCTTTCCATCATAAACTGTTGATACTTGGGATACCCGCCCGGGTCTTTAATGTAGTGGTTTCCCGTTGCCTTCTTCATTCTATGCCGTTGGCCACCTTGTGGCTCCTCCGCCTTTAGGAGCAGTTTCCCACCCCAAGGGCAAGAGAGTGCCCTTCCTTCTAGCTGCTCATCCGCCCTCCTAGAAGACCGTTGGCACTTCATAGGAGGTAATCTTCTTATCCCGGGAGATATTCGGCTCAGTAGAAGTATAGGTTGGAAATGAAAGACCCCTAGTCCTCGAAACCTAATAGCGTCAGGGTCGGAAAAGAACAAGTGTTGGCCGAGAGTGGCCAAATACGAAAGATAAAAGTGAGGAGCCTGGCGTAAGTAAGTGGAAGCAATGCCAGGACGCAGCTCGGGACCCCGTGGTCGCCAGCCACGTACTCACTAGGTGTGAGTCCCATAGGTTTGTTTGCTATACCTCTTGAAAAATCTTGTATTTGGATTTCTGATGAAAGCCTTTTACAGTGTGCAGTTTATGAATTTTTTCCGTACTTGCTTTTACTGTTACTGTTTGCCAGGAACAGTATGGGAGCTCAGATTCTGACATTTACCTTTTTAGGTTTGTGGCCACTTGGTCAATTACCGACGCAGTTCTTGTAATTACCCTTGTTGCGCTATTGATCAACAGAGACAAGCAAAACCATGAAGGGTGTTTATGAGGGTGCTTCTAGTTTCATTTGGGATACCTGTGTTTTTGTTTATGACTCCAAACTAAATTGAAATGAACAAAGTTTTCAGACTAAAGAGAAGAGATTAAGAATAATAACCACAAATGGTAACTGAGCTCATTGTAGAGATCTGTTCAAGACACTGAGGATTTGAACCACGCCGTGTGAGAACATTAAACAATCAGTTATGTACATAAAAACATTAATAATTACTGCTCAAATAGCTTTTGCCATGATGATGGAACAAGATATAGAGTGAACTTAGATTTTCGTTACACAAAATGGAAACCAATAATCATTGTTACGGTTATGATGTCAGCTGATAGTGTCTGTTGTGTTACATTATGAAATAGCATGTGTGTAGTGCTTGAACTTACATGTAGTGAAAGATGAATGAACAGTGCGGTACTAGTGTTTTACACTGTTAAATAACTTATTTGCAAAGCAATATTAAACACAGACATTGCACTTGCAAGAATGGAAGCTCTTATAGTCATCTAAATTACTTCAGACAAATAATATGAGGATGGTTCCTTCTTAGAGACCATGGCCAGCTATCTGTCTCATTCTATTCAAACTACACCTACAAGTATATAAATGCTGGTATATATGAATTATGTTGCTTTGTTTTCTTCAAAATGCGATGTCCTGACATGTCCAACATCCATGTAAAAATGACTCGCAGGCGAATGAAACAACGACAACGTCTACTAATGCTAATCTTGAACAGCAGCGGAAGTAACGTTGGAACCAAGGATTACACGGGTTTCGCTTGTTTTACAATGATAATTTCCTCAGTTTTCAGATTTGTTCGTTCATTGGCTTTGGTTTTCTCAGTCTGCTACTTCCTGCCACGTATTCCATCTGATCGCATATGTTATATCCTTACATTCAGGTTCAGGGTCTTTAGTTCGTGACCAATATTTAATGTTATGAATGACAACACAGAGTAATTTGCTCTCAGTGACCTCCATCTTCTGATTACTGATTGTTTTAAAGGTTCACGTCCGTAGTGCTGTGTTGACAGGGCAGTATCTTCCATTTTATATTTTCTAAATTTGTTTTCACTATAACTTCGAAGCATTTTTCTGAGATCATTCTTACTCATTTAGATGAAATCGATGTATATAAACTTTCAGATAAGCAGTCAAATATATTCTGACCAAGCATATTGAATTTCTTAGTAGAAAATGGAATTTCTAGTGGCCAGTTGTTCTGATGGCTCTCTTGGAACACTACACAGCAAGTGAAACTGGAACGTCGTCTTGCAAGGAAACGCGTGCACACTGAATACCACGACATTGTGTTGTCGTTTTACCTAGGAATGATTCTTTTAAAAAAACATATAAATTGTTAACATTGTTGAATATATATTCATTTTGCTGATTAAAATACTTTCACCCATTCCAGAAAAATCTTGACTGTGGGAAACATTTATCACATTACCATATTGTGATGAGCTCTGCTTGAAATTTGTTGTTGAAAGATATTTTTAATAAATGTAATAAGTAAATGTCTTTCTTAAATATTAGATACTCATATAGTGTCTGTATGTAGCTACAACTTCTGTTGTGTGTATGCACTTACCTTTAAATCAAAATCTTTCCATTTTATCAGTTTGTGGCCATTTATCTATGATGTTGCTCTCAGTGTTTTAGCATAATTTCTCTATGTTACTGTATTCTTGTTCCGAAGTTTTGTCAGGATGAAAGTTCTGAATTATATTGACTGATTGATTTGTACATGAATGTGAAAAAAATTATGTGGTACGCTTATGTGTCTACAAAAATTTATCCAGGGAAAAGGGGGGAGGGACTGTAAAATTTTCATTTTTAATACAAATGAGCTGATCAGTTTCGAGAAGTGCCATACGACAAGAACTAAATTAAAAATTCTGTACTGCAGATCCCAAGGAACTTGGGGGGGAAAGTTACCCTTTTCTCCCTCTCCCCCAGCAAACGCAGTTGCATGAAATTGTTATGATGCATAATTTGGTGTTTTATCTTACTGTCTTAACCAGTATTGTTTTCTCTATAAGAATGGTCTTCTCAGTCATTGATACTTAAACATGGGAGTAAGTCTCCTTTCAATATTTTCACTCTTCCAAGTCCTGTATATTTTTAGGTAACTCCATGTACTCACAAGGATTATTTATGACACAATAAAGGGTTACCAGCACAATTTGAAGTATCATTTCATAAAAACCAGATTGACTCTTACAATTTTAGCTCTACCATCCCCGTGTATATTTTCCCGTAAGCAATATTTATTAATGACTTGGTCTCTTTGTACTAGTGAGAAGTTGGTTCAAATGGTTCAGATGGCTCTGAGCACTATGGGACTTAACTTATGAGGTCATCAGTCCCCTAGAACTTAGAACTAATTAAACCTAACTAACCTAAGGACATCACAAACATCCATGCCCGAGGCAGGATTCGAACCTGCGACCGTAGCGGTCGCGCGGTTCCAGACTGAAGCGCCTAGAACGCTCTGCCACTCCGGCCGGCTGAGAAGTAGAAAGGAAAATGATTTGGACATGGATAAAACTGAAAACATTGTCCAGTGAGGTTTGTCGAATTCTGCAGGTTTCGTTTTTAACATACTTCTAGCATCACTGTATAATATAAATGACAAATAGTACAATTTATAAACTACGTTGAAATGTGTCCTTACCACTCTCATTTTTCTCTGAATAGGTTTTCTTCACAGTAGCTTAGATGGTTTAGAGTTTTGTCTATTTAATTGTGTTCCGTGGGTGTGTCCGGCTTATATGTTTTTCTTAAATCAGCATTATGCATTTTACATATGTAGTGATTTGTTCCATGACAAAAGAGTCGTTGTTCAGCACGATTACGCCTATGAACGGAACGGATTATAGTCGACAACTTCGCTTCTTTCTGAGACTCTTGACTACGTGTGTACCTAGTTGCGTTATCCATTTCGGTTGCAGGCTGTGGCTGTGGACAGGATAGAAGCACTGAGTGGTACTGCAAGTCGAATTAGTATTTCATAAAATGACTGTCAGAGAATTCATATGTGAATTTCTCTGAAGAAGTTGTAATTGTTGAAATGAAACAAACTGGCGATAAGGTGATTCGAGCACCATAGTCAAACCTGTAAGTTTAACAATTTTGGAACGCATCATCATGGAGCCACAGCTTTTACAATATTTCGACGCGTAAGAGGTACATTAACAGCAGCAAACTGCTCTTAAGCAAAGCTAGCACCAGGAGCAACTGCAGATGTTGGTGGTATTCCTGCAACAGCACCAGCCAACACAAATGGTACATACAAGCTCCTTTGCCCATTGGACGGTGCAGCCCCTGTCATTCAGATCCTTTTGGGAGGGGAAGGGGGACTGGGTTACAATAAACCGCTACATCAGCATCATTACGTGTACCGAGTACTAGACCCACAAGCTCAAAAAGTTATGCTTCTTTCCAGCATCTTTCAGTTCTTACAGATGATCTCTTGGATCATCAGTCTGGTAACTCAGACTTTTAAAGCAGTTTGTGACCTCTCACATAATTGTTTCCTTCCTCAAACTCCGTTGTGGCCTTCAGCTTGCAGCTACATTTCTGTAATAAGGAAGCAGATCAATCCTATTGTGCACGCATCACAGATCTGAAAACACCAAGGTGGCATTGTAATTTTATATCCGACGGCTGGCAAACATCTTATACAAATTCCCTTACTCGAGATGTGATTGTCAGTTCGCTTCCTACCGTTAAGATTCATAACACGTCATTAACAAAGGTGCTCCAGACTGTTTCGATTTTTGGAACAGTACCCTCCACCGATTTGTAGCTTCAAGAGGTGTGTGTGAAGCTGTTGACACTCGACCACCATTACGTCTCCCAACACAGCCCCAGACGTGTCGACTGTCGACAGTTTTCTTCCTTTACAGCCAACAAGATTGACCCACTGTCTGGTGCAATTCAGTAACTGACTTCGTAATTTCTATACCCGGTTCATAATAAGAATAAACCTGAAGTAAACATTACGCCAGCATTTGCTTCAATCTCATTGGATTTCGTTTCACGTGGAGCGGAAACCAAGCTGTGACCAGTAAAAAATGGTTCCAATGGCTCTGAGCACTACGGGACTTAACATCTGAGGTCATCAGTCCCCTAGAACTTAGAACTACTTACACCTAACTAACCTAAGGACATCACACACATCCATGCCCGAGGCAGGATTCAAACCTGCGACGTATCGGTCGCGCGGTTCCAGACTGAAGCTCCTTGAACTGCTCGGCCACAGTGGCCGGCAATGCCCAGTACAGTCAAGTACGATCATAAGGGTACGTTTTATGCTGTGTTACACGCACATAGACTGAGCGCTAAAGCGCCACAACTGCATAACCGGTGCATTTAACTTCGACAGCACTGGGCAGGCAGCTGGTCCAACTAATCTGCTGTGATGTGAGCAGATACTGTTCAGACGTAAAAGGAGACTAGCAAAGATACAATATAGCTTCGAATGTCATTTAATACTTAAAAAGAATGAAATAATATTTGGCAAAGCTACAGCACTACCGGGAGCTTCTTTGGTGACCAGACGGAAAGCATACAATGCTCTCGTTCTCACCTCACACAGTATTCTAATTACAAACAAGAGTGATGAAAATTCCTAACTTAAACACTAATTTTTCTGAGCGAGCTATGTGTGATGCAAAAGTGTACTGCAGGGATTTCATCGGACTGTTGAATACTAAAGCCAATGAAGGTACACTACAGGCCATTAAAATTGCTACACCACGAAGATGACGTGCTACAGACGCAAAATTTAACCAACAGGAAGAAGATACTGTGATATGCAAATGATTAGCTCTTCAGATCATTCACACAATGTTGGCACCGGTGGTGACACCTACAACGTGCTGACATGAGGAAAGTATCCAACCAATTTCACATACACAATCAGCAGCTGACCGGCGTTGCCTGGTGAAGCGTTGTTGTGATGCCTCGTGTAAGGAGGAGAAATGCGTACCATCACGTTTCCGACTTTGATAAAGGTAGGATTGTAGCTTATCGCGATTGCGGTTTATCGTATCGCGACTTTGCTGCTCGCGTTAGTCGAGATCCAATGACTGTTAGCAGAATATGGAATCGGTGGGTTCAGGAGGGTAATACGAAACGCCGTGCTGGATCCCAACGGCCTCGTATCACTAGCAGTCGAGATGACAGGCATCTTATCCGCATGGCTGTAACGGATCGTGCAGCCACGTCTCGATGGGGACGTTTGCAAGACAACAACCATCTGCACGAACAGTTCGACGACGTTTGCAGCAGCATGGGCTATTAGCTCGGAGACCATGGCCGCGGTTACCCTTGACGCTGTATCGCAGACAGGAGTGCCTGCGATGGTGTACTCAAAGACGAACCTGGGTGCACGAATGGCTAAACGTCATTTTTCGAATGAATCCAGGTTCTCTTTACAGCATCACGATGGTCGCAACCGTGTTTGGCGACATCGCGGTGAATGCACATTGGAAGCGGCTATTCGTCCTCGCCATAATGTCGTATCACCCGGCGTGATGGTATGGGGTGCCATTGGTTACACGTCTCGATCACCTCTTGTTCGCATTGACGGCACTTTGAACAGTGGACGTTACATTTCAGACGTGTTACGACCTGTGGCTCTACCCTTCATTCGATCCCTGAGAAACCCTACATTTCAGTAGGATAATGCACGACCGCATATTGCAGGTCCTGTACGGGCCTTTCTGGATACAGAAAATGTTCGACTGCTGCCCTGGCCACCTCATTCTCCAGATCTCTCACCAATTGAAAACGTCTGGTCAATGGTGGCCGAGCAACTGGCTCTTCGCAATACGCCCTTCACTACTCTTGATGAACTGTGTTATCGTGCTGAAGCTGCATGGGCAGCTGTACCTGTACACGCCATCCAAGCTCCGATTGACGCAATGCCCATACGTATCAATGCCGTTATTACGGCCAGAGGTGGTTGTTCTGGGTACTTATTTCTCAGGATCTATGTACCCAAATTACGTTAAAATGTAATCACATGTCAGTTCTAGTATAATATATTTGTCCAATGAATATCCATTTATCATCGGCATTTCTTCTTGGTGTAGCAATTTTAATGGCCAGTAGTGTATATTGACACGCCGTGTTTGCGTATTTCTTACTCTGTACATTTTCATACTGCGTTTATATTTATTTACATAACTTTATACAGAACTTTACATAAACACTGTACAGAAATTATACATACTAGACATTTAATATTACGTACATCCGCTGTATTTTTATGTCACGTAATATCTTTCAGTTTTTACTTTATCATTTTTATCGCATTTTACTCTCAGGAATTAACACTTTGAATGTTCATTTGTGAGCAATCTGTGTTCACAGTCTCATTTCACTTTAACATTGCGCAAGTTGTCGTTTTTTTCAACTTCATTTTCCAGTATTGACAAAATATTTGCATACAATATTATTACATGATGTGCAAAAGTTTTCTATTCATGCACAGCATATGAGTGTCCGTCGTTACGGATGCGGAGGACAGAAAGCTTCGTAATATGAAATCGCGATAAGCCTACATAAGTACGCCTAGCTGCCCCTCTGACTCGTTTACTAGGACGTGTTTACTGGTCTACAGGAAATGTTATGGGTAGGAAGAAGCATTTAGTTTTTATTCTTACTACTGCAATCCTTTGTTCATCACGGGAGAACTACTGAGTATATCATTTCACTTCTATCTATTCGTGTTGATTCACTTTGTGTTTACCATCTACTGATACATTCTGACAGTACAGTATTGCGTTACACAAGTGTCATCATCGACTGTAAACACTGTGTGTACTGTTTAGTGAACCAGGGACCTAGAAACGACTGGGGGGGGGGGGGGGGGCTTCGTCCCGCCGTAGCCCGCAGTGGTTCACAACCCCACAACAGTCCACAGCAGTCCACCCACCCCACCGCCGCCCCACACCGAAGCCAGGGTTATTGTAGGGTTCGGCCCCTGTAGACCACGATGAGAACGTCTCGCACCAGACGAGTGTAACCCCAAATGTTTGCGTGGTAGAGTAATTATGGTGTAATGTGTGGAGACAGTGTTTGCGCAGCAATCACCGACATAGTGTAACTGAGGCGCAATAAGGGGAACCAGCGTGCATTTGCCAAGGCAGACGGAAAACCGCCTTAAAACCCATCCACAGGCTGGCCCGCACACCGGACCTCGACACTAATCCGCCGGGCGGATTTGCGGCGGGGACCGACACGCCGTCCTGGTCGGGAAGCAGCGCGTTAGACTACTCGGCTAGCCGGGCGGGCTCTGCAAACAGTGTACTTCAATGTCGGTGACTGATACTCCATTTTACTATAGGATATCACTCTTGTGTTTTCTGTTGTGCACGAATATGTCACTCCTTGAATTGTGCCAATAAGCAAGTGTAAAACAATGTTGAGACATCTTATGTTCGTGTGCAAATATATTGTAATAACTCTTGCTTGGCGCTCTCCTCAGTCCCATGGACAGATAAAACGTAGTCTGACCTCTTGAATTCGGTAGCACAAGACCTAAGTTCAACTTTTTATACATCTGGCGTACTGCAGCTTTTTCATACACGGATTCACACCATCACACTCTCATAATTTTATACATACAATTTATTTTCGGTACAGCCCTTATGCTTTGGTACGAAAACCCAACTATTGTGTTCCCTTTTTTACCCAGGACATGACTCTGCATTGCTCGCTGGAAGGGCACTTAAATATTAACTTAAAACTAAGTACATAGTTGCTCGCTGGCTACTAAAGCATCACACTTTCAATATTCATATTTTCACTTTCTGTCAGTATGCAGTTCATTCTTTATCAGTTGATTACTTTCAAGGGGGACATATGCTAGTGCTAAAATTAGCCCGCCGCCCCAGCCCCTGGGGGTGGGGCGAGAGGTAACTTAGTTTTACAAATGTTGACCCAAATATTAATTTTTTCCGCAGATTCGGGTCAACATTTGTAAAATTCTTATTCCTCTCTCTCTAACCCCAGCCTATGGGGAGAGATGGAAAGTTTTAGTTTTAGCGAATCAAAATTTTGAAGTAAATAAATATTTTTTATTTATCCATAACCATTTTCCATGCAAAAATGTGAACATGGATTTTCTTGAATTACAACGCCAACTACCAAGAATCAAAACAAATGTTTAAGACAAAATGTACGTAGTTTTGTATGTAGAATCTGATTCTACAATAAAATTTGGGTTCCCATTTGAAATTTTAAACTTTCATCCCTCCCCACCCCCAGGGTGCTGGGGAGGCGGGCTAATTTTAGATCCAGCAGATGTCCCTCTCGAAAATAATCAACTTTGAATTCTACACATTTTTTCATGTGAAGCATATTTTTCGAGTCATTCCGGTTTGTCAAATTAAAATTTATACCCTGTATGTTTAATGTTGTGAGCGTTCATGAACTCTTTCCAGCGGTTGCCTGTAAAGTATGACGCTGCAGTTGCTCCACGCTTTTACACATTCTAACGTAGTATGGCCTATGTTTTTTATTTTTCATCGACAGAACCCTGATTTCTGAATTGTTCTCCATGAATTCCGAGAATTCATCTAGGCCTTATGGAAGCATCAATAATGCATCAGCAACTACGTTGCAATTACCTTTGATATACACAATTTCAAAATCAAATTCCTGTAAATGCAAACACCACTTAGCGATTCTCCTATGTAAGAGTTTACAAGTGAGAAAGAAGGACAAAGACTGATGGTTGCAATACACCTCGTTATGCTTTGCCCACAGGTAATATACGAACTTTTTGAACGCCCTTATTACTGCGAGAGCTTCCAATTCGATCACGAAATATGCTCGTTAAGATTCAGATACGGTACTACTAGCAAATCTAATTACCTTGGGGGTAAACTCCCCATTCGTGTCAGTGGTTTGGAATAAACAAGCCCCCAGACCTTGCTAGGATGCGTCTGTACACAGAGAAAAATCCTGGGTGATGTCAAGATGATGAAAGAAGCCGGCATTGAAAAGAGCTTCTTTGATGTTGTCAAAATCAGTTCGGTATTGCTTGGTCCATAACCGAGGGTGGTTCTTCCGCAGCTTCATTAGAGCATCATTACTTAAAAGCTGCTGTGGTATAAACTTTCTGAAGAAAGATACTAATCCAAGATATCCCTTCATCTGTTTCTTATTTTGAAGTACAGGACAATGCCTGATAGCAATGTCTGATACCACCCTGAGGTGGTATTATGTGTCTAAGGAGTTTAACTTTCCTTACCGAGATGTGACTTCATTAGGTTGGCTGTGACTCTGTATTCTGAAAACTGATACAAGACTTGAGCTAAGAGACTTAAGTGTTCTGACCATGTGTGGGTAGCAATCAGTAAATCATCAACATACATGGTGACTCTACTTAACAATTCAGGTCCTAAGACTCGATCTAAAGCAGAAATACCCCTGCACTGATGTTTAAACCAAAAGGGAGAACACAGAACTCAAAACTTCTGCCCCCACATACAAAAGCGATTTACTTATGGCTATTGTCATGTAGAACAATTTGCCAGTACGAGGTTTGGAGATATATTATGAAAGTAATGAAATTTAGAAGCTGTTCTTCCAGGTTGTCAGGCCGTGTCCTGACAGGAACAATAATTTTATTTATTCCTCATGCATCGAGCACGAGGCGGATGCTACCATCTGAGTCGCTAACTGTCAAAATGGTGCTCTATTATGGAAATAATGATGGTTTTATTATTTCCCAGTTTAGCGTTCTACTGATATCTTCCCTAAGAGCCGTCTTCTTGGCCCATGAGATGGGGTAATACGAAAAGCAGAAGTTTTCGTGTGGGTACATCTCCATTTTGTATTTGTATCCTTTGGTTAATCCAGGGTGTCACTCAAAAACATGAGCAAAACGCATTAAAAGATCCTGCAGTTCTTCCTTTTGTTCTTCTGTAAGACATGCTGACTCACATGTCTTGGCGCGCACGATTTCATTGCCTATTTCTTCTTCCTGAGGATGTTCAATTCCCTGTGTGTTTACAAACATGACGGTAGGAAAAAAGAATTGTCTTCGAATGTCAGCAGTGCGTTTTGGTTGGTCTACTGAATATTGTAGGTCGTTCACAAAGGAATGACACTTCTCCTTACCAATATCAATTTGTGCTTCGTGCTTCCTAAAGGTGTCATGCCGATAAGGCACTTTACTATTAACCTTTCAACCACAAGAAAAATGCATTGTAAAGAGAAGCTCTGAATTTGAATAGGAATCCATGCCTGCAATTTTATGCCCTTAAATCTACTTCCTACAGCTGTTTAGATTTCACATTTTTCGACTGGAAGCGTGGGTATGTGTCGTAGTTTTTATAATTGATCAAACAGACCCTGTGAAATTACATTCGTCATAGGCCCAGTGTCCAGTACTACGGGTACCCTTAAATCAAATATTTGTGCACTAATTACTGTCTGTACTGTGTCTTCATTTACATCTACACAGTTTGTAAATTCCTCCAGACACTGGTCATCTTTGTTGTCACCATAGCTTCGTATCTAAGAAAATAGCTTTTAACTAGGTCCATGCCCCCACCCCTATTACTGTAAACCGAACAGGGGCTTATCGAGACCGATTCGAGTTTTCCGAATTGCTCTGAGCACTGACCTCTTCGTTAGGTGTCGCCTCAGCTACGTGCACATTGTGTGGTTGGTTTCGCCAGTTAGTATCTTGCGCTGTTCTCGATTCGAAATTTCGTTCTCCCTGGCCGCTATTCGAAACGTAATTTTGATTGTGCTGATTATAGCCAGCCGGCAGCGGAATATTTGTCGCCAGTTTGCCTTCTGCGCTTTCCAGTGGCCGATCGGGTCGGTGGCACATTGTTCGCTTGCTGACTATAACCCCTCTGGCCATTAAATCGTGTCCGACAGAAATTCTGTCCTTGGTTGTTTTTATATCCTCGCTTGAATTTTTGCTTCTTTCCGTTACCAAACTGGTTCTTGTTGGTAATGTTCCGAGGGGGATATGGCTGCCAACTGTGTTGGTTGTTATTGCCATTTCTGACGTGTTGTGCATTAGTTCGTGTGGGGTCTGCTTGCACGTTAGTGCGTTATCACGTAATGGTTGCGAAGATGTCTTTTCATAAATAAAATCAATGGAATAGAGAACTGAGGGGAAATTCTCTATATCGTGCTCAGGAGTGATGATTAATTTCTTTCGTTTGTTAGCCGTTAGTCGGATTTTCCGGATTTTTAGGACATCTATGTGTGATGTCGGGTTTGTCCAGTATCGATTTTTATTGAGATACTTCTCGAAGCATCTTCTGGGGCCTCCTTTCATACAGCTGAATGGCGCCAGGTGAAACACTTCGCCCCTCAGTCTCTCTGGTACTGTAATGGACCAGAACTTGTCTAAAATGCCCTGTCAAACTGTTCATACGTGTGACATTTTTCCGCCATGTCAGTGGCCCACAGCAAGACATCACCATGTTTGTAACTTACCACAAAGCGTATCTTCTGCGCTTCGGTCTAATTCCTTGGGTAAAACGTTCCGGAAGGCTCTTATGAACACGACTGAGTTTGTTTCCTTACCTTCGCAAGACCAAGTCGGAAACTGTCTGTGTCGTAATAAGCCATCATCCGCGAGCAAAGTAGAAAGGCAGGCAGCACTGTTTCTTGCCGGCGTGGCATTGTTTTGATGTGTTGAAGTTGTTGTGGTCTTCAGTCCAAAGACTGGTTTGATGCAGCTCTCCAGTTATTTTGCTGCTCAAATAGCGAAACTCATCTACTACTTTAAGTACCTCATTTTCTAATCTAATTTCCTCAGCATCATCTGATTTGACTACATTCCATTACCCTGGTTTTGCTTTTGTTGATGTTAATCTTATATCCTCCTTTCAAGACACTGTCCATTCCGTTCAACTGCTTTTCCAGGTCCTTTTCTGTCTCTGACCGAATTACAATATCATCGGCAAACCTTTTTTCTCCATGGATTTTATTTCCTGCTCCAAATTTTTCTTTTGTTTCCACTACTGCTTGCTCAGTATACAGATTGAATAACATCTCTCACTCCCTTCTCAACCCCTGCTTTCCTTTCTCGCCCCTCAACTCTTATAACTGCCATCTGGTTTCTGTACAAATTGTAAATAACCTTTCGCTCCCTGTATTTGACCCCTGCCACCTTCAGCATTTGAAAGAGAGTATTCCAGTCAACATTGTCAAAAGCTTTCCCTAAGTCTACAAATTCTAGAAGCGTAGCTTTTGCCTTTCCTTAATCTAGCTTCCAAAATAAGTCTTAGCGTCAGTATTGCCCCATGTGTTCCAACATTTCTACGGAATCCAAACTGATCTTCCCCGAGGTCGGCATCTACCAGTTTTTCCATTCGTCTGTAAAGAATTGGTGTTAGTATTTTGTAGCCGTGACTTATTAAACTGTTAGTTCTGTATTTTTCACACCTCTCAACACCTGCTTTCTTTGGGATTGGAATTATTATATTCTTCTTGAAGTCTGAGGGTATTTCGTCTGTCTCATACATCTTGCTCACCAGATGGTAGAGTTTAATCAGGGCTGGCTCTCACAAGTTTATCAGTATTTTTAACGGAATGTTGTCTATTCCCGGGGCCTTGTTTCGACTTAGGTCTTTCAGTGTTCTGTCAAATTCTTCATGCAGTATCATATCTCTCATTTCATCTTCATCTACGTCCTCTTCCATTTCCATAATATTGCCCTCAAGTACATCGCTCTTGTAATAGACCTTCAATATACTCCTCCTGCCTTTCTGCTTTCCCCTCTTTGTTTAGAACTGGTTTTCCATCTGAGCCCTTGACCTTATACACTTGGTTCTCCTTTCTCAAAAGGTCTCTTTAATTTTCCTGTAGGCAGTATCTACCTTACCCCTAGTGATATATGCCTCTACATACTTACATTTGTTCTCTAGCCATCCCTGCTTAGCCATTTTGCACTTCCTATCGATCTCATTTTTTAGACGTTTGTATTCCTTTTGTGACTGCTTCATTAAATTCAATATCTCTTCCGTTACCCTGGGATTCCTACTAGCCCTCGTCTTTTTACACACCTGATCCTCTGCTGCCTTCACTATGTCATCTCTCAAATTTATCCATTCTTCTTCTGCTGTATTTCTTTCCCCCGTTCTTGTCAATCGTTCTCTAATGCTCATTCTGAAACTCTCTACAAACTCTGGTTCTTTCAGTTTATCCAGGTCCAGTCTCCTTAGATTCCCACCTTTTTGCAGTTTTATCAATTTTAATCTACAGTTCATAACCGATAGATTGTGGTTAGAGTCCACAAGTGCCCCTGGAAATGTCTTACCATGATATAATCTATCTGAAACTTTCTAGTGTCTCCAGGCCTCTTCCACGTATACAACCTTCTTTCATGATTCTTAAACCAAGTGTTAGTTATGATTAAGTTATGCTCTGCCCAAAATTCTACCAGGCGGCTTCCTCTTTCATTCCTTACCCCCATCCCATATTCACCTACTACTTTTATTTCTCTAGCTTTTCCTTTCGTCTCCCTTCACTATCTTAATAATTTCTTTTATCTCATCATACATTTCTTCAATCTCTTCGTCGTCTGCGGAGCTAGTTTGCATATAAATGTGTACTACCGTGGTAGGCGTGGGATTTGTGTCTATCTTTGCTTCAGTAATGCGTTCACTATGCTGTTCGTAGTAGTTTACCTGCGCTCCTATTGCCGGCCGGATTGGCCGAGCGGTTCTAGGCGCTACAGTCTGAGACCGCGCGATCGCTACGGTCTCAGGTTCGAATCCCGCCTCGGGCATGGATGTGTGTGATGTCCTTAGGTTAGTTAGGTTTAAGTAGTGCTAAGTTCTAGGGGACTGATGACCTCCGAAGTTAAGTCCCATAGTGCTCAGAGCTATTTGAACCATTTGTGCTCCTATTCTTTTTTAAACCTACTCCTGCATTACCCCTATTTGATTTTGTATTTATAACCCTATATTCACCTGACCAGAAGTCTTGTTCCTCCTGCCATTGAACTTCACTAGTTCCCATTATATCTAGCTTTAACCTATCCATTTCTCTTTTTAAATTTTCTAACCCATCTGCCCGAGTAAGGGATCTGACATTCCACGCTCCGATCGATAGAAAGCCAGTTTTCTTTCTCGTGATAACGACGTCCTCCTAAGTAGTCCCCGCCTGGAGATCCGAATGGGGGACTATTTTACCTCCGGACTAATTTACCCAAGAGGACGCCATCATCATTTAACCATACAGTAAAGTTGCATGCCCTCGGGAAAAATTGCGGCTGTAGTTTCCCCTTAGTTTCAAGCGTTCGCAGTACCAGCACATCAAGGCCGTTTTGGTTAATGTTACAAGGCCAGATCAGTCAATTATCCAGATTGTTGCCCTTACAACTACTGAAAAGGCTGCTGCTCCTCTTCAGGAACCACACGTTTGTCTATCCTCTCGAGAGATACTCTACCGTTGTGGTAGCACCTACGGTACGGCTATCTGTTTTGATGTATCGAATCATTTTCCGAATACCTCTGCGCGACAATTATAGAAGTCGGCAGCACGTGCTGCATGTTCTAGTTGCCATCTGTTTCACCTGATAGGTTAGGGTTCAAGTGCTGTTAGATGTTCGGATTATTTGCCCTGTCAGTTGACACCTGATGGCTTGGGGCTGAATGTTCCCTTTCTTTTTCAGCGTTATTAACAATGTTAGTCCGCGATTTTTCTTCCACTGCTTTCTACCTCTGATCTATTTCAGCTCTTAGTGTTGCCTTCTGTACCTTCATTGCTTCCGCGATTACGTCTACGTAACCCTTATGTTCCTGGACTACTTTCACGCGCCAGGGCACTGCATTGGTCTAGGATAACAGCCTCGGCTCTATCCTTTATTTCTTTAATGACTTTATCTATTCTTTCTTGCTCCTTTCTCATGAAATGAGTATTTAAACTTATGCTATTTAGTTACCATGACAGGTCTTGCACCTATTTAGGTAGACATTTGTACGCTGTTTGCAACCTGTCAATGGTACCTACTAGTGTATTTATATTCTGACACGATTGTGACTGTTCCTGCTGCATCTTTGAGCCTCAAGATACTTCCGCCACCTTTTCCGCGGGCTGTTCTTATGTCTTGCCTAATGATGGCACTCTTTGGCTTAAATTATCTATAGCTTGTGACAAATCACTGAGCAATTGTGTTTTCAGGCCTTTCCCCATACTTGAAAGTATATCCGATAATTAATTTGAAAGATCAGCACGCAAATCTTTTGCCAAGTCATTGAACTGTTGTGTTATGTAGGTTTTGAAAGCATCAAGAGTTTGATTTTGCACTTCAAATAATTCCCTTTGTGTATCTGAAAACTCATTGAAGATTTGTTTAAATAACATTTGCGTCGTAATCGGGGTTTTCGGTGTGCGCAATGCACCCTATCCTCTGCCTTAGTCGCAAGTGTGGCAGGCAGCAGGCTGTCTCGTGTTACATTTTCACCAGACGAAAAAATTCTCACCGGAGAAAATTGTGACCTTGTCTCATCTACTGTCATCATTGTATCATTTCGAATCTGTGTCCACGTTAATTCGAAAATGTAATTGGTCGTCGTCATTGCGACCGACATTTTCAGTTTGGATTTCATTTGTTGCCACATCCATTTGGCGACATTATGTCCCTGGCTATACGGCAATGGACTGACAACAATGGGCCTTTTGGGTGAACTAATTTTTAACACACAAAATGAGCAAATAAGTGAATACTTTTGAAAATGAAATATTCTGTTTGTAACAGTGAGGATATCACTACGAAAGCTAGTCAGTTTTGCGTCGCTAACTTTTATCAAAACGCAAGTATATGCAGAAGTTTCTCTCCCTAAAATTAATTTTCTGTCCAGTTGTCTACGTATTTTACGGAAACGCTTCAATTTGGGAACTGGATTTGGAAAGGTACTACGATCACTTTTGGCAGAGACGCTACTAACAAGGGAACCTCCCCATCGCACCCCCCTCAGATTTAGTTATAAGTTGGCACAGTGGATAGGCCTTGAAAAACTGAACACTGATCAATCGAGAAAACAGGAATAAGTTATGTGGAACTATGAAGAAATAACCAAATATACAAACTGAGTAGTCCATGCGCAAGATAGGCAACATCATGGCTAATCTGAAGACAGGAGCGCCGTGGTCCCGTGGTTAGCGTTAGCAGCTGCGGAACGTGAGGTCCTTGGTTCAAGCCTTCCCGCGAATGAAGAGTTTACTTTTTTTGTTTGTTTAAAAAGTTATGATCTGTCCGTTCGTTCATTGACGTCTCTGTTCACTGTAATAAGTTTAGCGTCGGTGTTTTGCGACCGCACCGCAAAACCGTGCAATTAGTAGACGAAAGGACGTGCCTCTCCAATGGGAACCGAAAACATTTGATCGCAAGGTCATAGGTCAACCGATTTCTCCACAGGAAAACACGTCTGATATATTCTGTACGACAATGGTGACGGCATGTGCGTCACATGACAGCAATATGTTGTCGACCCACCTAACTTGTACATTTGGCGAATGGGTAAAAAGATTCTTCTACCTTGCCCGATTTAGGTTTTCTTGTGGATGTGATAATCACTCCCAAAAAAGTGATGAAAACGTAAGAGTTTGTCACATAAACTGCAACAAATGAATGCAACAGTTTCACAGTCGCACAGTTTTCCCTGTGCTCTGTCAAAACATATGTTTTTAACGTTTTCAAATTTTTCCGTGGGTAGACCATCAAATCCTGCATATGTCCAAGGAAATCTGAACATGTCCCGGAATATTGGAGAGTGAATTTGATTATGTGTGAGTGCCTGAACTTTGGTAATTGTCTGAAAATAAAGAAAACTTTTCACTCGAGGGCATACTTGAACCAAGAACCTCTCATTCCGCAGCTGCTCACGGTAACCACGGGACCACGGCGCTTCTGTGTTCACACTAGCCATTATATTACATATCTTGCGCATGGACTACTCAGTTTGTATATTTTGCTTGTTTTTTCGTAGTTCCACATAACGTCTTCCTATTTTCTCGATTGATCTCTGTTCAGTTTTTCAAGGCCTATCCACTGTGCCAATTTATAGCTAAATCTGAGGGGGGTGCGATGGGGAGGTTCCCTTGTAAGCACAGTCATGCGCACGTTGGATCGTGAACTTTCCTATCTTTTCGTTGGCTTTCTCGCTCTTGCCGGAGTTTATTCTCCAATTGATTATGTTTAACCTATTGCACATCGTGTGCTTTCCTTTTCTCTTCTCGTTGCGATAACAAGTATCCCATTCATGAAACAGAGAAAAATAAAAATTATTAGAATAGAAAATTTATAAAATTGTATTATTATTTTAAATTATTACAAACGTGCTAACTGTCTCCCGATGGCGACGTCCTTCTGTAGGTCGCCAGATATATTGATTTGTGAGAGATGTATATTAATCAATTATCGGGAAGCCGCATGAAAAATTGTATGCCCAGAAACGTGTGCTGGCATAAATGCGTTCTAAAACATTAAATACACTCCTGGAAATTGAAATAAGAACACCGTGAATTCATTGTCCCAGGAAGGGGAAACTTTATTGACGCATTCCTGGGGTCAGATACATCACATGATCACACTGACAGAACCACAGGCACATAGACACAGGCAACAGAGCATGCACAATGTCGGCACTAGTACAGTGTATATCCACCTTTCGCAGCAATGCAGGCTGCTATTCTCCCATGGAGACGATCGTAGAGATGCTGGATGTAGTCCTGTGGAACGGCTTGCCATGCCATTTCCACCTGGCGCCTCAGTTGGACCAGCGTTCGTGCTGGACGTGCAGACCGCGTGAGACGACGCTTCATCCAGTCCCAAACATGCTCAATGGGGGACAGATCCGGAGATCTTGCTGGCCAGGGTAGTTGACTTACACCATCTAGAGCACGTTGGGTGGCACGGGATACATGCGGACGTGCATTGTCCTGTTGGAACAGCAAGTTCCCTTGCCGGTCTAGGAATGGTAGAACGATGGGTTCGATGACGGTTTGGATGTACCATGCACTATTCAGTGTCCCCTCGACGATCACCAGTGGTGTACGGCCAGTGTAGGAGATCGCTCCCCACACCATGATGCCGGGTGTTGGCCCTGTGTGCCTCGGTCGTATGCAGTCCTGATTGTGGCGCTCACCTGCACGGCGCCAAACACGCATACGACCATCATTGGCACCAAGGCAGAAGCGACTCTCATCGCTGAAGACGACACGTCTCCATTCGTCCCTCCATTCACGCCTGTCGCGACACCACTGGAGGCGGGCTGCACGATGTTGGGGCGTGAGCGGAAGACGGCCTAACGGTGTGCGGGACCGTAGCCCAGCTTCATGGAGACGGTTGCGAATGGTCCTCGCCGATACCCCAGGAGCAACAGTGTCCCTAATTTGCTGGGAAGTGGCGGTGCGGTCCCCTACGGCACTGCGTAGGATCCTACGGTCTTGGCGTGCATCCGTGCGTCGCTGCGGTCCGGTTCCAGGACGACGGGCACGTGCACCTTCCGCCGACCACTGGCGACAACATCGATGTACTGTGGAGACCTCACGCCCCACGTGTTGAGCAATTCGGCGGTACGTCCACCCGGCCTCCTGCATGCCCACTATACGCCCTCGCTCAAAGTCCGTCAACTGCTCATACGGTTCACGTCCACGCTGTCACGGCATGCTACCAGTGTTAAAGACTGCGATGGAGCTCCGTATGCCACGGCAAACTGGCTGACACTGACGGCGGCGGTGCACAAATGCTGCGCAGCTAGCGCCATTTGACGGCCAACACCACGGTTCCTGGTGTGTCCGCTGTGCCGTGCGTGTGATCATTGCTTGTACAGCCCTCTCGCAGTGTCCGGAGCAAGTATGGTGGGTCTGACACACCGGTGTCAATGTGTTCTTTTTTCCATTTCCAGGAGTGTATGTGCTAACCTCATAGTTTTTGTGCGTGGATTGATAATTTACCTTTTCTCTCTAGCGACGTACAATGTGGCTGCGGCGGGTATTACTACCTCGAGTTGACTTCCTCTCCGAAGAGCCCAATTTTAAATTGCAAATCCTCGTCGCATCGGGAGAAGGAAATTAGGACGTAACTCGGTAGTAAAATGAAAAACTTGCGACTCCCACATATTAGAACTTTTACTTAACACAATACTGAGACAACTCGATTACATACGTCTTTCCCGCGCCATCTCAGAAGACCGACCGACAGCGAGATCCGTGAAAAAAGACAAATGAGTTACAAAATAATTGCTATTTCAGTTCTTCAATTTCCTTTCAGCGTAGGTATAATCATACATCCCTACGATATCTTTGCCGTACGTAGACGGCTCGAATATTTATTTATAAATGTAGGCCATTTAAAGAACCTACACAGCCCCTACTGTCCAATCTATGCCTCGAAGAAACAGTGACGGAAAGATAAAGAGTGGATTAAAATTCAAGGTGAAAGGATATCGGTGCTAAGATTCACTGATGACATTGATATTCTGAGTGAAAGAGAAGAAGATTAACAGGATATGTTGAAAAGAATGAACAGTGTAACAAGTGCATAATCTGGATTGAGAGTAATTCGAATTAAGACGACAGTAATGAGAAGTAGCAGACATGTTAATAGCGAGAAACTTAACATCAGAATTGGTGAGCACGAAGTAAATGAATCTGCTTCGTAGTCAGCAAAATATCCCATGATAGACGGACCAAAGAAGACTCAAAAAGCAGCCTAGCACTGGCAAAAGGGGCATTCTTGGTCAAGATAAGTTTACTAGTATTAAACATAGGCCTTAATTTGAGGAATAAATTTCTGAGAATGTAGGTTTGGAGCACAGCATTGCATGATAGTGAAACACGGACAGAGGGGAAAATCGGAACAGAAGAGAATCGAAGCATGTGGGATTTGGTGTTACGGAAGAATGTGGAAAATTAAGTGGGCTGACGAGGTAAGGAATGAAGTGATTTTACGCAGAATCGACGAGAAAAGGAATGCATGGAAAACATTGGTAAAAGAAGGGACAGGATGATAGGACACCTATTAAGACATCAGGGAATAACTTCCATGGTTGTTGTAGAGGTAAAAAGGTAGAGGAAGACAGAGATTGGGACACATCTAGCAAATAACTGAGGTAGCAATTTCTACTACGAGATGAAAAAGTTGGCACAGGAAAAAAAGTAAACAAAAACCCATCATAATGCATAGATTAGGCATATACGAAAGCTCCAAATTCTCGTCTGTATTTTTTTCAAATACTTTGTTATTCAATATATGGTTTATAGGCTGATGATTACAATAGCCTAAATACTTTATCCCCCCCCGATGAACCATGGACCTTGCCGTTGGTGGGGAGGCTTGCGTGCCTCAGCGATACAGATAGCCGTACCGTAGGTGCAACCACAACAGAGGGGTATCTGTTGAGAAGCCAGACAAACGTGTGGTTCCTGAAGAGGGGCAGCAGCCTTTTCAGTAGTTGCAAGGGCAACAGTCTGGATGATTGACTGATCTGGCCTTGTAACAATAACCAAAACGGCCTTGCTGTGCTGGTACTGCGAACGGCTGAAAGCAAGGGGAAACTACAGCCGTAATTTTTCCCGAGGGCATGCAGCTTTACTGTATGATTACATGATGATGGCGTCCTCTTGGGTAAAATATTCCGGAGGTAAAATAGTCCCCCATTCGGATCTCCGGGCGGGGACTACTCAAGAGGATGTCGTTATCAGGAGAAAGAAAACTGGCGTTCTACTGATCGGAGCGTGGAATGTCAGATCCCTTAATCGGGCAGGTAGGTTAGAAAATTTAAAAAGGGAAATGGATAGGTTGAAGTTAGATATAGTGGGAATTAGTGAAGTTCGGTGGCAGGAGGAACAAGACTTCTGGTCAGGTGACTACAGGGTTATAAACACAAAATCAAATAGGGGTAATGCAGGAGTAGGTTTAATAATGAATAGGAAAATAGGAATGCGGGTAAGCTACTACAAACAGCATAGTGTACGCATTATTGTGGCCAAGATAGATACGAAGCCCACGCCTACTACAGTAGTACAAGTTTATATGCCAACTAGCTCTGCAGATGACGAAGAAATTGAAGAAATGTATGATGAAATAAAAGAAATTATTCAGATTGTGAAGGGAGACGAAAATTTAATAGTCATGGGTGACTGGAATTCAAGTGTAGGAAAAGGGAGAGAAGGAAACATAGTAGGTGAATATGGATTGGGGGACAGAAATGAAAGAGGAAGCCGCCTCGTCGAATTTTGCACAGAGCACAACATAATCATGACTAACACTTGGTTTAAGAATCATGAAAGAAGGTTGTATACATGGAAGAACCCTGGAGATACTAAAAGGTATCAGATAGATTGTATAATGGTAAGACAGAGATTTAGGAACCAGGTTTTAAATTGTAAGACATTTCCAGGGGCAGATGTGGACTCTGACCACAATCTATTGGTTATGACCTGTAGATTAAAACTGAAGAAACTGCAAAAAGGTGGGAATTTAAGGAGATGGGACCTGGATAAACTAAAAGAACCAGAGGTTGTACAGAGATTCAGGGAGAGCATAAGGGAGCAATTGACAGGAATGGGGGAAATAAATACAGTAGAAGAAGAATGGGTAGCTTTGAGGGATGAAGTAGTGAAGGCAGCAGAGGATCAAGTAGGTAAAAAGACGAGGGCTAGTAGAAATCCTTGGGTAACAGAAGAAATATTGAATTTAATTGATGAAAGGAGAAAATATAAAAATGCAGTAAGTGAAACAGGCAAAAAGGAATACAAACGTCTCAAAAATGAGGTCGTCACGAAGTGCAAAATGGCTAAGCAGGGATGGCTAGAGGACAAATGTAAGGATGTAGAGGCCTATCTCACTAGGGGTAAGATAGATACCGCCTACAGGAAAATTAAAGAGACCTTTGGAGATAAGAGAACGACTTGTATGAATATCAAGAGCTCAGATGGAAACCCAGTTCTAAGCAAAGAAGGGAAAGCAGAAAGGTGGAAGGAGTATATAGAGGGTCTATACAAGGGCGATGTACTTGAGGACAATATTATGGAAATGGAAGAGGATGTAGATGAAGATGAAATGGGAGATATGATACTGCGTGAAGAGTTTGACAGAGCACTGAAAGACCTGAGTCGAAACAAGGCCCCCGGAGTAGACAATATTCCATTGGAACTACTGACGGCCGTGGGAGAGCCAGTCCTGACAAAACTCTACCATCTGGTGAGCAAGATGTATGAAACAGGCGAAATACCCTCAGACTTCAAGAAGAATATAATAATTCCAATCCCAAAGAAAGCAGGTGTTGACAGATGTGAAAATTACCGAACTATTAGCTTAATAAGTCACAGCTGCAAAATACTAACACGAATTCTTTACAGACGAATGGAAAAACTAGTAGAAGCCAACCTCGGGGAAGATCAGTTTGGATTCCGTAGAAACACTGGAACACGTGAGGCAATACTGACCTTACGACTTATCTTAGAAGAAAGATTAAGGAAAGGCAAACCTACGTTTCTAGCATTTGTAGACTTAGAGAAAGCTTTTGACAATGTTGACTGGAATACTCTCTTTCAAATTCTAAAGGTGGCAGGGGTAAAATACAGGGAGCGAGAAGCTATTTACAATTTGTACAGAAACCAGATGGCAGTTATAAGAGTCGAGGGACATGAAAGGGGAGCAGTGGTTGGGAAGGGAGTAAGACAGGGTTGTAGCCTCTCCCCGATGTTGTTCAATCTGTATATTGAGCAAGCAGTAAAGGAAACAAAAGAAAAATTCGGAGTAGGTATTAAAATTCATGGAGAAGAAATAAAAACTTTGAGGTTCGCCGATGACATTGTAATTCTGTCAGAGACAGCAAAGGACTTGGAAGAGCAGTTGAATGGAATGGACAGTGTCTTGAAAGGAGGATATAAGATGAACATCAACAAAAGCAAAACAAGGATAATGGAATGTAGTCGAATTAAGTCGGGTGATGCTGAGGGAATTAGATTAGGAAATGAGACACTTAAAGTAGTAAAGGAGTTTTGCTATTTGGGGAGCAAAATAACTGATGATGGTCGAAGTAGAGAGGATATAAAATGTAGGCTGGCAATGGCAAGGAAAGCGTTTCTGAAGAAGAGAAATTTGTTAACATCCAGTATTGATTTAAGTGTCAGGAAGTCATTTCTGAAGGTATTCGTATGGAGTGTAGCCATGTATGGAAGTGAAACATGGACGATAAATAGTTTGGACAAGAAGAGAATAGAAGCTTTCGAAATGTGGTGCTACAGAAGAATGTTGAAGATTAGATGGGTAGATCACATAACTAATGAGGAAGTATTGAATAGGATTGGGGAGAAGAGAAGTTTGTGGCACAACTTGACCAGAAGAAGGGATCGGTTGGTAGGACATGTTCTGAGGCATCAAGGGATCACCAATTTAGTATTGGAGGGCAGCGTGGAGGGTAAAAATCGTAGAGGGAGACCAAGAGATGAATACACTAAGCAGATTCAGAAGGATGTAGGTTGCAGTAGGTACTGGGAGATGAAAAAGCTTGCACAGGATAGAGTAGCATGGAGAGCTGCATCAAACCAGTCTCAGGACTGAAGACCACAACAACAACAACAACAAATACTTTATGTAGCAACAGTTTATTTAGAGAGACATACAAAATTTGCAATTCACGTAAACCGCGTACACTTCAAAATTTGACCCCTCTCATTATTAGAATTCCAGAATTTTCGAGTCTTAATATACAACCCTTGAGAAATCCATTGTTATAGTATTATAGCACTTATTTTGTTGATTCGAAAAATTTATGATTTCCCTAGAATGAGTGAATGTACCACCATAGCTGTATCTTGAGAACGTCCTTAATTCATCACACGTCTAGTTTCGGCGGCACATTACCACCATCCTCAGGCACCACCACTACCAAAAGACTTTTCGATTTCCTTGGAGTATTTACTGTGGCATTGTTACTACTTTGTTTTTATAGCACATGCGGGCTAGCTTTCATCATTAGCCTATGCCTGACATCGTTTTGTCTCCAATGCCATCCTGCATTGTAGACAACACGGTGTCGAGTATAGTCTCCTGATGAAAGCTAACCCACGTGCGCTAGTAACAAGGATACCATGGTAAATGCGCCAAGGAAATCAAAAACTCTTTTTGCAGTGATGGGGCCAGAAGATGGCAATAATGTGCCGCCGAAACTAGTTGTGTGACAGAATAAAGACGTTCTCAATATACAGCTGAGGTGGTATTTTTTTCTCATATGTATCATCAGCTGAAGTCAATCGTCCATCCAATAAGATGGACATCCATAAATTAATAACGTGTTAGCTTATAAAATATTTCAATTAAAGAATATGAATTTCCAGAAAATTCTTGGCAGGCTTTTATAAACCAGACTTTCACTTCATAAAGTAGAGCCATTATTTGTACCAATTAGAGGATACTGAACTGACTAGTTATGAAAACAGCTTCACTGCCTGTAATGTATCTTGCAGCGGTCTCTCCGCGATATTTTCAGAAATTTTATAAATTATGTAACTCAGTACATATCTCGAAATATCTCTTCTTATCTTACCGATGCCTAAACTTTAATATACGATGATTATCAATGCAAAGTAGTTTCAAGCCTTATTATTTCTTGGAGCGTCCATTTACTCCATGGAATAGCTTCTCTGCTATCTATGTTTTCTCTTATGAAAAGAATGAAGGGGATCTAGCCGATTAGCCGTGAAAGAAGGAGGATGTATATGTATGTATTGTTGAGCTAGTCGCCATCTTGATGAGCTTCTGTATGAGGAGGAATTTAATACATGAACTAAAGTAAGTGTGTTCGCGTATTATTTAACTCATTATTATCGACAGTGTCTGCTTACTACGCTGTGTTGCACGGGATCAGTGTGTGGGGCGGCGGAATGAGTTTGTAGAAAATAATTTGTAGACTGTAGAAACATTTCCCGGCCGATGCACCATATGTGGGGCGGCGGATAATTTTGTGTAAAATAATTTTCTGTATATAAAAGCTTGCGTGTTGAATCAGTTTCTAGCTTTTAGAATGTTGTTAATGCTGTCTTTTGCCGTTCTCAACACTGGCTCTCTATTTACTTCGTGGCCCCCAGAAAGTGATTTAATAAAACTTGGAGCCAGTAAATAGATATCCTAGTGCCCACTTTACCTGAGAATGTTCTTATAGCTGCAGCTTATAGCTCTGAGGAATTAGGAGATTGTCCGGGATTTCTAATCAAAAACGATTTTCCAAAATAGTTGAGTATATTCTGAAATTCACTGATAAACAACACAAGTATCCCTACAACCTAACTAACAGAACAGTCCAGAGTCTAATACGCTGATGCAACTATAAATGTCCGACTCAAATGTTAAAAAGAATGCTCGCCATAATTTGATGAAAATATTTCATCAAACGCCACGCTAAATATTTGGTAGAATGTCTGTCCCGCGACGGCACGTGAAAATTACGACAATACGCAAACTGAAGCTAGATAATGAAAATCATTCCAGAATTAACACTTCACATATAATGTTTTGATAGTTCCGCGTATCTCTAGTAACTTAATACGGCACCCGAGGCTGTTTGTAGCAGATACACTGATGCGACGCGACTACCGACACAGATGGCGTGTCATTCAGCGTCTGGAGAGAACTGGGGCCTTGCTTCCTCGCGCAGTGTTCTTATATATAAAGCCGCGGTGCGGACGGCTGAGGGATCGCCTGATCAAATCCGCTCTCCCGACTAGCCGCTGGGCTAGTAACGCACCACTTCAAGTTACATAATAATTTATAGCTTCTTTGGCTGATGGCCGAAGAAGCTCTTAATTTAAACGTGCATTCAGCACGCAGGTAAGTATTGATAATAAAATTTTAACGTGGCTAAGTTAAATATTCTGGGCGAGAGAATTAATCTAATTACACTGCACGCAGCAGATGAGCTCTGAACTGTCCCTTTTGAGATCCGCTATTGCTATAATTTTATAGGTATTAAAAAGAAACTTTACACATTTTCATAATCGTAGCGGACCTCCAACCTATTTAAATCTAAACATCCTAGCCTTATTTACTAGCCTACTTAATCTATCTTGCTTCCTTCAGTTTTGAGATGAAAACCACAAAATCATGAATTTCCACTAAAGTCTTAATTTGTGAAATCCAAAGTACTGTTTTTATTAAATCATTATGAAAGATGAATCTAAATATAAATTTTGAAGTCTCTAGCTCTTTTCTGTTGCGCCAATGATTTTTCCAGAAAAACGTCCAAATCTCGGAAATGGCTGAAGTTATCGAACTGATTTTTAACACACATTAATTTAGTATTATTTCTGACCTGCTAGAAAAGTTTTAGTTCATTTGCTTGATTTTTAAGGTATTGCGCAACATTTATGACGTCAGAGCTAGTTACAGCAGACCGGCTGGCACATAATGGAAACTGATGTGAATTTACTACAGCGTGAGTAGGCTGCTTCCCTACATCACCCTCTACTTAAATTTTTTGTTTATGAATGTTAATGAATGAAAAAAAAATTTAATTACAAAAAGGGAAGCAAGAGTACAGTTTAACTCCCTATGAAAAATCAAAATTGAAATATAAACCGGTAGAAACATTAAAGAAAACTGATTACCTACATTAATTATTTAAATTGTAGGCATATTCACTGCCTTTTTAAACAATGTCATTACTCAAATTTTTAAAGCAAAGTCATGAAATATTTTGGCATACATATTGCCTTAGACAAACAAACACATAGAAATTGAAAAATTATAAAAATCTTAACTACATTAAATACATTTTTACATACACAAATTCAAAGAAAATAACATGATACATAAACAGATGAATATCTCTTAGCAGTCTTTTCTAAACCTGAAAGAAAAGTTCACAAATAATTTTTACACACGTGGTTGTAGCCGCTTTGGCTGGCGTCCTACACTTCCATTCACAAGGGTAGAGAAGGGGAAGTTGCTATGGTGTGCGTCCTTCACGTTCTCTCTAAATTACACGGGGGAAAGGGGAGGGGTCACTGTGAGTTGTGTCCAAGTCACTCCACGCTTTCACGCAGCTACCAGGCTGCCATTATCTGGTTTGTCCTGTAGAACAAACAAAAAGAGTGCCTCAGACTCTGTTCACTTAATATCTAAGGGTGGGTCACAATGAAATGGGGATATATACAGTTTATCCTTCAATATGTTGCTGGAACAAAGTTAACAGAACCTTTCTCAATTTTACTTATTTTTGCGGTTACTTAATTGTCATAATCGATAAACAAATGGCTCAAAACGCCGTTAGTCACGTACTGGAGAAAATTTATGCTCCTAAGGCATACAATCATAAATCATATTTAATCTGAATTTATTATTTCTGGGCCGGAACACTGAACCAATGCTCGGTATATTCCTGACAAATCTGCATCTTATTTACTTAACTGACTCATCTTTGATTACTTTATTCTTAGAGATAGTATGAGTATGATTAGTGGTTGTTTTCTCAGCTTCCATGTACATGTGAGTAACTTTTGGTAATAGTACAGTTGTGAGTGTTCAAAACACACTACGTTTAGTTGACTATAAAATCCAGTTATTGGTCCTCTGCTGTTGCCAGTTCCACATCTGCAATTAGGTACTTACTTACTTTGAAGTGTATTTATGCGGAGCTAAAATAATGTTTAACGCCTGCCATTATGTACTTACTTACTTTGCTAGTGTATGAACTTAGGTAATACTCACTCTATTAATTTAAAGCATAGGACAGCACATTTATTTCATATTCATAGTGTATTGCAGCTGATCAGTTTGCTCACGTGGCAATCCATTTCCACTCAATCGGACGCTGAAACCACAGGTAGTCTCTCTCAGACCTACCACTAAACTGTATCAAATAATTATGGACGAGCGTAATGCTAAATTCCTGAAACCTATAGGACACCATGAGCTGCTCTGTCTCATTTAACATAAGGGTACCTATGGTCGCATTCACGCCTCCAACTCATAACCTCAATACGTGTAGGTGTATCCTGTCACACTCTACACTAAAATAATGGCCAGCTCCAACCTTATAAATACTTCAGGGACGTGTCCTTCACGTCTCAACCATAAACACTGCTCAATTTTATTACACTGCCTTTCCTTGCTACACCAGGTGAGTTTATTCTTACAACTTGTCTGCATATTTTTTTTATAACACTAAGCAATCTCTTTTACTATTTCTTAGTTAGCTCTAATGCATACACTAGGTTTCATTACCACTTCAGATTCTGCTTGTACATGAATTCATATATCTTTTTAAATTACTGTTGGTGGACCATTTTCAATAAAACAACACTTCATACTTACTATATTACCAGGGTACTATACATAATTGTTACTCAAATACATTGTATCTTAATTACTTCATACTTCTCTATTGTTTGTCACTATTAGGTTTGTCACATTAGGTATTTTTCTTCACTAATCGGTAGATAGAATGGTTACATAACTCATGGCTTGATAGCCATGACAGAAAATTTTCATGTCTGGAAAGAAGAGGTCGAAATTTTTGAGGACAGGAAAGAGGAAGAATGAGTGAGACCTTAAGGGAAAGAAGATCTCACACAGCTGGGACTGCACAGCTGCCACACTGTGTAGAGGTTACAGAACAACCTCCTCCCTACAGCATTCATTGGTTTAATGCTGTAAAGAAGAGTTAGAAATTTTAGGTGGATAGAAAAGATGAAGAGTGAGTGAGACCTGAAATGGGAAAGAAGATCTCACACAGCTGGGACTGCACAGCTGCCACACTGTGTAGAGGTTAAAGAACAACCTCCTCCCTACAGCATTCATTGGTTTAATGTTGACTTGATAGTCATAACGGAAAATTTTAGTATTTGGAAAGAAATGGTCGAAATTTTTTTTTTAGTGGATAGGAAAGAGGAAGAATGAGTGAGACCTGAAAGGGAAAGAAGATCTCACACAGCCGGGACTGCACAGTTGCCACACTGTGTAGAGGTTACAGAACAACCTCCTCCCTACAGCATTCATTCATAACCTTTGACCACGCCACGTCGATCTGAAAATACTTTATGATGCCTTTTTAGAACCTGTCTCAGTTCTTCCTTCTGATTGGCTGAAATCTTATCGATTTCCTGCAACTTAGCTTCTATCTTGTCTAAAATAATTGCTTCTTCTTCTTCTTCTGTATTCAGCTTATTGTTATTAAGATTAACATCCTCGTCCCAATACCTCCTATTTTTCAGAACTCGTATAGGCAGCTCCCAAGTTTCATGATCAGTTACTACATGTTTATCACTAAAAGGTACTATAATTACTCCGGTTATTGGCAAGACCATTTTTAACTGGCTTCTTTCAAAGTCAACAACACTCTGATATTTTGACAAGAAATCTATGCCAATTAAAATCTCAATACTGAGATTATTTACAATTAAACATGGATGATCAATTAAATTACCACTTATGTTAAAAGGTAGCAAAGCTTCTTGCTTTACTGTTTTTGACACCTTGCCAGTAGCACCAATTATTCTTAGTCCTGATATCCTCATTACTGTAAGTTTGTCCTTACCAGGTAACGCATCAAAGAAGGACTGAGATATTGCACTCACCTCACTTCCACTGTCTAAGAGACAACGTACATTGATACCCAACATATTCACTATTATTATAGGGTGGCTTATTCTAGGTTGTACAGGTGGTTCCTCAAATTTATCTAATAGTTCCTTTTGGATTTGTCTCCAAATAAAGTGATCAACACCTGTCTTCATTACATTTAGGTCACAGTGTGTAGGGGTTTCCTGAATTACATTCTCAGCTGCTTTTTCCAGTCGGTCTATTAATTTTAAATCGAAACACCGCACGACTTCATTACATTTAGTTTGCTGAACATAACCCAAATTACTGTAGTCTGAGCGATTCTGCGCCTCCAGACCGGGCATAACATTAGTTACAGCTAAACCACTTTCACCATTATCGTCGGTTTCCTTCTCAAGTGACAACTGGTCACAGCTACTGGGTTCATCGACCCCAAACAGCCTACCCTCTACATTCTCACTTATCTCCTGTCCTAAATCTATTAGTACATTATCAACATCCTGCACAGGCACTTTAGATAAGAGCACATCATCCTCATCGTAAATATAAGCATGAATTTCTTCTGCTTCTTCACCTGACAATTCAATATTTTGTAGCTCATCCCTACTGTTACACTGCTGCGCCTTCTCTTTCTCTTCCCACTTAGAAAGCGTTTCTAACACGGTATCTATCAAATACTGTGAGTGATCTAATATTTCTGTTGTATCCTTAGGTGCTACCGACTCTTCATCCGCATGTTCAGTTTGAGTATTCTGATCTGTCTTACCAATTCCCTTAACTACTGGCATAGGAAAAGTAACCGCCTGGTGAGCGCCAGTGTCCTCATACACGGGAACTAGTTTTCCTGCCTCGGCATACTACTGTTTCCTTTAGTTTCATTATAGTTAGCTGTCATAGCCTTACCTTCCGTACTGTTGTTTACATGCATATTTCTGTTTGGAACAAAATTATTATCCCTTGGACGCCATTGTTGGTTCTGATAATTATTTCCCCAATTCCTATCTCTCTTAGGATGACGAACACCTACTGTTCTGATGTTTACATTGCCATTTTGATCGTTCCTAAAATTACTACCATTATTATTAGCATTTCTATTATTACGTGCTTGCTCCTCATTGGCAGCAACACGTTCTACACGTTCCAAGTACTCAATGAAACGATCCAGATTGTCTCTAGGGGCTGATATAATTCTAGTTTGCCAGTACCATGGCAGTTTAGCTTCCAGACCTAGTATAATCATTTCTGGTTTTAGCTTTTCCGCCAAATGTGACAAACGTGAAATCCATGATCTAGCAAACTCTTTAATAGATTCCTTGCCTGCATTGAAGCGTTTTCCACTCCAAAATTCTCTCAACACTTCATTTTGCTTATTGCTAGACCAATATTCATTAATAAAAGCTGTTTTAAATTCCGCTAATGTTTTACATTTCAACATAACATCAGCTGACCAACGCATGGCGTCACCTGCTAAATGGCTTCTAATAAATGAGATTTTCTCCCGCTCAGACCAAGTTGGTGGAATCACATCTTCAAAATCGTTCCAGAAATCTAGCGGGTGGATATTTTTATCTGGATCGAACCGCAAGAACTGCCGACACCCGATAAAAGCGGCGTTTGCAGCTACAACTTGTTGTATACTACCATTACCAGAAGTTACTGAAGCTACTTTACTCTCAATGTTAGCAATGTTAGTACTTATATTTTCTACTTTCATTTCAACATTATCTACTCTTTGCACAATATGAGTAGTGTCAGTTTTGATTGCTTCTACTTCTGCTTCACATATGTTTACTTTTATATTAACATCTTTAAATCTATCTGAGCACAGTTCAGACTCCGCCTCGATCTTTTCTGTTAACTTGTGCTCCAGCTTCGCATCTTCCATTTGGAAGTCTTTGCGAACCTCAGCGACTTCGGATTTTATTGTCTTATACATTTCAGAAAATTGTTGAGCAACCTTTTTCTTAATATCCTCATGATTGCAATCAATTTTATAATTCAAACTGTCTAGATCCTCTTTCAACTTACTGCAACCAGCCTTGAAGGTATCGTCCATTATCTCCAATCGTTTATTAAAATTTGTTTGGCTGGCCAAAATTTCAGACTTTAATTCAGCGTTCATTCTAGCATTACTGGCTGACATTTCAGCATTACTGCTTTTGACCTGTTCACTTATTTCAGACTTTAACTCAGCATTCATTCTAGCATTACTGGCTGACATATCAGCATTACTGCTTTTGACCTGTTCACTTATTTCAGACTTTAACTCAGCATTCATTCTAGCATTACTGGCTGACATTTCAGCATTACTGCTTTTGACCTGTTCACTTATTTCAGCCTTTAATTCAGCATTATTGGATTCTAACTTATTGTCCATTGCCTCAAACCGCATATTAAAATTTGTTTGACTGGCAGCTATTGCTTGTAATATAACATTTAGATCAACAGCCCCAGCATCTTTGGGTTGCTCACGAGCTGGCTTTTTATCACACTCAGGTGACGAAAAACTAGCTCCAATACCAGAATCATCAAAACTAAATGAAACTTCTGATTGATTAGTCATATCTAACTTCTCCTTCTTAAACTCTACCATTTCTGATGACTGTTTCATTTTTAATTCATCAGAGAAACTATCATCCAATAAATTTACAATTTCTACTTTCCGCTTTACTACTGGGGTCTCTATTATGGAATCATTGCCCCTTCCCACACTACTGTCAGGAGACAACACTTCATATTTCACTTTAACATTACTACTTTCATGCATATTTACACTCGAACCGTTGTCTGTATTTACAGTTCCCTCAACAGACATAGGTTCTAATTTAAGTTTAACCTCAGTATCTTTTGGCGGTTCCATCGCCAACAGTCTTTTAGTGCAGGTTAGTAAAATTTTTAACAGCTTTTCACTTAACTTAGTTCCTTCTGCACGACGTATGGCGTTGCCGGCGCGGCGTACCAGGATTCCTGATGCGACGTGGCACGTTGAGCTGCGGACGGCTCTCCGACGGCTGTTGTGTGTTTGCGTGGCCCGCAATTGCAGGCTCTGCGCCGGCTGCTCCAGGGGACGACTGCTGTGCGGCGAGACTGGCTTCTCGCGATGCCGGCAGCACCGCTAGACTCAGTGCCAACTCCGTCAATCCAGATGCGTTGTTAATCCAATTGCGTCGTCCACATGCACACGTAACACATTCACTGTTTTATACTCAGTTGCGTGTCGCATTTCACTCGCGAATCCGAATAGTTAAAAATCACTTTCACCTAGTTGATTTCCCGGCCGATGCACCATATGTGGGGCGGCGGAATGAGTTTGTAGAAAATAATTTGTAGACTGTAGAAACATTTCCCGGCCGATGCACCATATGTGGGGCGGCGGATAATTTTGTGTAAAATAATTTTCTGTATATAAAAGCTTGCGTGTTGAATCAGTTTCTAGCTTTTAGAATGTTGTTAATGCTGTCTTTTGCCGTTCTCAACACTGGCTCTCTATTTACTTCGTGGCCCCCAGAAAGTGATTTAATAAAACTTGGAGCCAGTAAATAGATATCCTAGTGCCCACTTTAACTGAGAATGTTCTTATAGCTGCAGCTTATAGCTCTGAGGAATTAGGAGATTGTCCGGGATTTCTAATCAAAAACGATTTTCCAAAATAGTTGAGTATATTCTGAAATTCACTGATAAACAACACAAGTATCCCTACAACCTAACTAACAGAACAGTCCAGAGTCTAATACGCTGATGCAACTATAAATGTCCGACTCAAATGTTAAAAAGAATGCTCGCCATAATTTGATGAAAATATTTCATCAAACGCCACGCTAAATATTTGGTAGAATGTCTGTCCCGCGACGGCACGTGAAAATTACGACAATACGCAAACTGAAGCTAGATAATGAAAATCATTCCAGAATTAACACTTCACATATAATGTTTTGATAGTTCCGCGTATCTCTAGTAACTTAATACGGCACCCGAGGCTGTTTGTAGCAGATACACTGATGCGACGCGACTACCGACACAGATGGCGTGTCATTCAGCGTCTGGAGAGAACTGGGGCCTTGCTTCCTCGCGCAGTGTTCTTATATATAAAGCCGCGGTGCGGACGGCTGAGGGATCGCCTGATCAAATCCGCTCTCCCGACTAGCCGCTGGGCTAGTAACGCACCACTTCAAGTTACATAATAATTTATAGCTTCTTTGGCTGATGGCCGAAGAAGCTCTTAATTTAAACGTGCATTCAGCACGCAGGTAAGTATTGATAATAAAATTTTAACGTGGCTAAGTTAAATATTCTGGGCGAGAATTAATCTAATTACACTGCACGCAGCAGATGAGCTCTGAACTGTCCCTTTTGAGATCCGCTATCGCTATAATTTTATAGGTATTAAAAAGAAACTTTACACATTTTCATAATCATAGCGGACCTCCAACCTATTTAAATCTAAACATCCTAGCCTTATTTACTAGCCTACTTAATCTATCTTGCTTCCTTCAGTTTTGAGATGAAAACCACAAAATCATGAATTTCCACTAAAGTCTTAATTTGTGAAATCCAAAGTACTGTTTTTATTAAATCATTATGAAAGATGAATCTAAATATAAATTTTGAAGTCTCTAGCTCTTTTCTGTTGCGCCAATGATTTTTCCAGAAAAACGTCCAAATCTCGGAAATGGCTGAAGTTATCGAACTGATTTTTAACACACACTAATTTAGTATTATTTCTGACCTGCTAGAAAAGTTTTAGTTCATTTGCTTGATTTTTAAGGTATTGCGCAACATTTATGACGTCAGAGCTAGTTACAGCAGACCGGCTGGCACATAATGGAAACTGATGTGAATTTACTACAGCGTGAGTAGGCTGCTTCCCTACAAGTGGGGAACGTCTGATTTACACTGGACGAACCTGCCGTTTTGTATGCTCAAGATATCCAGTTTATTACTTCAAATAAATAGGCTAACACGGTTTTACCAGCAGATCTCCAGTCTTCGCCATGTGATCACCAAAAGTTAATAATTATTACAAATGTTTTTAGGAGATCGACTGACAATTTTCGTCGCACTGAGATTTTGAAATTCCTTCACTGACTTATGGAATTTAAGTTAAGCTCAATTTAATCAGGATAGAACAGTATTGAACTGTGTGAATGTGATAAGCCTGCTTTGTGAATGAGAATTCCCTTAAAATACGCATGTTTTTTACTATCCTGAGCAGTGAAGCTAAATGAGGCCGGTGTGAGAGAGGTTTTTTAAATTTTAGATCCCACAAAAATATTAAATTTGGCTTCACTGTGACAGGACACATTTTTGAGCATTACTTAAACATTGCGTGAATTTTATGTTGCATGTGCACGAGAGAAAAGAAGACGAGGCCTGTTCCAGAAGTCACAATTTCGCCACAACCTACGAGAACGTCGTTCAGACCAGACAATATAAAATTAAATTTTTGTAGATAGAAATTTAGAAGAACTATTTAAATGTCTATCGGTTTGAATCAGATTGATTGAGTGACTGTTGGGTTGAACTTTAGATAGGAAGTGTTTATTATAAGTGAGTATTATGCAAAGTTTAGGTCAGTGATATTATTAACTCAGATACGAGTGACTATATATTTGTTGTTCTGTGTGTTAATGGTTCTTACTAGGGCGGCTTATAAAATGGCAATGCAACAGCAGAGCGAATCACAACAGCCCTCAGCTGTTTCTGAGGTTAGTGAAACATTATACGCTAGCTTAACTGAAGTAGTGCCTAGCGGCAGCATTAATCAGGCCCCACAACAAAGCTTAAGTGTTTCGATGTTATCTGAGCAGGACGAAATAAACCCACTGACCGTAATCATGCAGCAGTTAACACTGTTAGCCAAAAATGTAACAGACTTAACTAAAGCGCAAATAGAGACTAAAAGGGAAATGAATGAACAATTAGCAGCCAATCAAGTGAAAGTGGAACAAATAGCAGCCAATCAAGTGAAAGTCCAGGAGCAATTACTAACTAATCAAACAAAGTTGAATGAGCAATTAGGAGCTGATCAAGCGGAATTAAATAATAAATTAGTAGAGAGTTTTCAGAAACTTTATGATAAATTAAATAAAACTGCGGAAGAATTGAAAATTCAGAATGAAAAGACAGAATTAAAATTAGCTGATCACATTGAGCAAGTCACTCAGCAGTGTAATGAAAATGCGAAGAAGTTACGCCTAGAGCTAACCGAGTATGTTGCTACTAAGCTTGATACTATTAAAGAGCGGTCGAGTCAATCCCACTGATAGTTCAAGCACAAGAACAGATGCAATGTTCTATGGCGGTAATACCGGTATTAGTTGAAGTTCAAGATGAATTAAAGCAACAAGTAAATGAGATGTCAGTAGATATGCAAGATTTGAGACAATCACAAGACAAGATTCCGGACATCCAAAATTTGGATAAATCCATAAATAACATAAAGAAGAGACAAGACGAGGTTGATCATAAGGTAAACATTCTCGCGGGAAAATTCTCGCAGTTAAGTTTGGAAAGGCAAAGCATTTCTTCAGACAGTATTGCACAACCGGTAGGTACAGGTATACAACCTATGACTGAGAGTTCGGAAGAAAGTTTATTTAATAAAGGTTTGCGAGAAGTCGGAGAACAACTAAGCGAAGAACTTAAACAATGGGAAGAAAACACTGAGAGATCCTTAAATCTAGCCCGAGAAGATTAGTGCTTCACGCAAGGAAATGAACCCATAACAAGATCTATCAACGAAGCTACGCTATTTAACCGATCAAGTACAGAAAGGGACATTAATGCACACGTTCGTTTTTGCAATCAACATCAATCACAATGAACCCATAACAAGATCTATCAGTGAAGCTACATTATTTAACCGATCAAGTACAGAAAGGGACATTAATGCACACGTTCGTTTTTGCAATCAACATCAATCACAACACTATGAGGGTAGTCACAATGACTGTAACTGTAAAAGCAATACTAAGGAGAAAATGCTGAAACAACGCCAATTCCAGATCTACAACCCAGACAAGAAAAATGTTCATCCCGTAGCGTTTATAAGAAGTTTTAGGGGAGTATTGCCAAAAAATTGGAGTGAGTGGCAAAAGGCTAGTTTCGTGACCGGTTATATTCAGGGCTCAGGAGCTATATGGGCATCTGATATGATATCAACTTGGGACACATATGAAGATTTTGAACGAGCATTTTTATCCAAATACTGGTGCGAAGGAGTACAAGAACGTTTAAGGCGGGAGGTATTATACCCGGAACCTTTTTCCATTCACGTGGGTCTTGAAAGAAATACTTTGAGAAATATATAAACAAATCGCGGTATTGGGATAAGCCTATGTCTCTACAAGACGTGATTGGCATATTAAAATCTCGACTTCCGGCCAGCATCAGAAATAGAATGCTGTATATTAATGAGCATGACCTTGACTCTTTCATGACTACGCTCGACACTATAGATATGATCGAGGAAGATGAACATCGGCCAAGACAACCGGTTATGCAGAGGAGAGCGATTGAGGCACCAAACGCAAACCGGAACGGAAACGGATTTAATAATTATTATACTAGGAATAGTCAGAGATTCAATGGAAACAATTGCAACGGAAATGGAAATTTCAATAACAGAGCTGCGAGGGGCAGATTCAGAGACAATTGAACAGGTCGCAGATACAACCCAATGTTTGGAAATGCAAGAGATTATCAGATCCAGCAGTTTTCAAACAATAATAATGCGTACAGAAATTCTTACCCTCGTTTTGAAGCAAATAACACAACCAGTCATCAACAACAACCAATCATAAAAGAAGTAGTAGATGATTCAAGAGGAAATAATATTCGACATTTAAACTGAATGGGGCTGCTTTAAGGCCCGTCCGCACGCAACGATCTGTCTGCGCAAATGTCTGTGCACGTCACATCTGCGCAGACAGATAATTGCGTGTGGACAGGAGATTTGCACTGGCATGAGGTGTGTGCAAACCTGGACGTTGGAGTTGGAGGTTTGAGCGAATCGTCTCAATTCTGTGGGTTCAAACCACATCTGCGCAGACAAGTTGGAGCATGTGGACAGGAGATCGCCGCAAATCTGGCGCGAAACAGCTGCTTGTTCAGTAGTGTTTGTCTTTGTGCGCACGGAGCATTAAAATGGCTGACGCTCGTCAGTCTTCTAGACAGTTTATCAGTGAATTCATTGAACTTTATAGAAATGACCCATGTTTGTGGAAGATTAAAGGTAAAGAGTACAGTGACAGGAACAAAAAGACAGCTGCATACAATGCATTAATTGAAAATTACGAGAAGTTGACGCACCAGCGAACTGAGAGACGGTAATAATAAAAATCGTTGTGGACTGTTTACTGTAAATCATTATCAAAAGTTCAAAAATCTCGAAGATCTGGTGTTGGAGTGGATGAAATGCACCAGCCAAGTTTGTGGTATTTTGTTATTCAAACACGTCTAAAACAGCAAAAATATTGTGATTCTTCATCAGCAAAAATATTATTTGTAACTTGACAGAATTAATGTACTTGACTTGCTTTCATGAACTCATCCTTCAGGACAGCGTAAATAGCTTCATTTGTGTTGGGTATAATTTCACTCAATGTTTGTTTAGAAATTGCAGTTGAAACTTTAAAGTCCTTATAGCTCCTTCCTGTTGCCAGGAATCTTAATGTCACCGTCAGCCGTTCATGGAGAGAAATTGCTCTTCTTATTCAAGTATTATTTCGTATAATATGAGAGGTTACGAGCGTTAAGAGACAATTATAAGTTTCGACATCCATCTGTAAATAATTACGCCAGTCGGGGTGGCCCAGCAACTCTCGCCGTAAATGTACGTTCGAAAAATGCTTTCGCTTTAGCAGCCACTATGTATACCATTTTGACCGCTCTCTCTGTTTCCTGCGTTTTGTCTGTATGTTTTTTGCAACACAAGTTGCGAACACAGACCACAACAGAATTTCTTCAATTCCTAAATTTCAAAATAAATTGATTAAACTTCTGACGTTTTCGGCGAGCGTAGTCGCTTGCCACTGAAATTTCTTTTCTCTACCGACAGATGGCAGGCGAGTAGTAGATTGGAGTTTGTGTCGTGTGAACACAACGCATTTGCAGCGATCTTTTGCATGTACAGACATCTGCACCGATATCTGCGCAAACAGATCGTTGCGTGTGGACCGGCCTTTATGCTCCGTAAAGTCGGCCGGGGAATACAAAAGGGGCAAACCTGTTTTAAACGAAATTAATTCCGTGGCAATGTTGAGATATAATGAAGGCGAATTAATGACAGATGAATTGGCGAGAGACTTAGAGGCCTGTGTAGTCGAAGATAAAAGGGTTCCTGTGTCTGAGATCATCACAGAAGTGGGAGGAATTTTAACCAATGTTGTATTGGACACAGCTTCATCTACAGACGTAGTATCCGGAACTTTGTTTCGCAGAATTAGTAAAATTAAGAAAATCCCTGTCCTACCAGTACAAAATTGCCGAGTTATAGGTGCAGTAGGAGCAAAATCCCTGAACGTCAAGATACAAAAGCTTATAGAGATAAAATTGGGAAATGTAGCTAAACAATGCACATTCCTTGTAGTGGAAAAGTTGTTAGTAGATTGTATTCTTGACATTGGAACTTTGCAAGCCTGCAATTGCAAGTTGGACTTGGTAGAAGGAAAGGTGCATTTTAAAATCGAAGATCAATTTGTTACACTGATCTTACTGAGAAAGGAGGCAGTGTATGAGCGATATTTCCGTGGTGCTGCTGTGCAGTTGATTGGTGCTGAAAAAAATAATATGTACCGACTACCGATCAAGTCAATTCAAGTAGAGGATTTCAGACAAACAGTCGAACAGAAGATTGCTGAGTCAGATTGCCTAACGGATACTCAGAGGGAACAACTATTCAATATATTAACAGAATATGAGTCAGTTTTCGATGAAAAGCCCGGAATTATTAAAGGATATGTTTGTACATTACAGATTAAGCCCCATAAGACATTTTGCCGCACACACTATCCCATTCCCTGGCGATTAAAACTACCAGTTCAGGAAGAGATACAAAAAATGTTAAACTGGAATCTTATTGCACCGTCGAACAGCCCATATTGTTCTCCGTTGCTTGTTGTACCAAAGCCAGGAGGAAAAGTTCGATTGGTATTAGATGCAAGGGAAATTAACAAAATTATAGTACCTGTGCGCACACATCCGGAGAACATCGATGAGTTAATACAGAAATTTCAAGATGTATCCTATTTAACCAGTATTGATTTGAGAAGTTCGTTCTGGCAAGTCCAGTTAGACAAGGACTCAAGAAAATATACTGCTTTTATATATGGAGGGAGAAACTATCAGTTCAAGGTCGTTCCGTTTAGTCTCAATATCACCTCTGGAGTTTTTATTTCTGCGTTGGACTATGCCCATGGACCAGAACTACGTAGTCGAATAACAATTTTTGTGGACGATTTATTAATTGCCTCTAAAACTTGGGAGGAACATGTACAACTTATTATGAGGATTTTTGCTGTGTTCAAACAAACTGGTATAACTGCAAATCTAAAAAAAATTCCCCATTTTCTCTACAGAGAATTAAATTCTTAAGACATATGATTAATGCAACAGAAGCGAAGATTAATGCGATAAAAAATTTTCCAACTCCAAGAAACAGAAGACAACTGAAAGGCTTTATAGGCTTGGCTTCATTTTTTCGTCGGTTTATTAAAACTCAAGCAATGAACTCTGAAGCACTAAACCGGCTCCTGAGGATGATGCACCATGGCAATGGTCTAATGATTGTGAAAAGGCTTTTTGTGAAATTAAGGATCAACTGATAAACCCTCCGTTATTATACCGCCCTGATATGAATGTCGGATTCTGTTTAGCCACTGATTCATCAGATGTGGGATTAGGATCTTGTTTATTTCAAATTAGGTACATCGATGGTGTAAAAACCTTTTGTCCAATTGCATTTGCTAGCAGAGTTTTATCCACCTGTGAAAGAGCATATACCACTACGGAATTGGAAGCTTTTGCAGTTATTTGGTCTTTGAAAAGGTTTAATTATTATGTATATGGCTCAAGGATAACTGTTTATTGTGACCACCAATCACTAGCCTTTTTACAAACTTGTAAGTTGCTGCATCCTCGCTTGTCAAGGTGGACGCTGGCGCTGCAAGAATATCAGTTTCAAATTATTCATGTAGCCGGAAAAGAAAATATTACAGCTGACGCATTGTCAAGATCTCCAGAAGGAATAACACCTGAAATGGATGTAAATAATAAGGCAGAATTTCCAGTGCTTCTTCTTCAAGAAATTAATTACAAGTTATATTATATTCATTTATGTAAGACAACGGCTCAGCTTCAGAAGAAGGATCGGCGATGGAATGCTATAATACGACAATTCAATCAACAAAATCCTACGGTCAATTTGGAATACTACCGGATTGTGAATAATATTTTAATTTTTAAATCTGGGAAGACTGAGAATCCATAGTGGTGTGTCTGCATACGCGAAGAAAATGAAGAACGATTAATTTGGTTTACATATTTGACCTGGGGTCATGTTGGTGTTGTAAAGTGTGCTAATAAGATTAGATATTATTGTTACTTCTCAAATATAAGGCGAAAAGTGCACAAATTCATACAGAAATGTGTTCTCTGTCAAAAGGCTAAGCCGGACAACAAGGGAAATAAAATTGCCCTTCACTTAATAATATCTGAAGCACCAAGATCACTTATATCATGTGATATTTGTGGACCACTTCCTAGAGCCAGAGGTACATTATTGGCCGGCCGAAGTGGCCGTGCGATTCTAGGCGCTACAGTCTGGAGCCGAGCGACTGCTACGGTCGCAGGTTCGAATCCTGCCTCGGACATGGATGTGTGTGATGTCTTTAGGTTAGTTAGGTTTAATTAGTTCTAAGTTCTAGGCGACTGATGACCTCAGAAGTTAAGTCGCATAGTGCTCAGAGCCAAGTACATTATTGGACTCTGTGATGTGTTTACAAAATATGTTAAACTATATCCTATAAAATCAGCAACTGCAAGAGCTGCCGCTGTAAAGTTTGTAAATGACTACATTCCTCATGCAGGGATTCCAAAATCTATAATCTCTGACCATGCGAAGATATTTACTGGATATTTATGGAGAAAATTAGTATCACAACTAGGAATAAAACAGATATTTACATCTTGCTATCATCCACAAGGGAATTTAATTGAACGGGTTTTTCGAGAACTAAACAGATTCATGAGAACGTACTGTCATGATAAACAAACTACCTGGATAAACTATTTGACCGAGTTTGAGCAGATTTATAATAGTTTACCACATAGTTCTACGAACTTTACCCCGAATGAACTGATGTTCAGAGACGACGAAAGAAACTTTTGGGTAGATAACTTGCCTAAACTCGAAGACACCAAAATGTCATGGGAAGAAAAATTCGCAATGCTCTCATTAATATTACGGAGAAAGCAAGACAGCGAAAGGAAATCCATGATAGAAACATCAAACGGATTCAGACTTTCAATATCGGACAAAAAATTCTTTTAAGAAGACACATCAAGTCATCAAAGTTGAAGAAGACCGTCAGAAAATGGAATCTAATTTATACAAGTCCATATATAATAGTTGATATACCGAATCCTGGTGCGTATTTATTAGCATATCCGGATTCTGGAAGAATAAAAGGATTATTTCCCCATGTAGACCTAAAGAGGTACTTTTAAGGAAAGTGTTTCAAATTAAGTGAAAAGTCTGTATGAAGTATTTGGGTGTTAAAAAAAAATTGAAGTGCGAAGGACAGTATGCCTCAGCTACTGTGATAGGTTAAATGACAGCATGCCAAGCATCTGTGATAGTTTAATGAACAGTAAGCGATTGCTTCTGTGATAGTATAGGAATATTTAGAAAAGTAAGTGGAACTGCAGCTATTGCTGTTGTGAAGACTTAATTATTTGAGGTGAGTCTGCGCTAAGCAGCCATCGATAAATGTTCATGCAGCCAGTCTATGTTTAGCGTTCGTGCAGTCCATGTGCGTTTAGTGCTCTGTTTATAAAACGTATGGAGATTACTATACAACTGATTATTGTCATGCCAGAGAGTGATAACTAATTTACATAAACCTGAAAATCTACTCCAACGAAAATTGTTTAAATTCACTTAACGCAACTGACAGGTCAGTAAACTTACAGGTTGTGTATCCAGCTTGTCTAGATTGCTTCTGCATCAACTTCAAATCCCAGTGCCCATACTGCATCGAAACAAGTCTGCACTGTGGAGAGAAGGATCAAATGGCGGAAGTTTGTAGAAGCGAACTATGAGCTCATGTTACTGACTGATATGCCAATGGATGTCCATGCTATTACTGTAAAGGTGTGTACAAGATCGGACGTTCCCAAGCATCTATTTCTTCAACTTGAAACTGATGAGTACGCGGTGCATTTTCGCAATGAAATAGGCGGGGGCTCATTAGTCTCGAGACGTATAATCGACTCGGTTGCCCGCCATTCTAACAGTTACCTCTTAAAGTCATTGCATATAACAAACAAACTCTTCCCGTGTGCAGCATAATTCCCACCAAAGCGACGCCGCAGCTAGTCCAACGCTGCCTGGGCCGAATAAAGGTAACAACCGCAGCAGCTGCACGTTTATTGGGGCTAGAAGCCTTTTTGCTTTTTGGTATCTCTATCTGTGATCCTGTCACCTTAATCTCTAACACAATTCTGTTTAATAATCTTCTGGAAATCTGTCAAAAATTCGCTTCTTCCTTTGAACTTCCGATGGCCTGCTCCAATGGAGCCGTAGTCCATACCTGTCTCGAATGTACAGCAGTTCTCAAATTTTGTCATGCTCGTGTTTGAACTCGTTCTTAAAACCGAAGTTGATTGCCTCCAGGTGCTTGGAGTGAGTCCACTCGTGTTTAAACTCGTTCTTAAAAACGAAGTTGATTGCCTCCAGGTGATTGGAGTATTGAACGAGTCACCATTAGCAATAACGCTTCACCCAACGTGGTGAGGCGATAAAAATTTCGGGTAAAATATGCATCTGTGAGTACTGAAGGGCCACTATTAAATCTAAAGTCATCTTCGATTCGTATCCTTTTCTGCTGTCTGATGATGTACGCTCTGAATTAACATTTGGGCAATACTTTGCTAAAAGTGACCTGGCAAATGCTTACCTACAAGTTTCGCTGGACGTAGAGTCTCTCTACCTTGCACGTCTGAATACACCTTTTGTATTATCTTATATATAAAAGGCAATGTTCTAACTGACTGACTCATCATTGTCCAGCTCAAACCGTGAAGAATAGAAACTTGACATTTGAATGGGGTGTTGATCGTACACTGTAGGCGCCGTTTAAGAAGGGATTCCACCCTAAGACGGTGAAATAGGAGATGAAACGTTTTCGAAAATATTTCAATGTTAAGGCAATTTTAAAGCTAGACCTAAGAAAACTGGTATTTGGTTACTCGGTTAGAAATAGAGAATACGTGTCTCAGCACTTTTGGAAATTTAGCCCCTATGGGGGTGAAATAGTCGGTATATGTTCTTTTTGAAAATAAATCGATATTAAAGGACTACAAACTACTTTTAAAGCTGCAGCTATGAAAATAGCAATTTGAACTCTCGGTTGCAAATAATAAAATATGTGTTTCAATGCTTTGAAAATTCAACCCCTAATGGTGTGAAATAGAGGATGAAAATATCAAATATTTCATTATGAAAGTATTTTTAAAGCTAAATCTACGAATATTTGAATCTGGGTTCTCGATTAACAATAAAAAATACATGTTCCACTGTTTTTGGAAATTCAACCGCTGAGAGCGTGAGATAAGGCCTGTTTCACCATCGCCCAGCCCAAACCGCAAAGCATAAAAACTTGAAATTTGGAAAAGGTATGGCTCTTTCACTGTAGTCGTCATTAATAGGGGATTGTTCAAAATTCCACTTCTAAGGGGTGAAATAAGGGATTAAAGGTTTTTTGAAAATAAGTCACTATTTAGACAGTTTTGAGCTAGAAGTACGAAAACTGATAATTTTTTTTTCAGTCAGAAATAAAAAAATATGTATGTGTTTCAGCATTTTTCGAAATTCAATCACTGACTGGGTAAAACAAAAGGATTTTTTTTTTGAAAATGAATCATTATTAAAGACCTACGCAAGTATTTCTGAAGCTCCATGTATGAAAATTGGAATTTGGCTTCTCAGTTAGAAATAAAAAAAAAACATGTTTCAGGGTTTAGGAAGTTCAATCCCCTAAGGGAGGGAAATAGAGGATGAAAAGTTTTGTGAAATTATTTCATTATGAAAGCATTTTAAAACCTAAATCTATGAAAATTTGTATTTGGCAACTCAGTTAGAAATAAAAAAAATATGTGTTTCACTGTTGTTGGAAATTCAGCACCTAAGGTGGTGGAATAGGGATGCATATTTTTAAGAAACTATTTCGTTATATTAAAAAATTATGAAAACTAAATATATGAAAACTGGTGTTTCACTTTTCAGCCAGACATAAAGAACCATATATTACGGGATGAAAGTTTCTATGGAAACATTTCCACAGGAACGCAAAAGGTGTGAGTAACAAAAGCCTTGGACTCCAGCTATAGAATCGGTTTTGGTCGGAAGTACATTCCAAAAAGGCCATGCTTCTATGGCCTGAATTAGGGCGAAAAGTTTAGAATGTGTTGCAGTTTGTGAACAACATACAACTTCGATTAAATGAAAAAAAAAACCTGTGTGGACCATACCGTCGAAGCGAGCGAAGAAGTGGGGCAAAGCTGGTATCCTGCAAGTGTCTTACTTTTGGTGTTAAGTCAACCTCAGTAATTTTTCAGTGCCATCTGGAAGAACTAATGGCTGATATCTCATCCTGCACAATTTACTTGGATAATATTGTTGTCTTAGGAAAAACTCAGCAGGAACCAAACACAATCTTGACCTCCTGTTTTAACATCTGCAAGCTGCTGGCTTGTGCTGTAATCTACAAAAACAAGTGATTTTTCAACAATACATTGAATATCTGGGCTACGTACTCACCACTAGTTAGAGACTATTCGCAGCCAGTCCAGGAAATTGCTGTCCCATGTGTAGGCTACCGTTAACACCACAACACATATGACAACAACTGGAGATGTGCCGTGACTGTGAAGTGTGGACTGCTGGTGAATGGCATCGTATTGTGTTCAGTGATGAACTGCGGTTCTGTATTATCCAGAGTGACCATCGCTGGCGAGTGTGGCCGCGAACTGTGGCGAGATACCATTCTTCCACTGCTTTGGAAAACCACAGTGGTATTACTACTGGTGTCTTGGTGTGGGGAGCCATTGGATATAACTTCAGGTCGTGGATGGTGTGAGTGAGTGAGTACAGTCTGAAGCACAACAGGTTGCCATGGACCCCTGCACTCTCAAGTGTCACCTCTCATGTGACAGTTCCTTGGTGTTATTTCTAGGTTTGCATATCTCAACCGGCAAAAATGGAACCCTTGGGGGATCACTTTACCGTCTGTCTGTCTGTCTGTTAAGACCACTTGTTCTCAGGAACAGGCAGAGTTATCAAGCTGAAATTTTTGTCAAATTAAAAACTTTAAGCTTCTAAGTCATTGCGACCAAAAGATACGCCCATTTATGTCACATACTGTGATACTCGCAAATTCAATTATCGAAAGCAGTAGGGAACTTTCCGTTCACTTGGTATAATGAAAAACCAGGATTTCACAGTACAAGAAAACGGAAAGATCCAAATTTTTTAATTTGTAATTATATCACATAAAAATATTTTTTCCACTTGTTTGACAGCGGTTTGTCCACCTGGTAAGACCCCCTTGTCCTTCCGAGTGGGGTGGTTTAGTAGTTTTAGTAGTTAGCACACTGTACACACATTCGCGAGAATGACGCATCAAATCCACATCCGGTCATCCAGAGTTAGGTTTTCTGTGGTTTTATTGACGTTGTGGTTTGTCACACCACATGTTTCATAACGTTATATGAACATCTCCATGGTCAATATAGGCAAATAGGCTACCATTTCATGCCCCATAGTAACTGCAAACAGTATTCGATACTACCAGTGACTGCACAGTTTGATGTACTTCCCTCTTCCCTTCCTTTCGTTACGGTGTAGAGCCTGCCATTTTCTGCAGCCTTGGAGAGCTTTTGCTAGGTGGCTTGCAACATGGGAGTCATAAATTTGTTTCGAGCTGAAAACTACCTTTGAGACTAGGTAGGCGAAGCAGAATTTCCTACATTAAATTAGATTAGTACTTGTTCCATAGATCATGAATACGACACTTGTGTAATAATGTGGAACGTGTCAAGTTAATAAAAGGTGTCTATGCAAGATATTACATTACACAAAATATTACATGACACTTAATGTATATTTTTTGATGTTTCGATCTTCCCAGAGCTAGCAACATCCTCTGATTCATCCCTGAAAGAACATGTGTCAGGTCAGGTCGTGTGTCAGCTCTGTCCCAGCGCCAGTATCCATGATATCAAAGATCAGTTAAACAGTTGTGGGCCAAGTTTCATCAGGAGGAGGGTGTAATACCGAAAATGCAGGATGCGTGGCACCTGCTACCGATATATAATTTTTTTTAATTGTATGTAAATATTTGTAATTTGAATGCTTTCTTTTAATAACTAAGGACATTCCTTCACTGCATGTGTAAATTTAGGTAGAAGCCTGTTGGCATTTCATTGTATTTATTTGTGTTTTACTGTGAAACTTATAAGCTCTGGGAAAAAGCCAAAGAAATTGTTTATTTTCATCGACTAGCAACGATAATAGCAGTGCTTGTGCGTTGTAAAATCTTTAGGTAGGGAGCTGTTGCGCAGATTGCGCGGTATGTCTAGTAGCAGGAGTACGGACAGTGGACGGGCGTAAGAGGCTGTATTAATTACGATTGACTGTTCCTGTAATTAGCAGAGACTCCACAAGATGCTACCGTCTTCAACAACAGCAGCAGTTCCAGCAACACAGTTTCGTCGTCGGCTCCGAGTTTCGTCGTATGCACAGCACTGAAGTAAGACTGCTCGTTGGTAGAAAGTATTAACGGCTAACCCAGCAGCACAGCTGAATGTGATTTGATTGATAAAATTTATTTAAATAAATAATTTAACTAAACTCAGGGCGCTTGTGTCGTCATTGCCCCTCGACATTGTTATCAAGCAGGGTCCTTGTTCCTTTTTTACCTTATATGCTAACCGAGTGTCATAAGAAACAAATTGAATGGTTACAGCCAGTTTATTAATGAATAATTTCACTTTTAAGAATTTTAGCCTGAGTCTACTTTCACTTAACTGTTGTTCTACAGAGGTTCCAGTATATGACTAAAGTAAATCAATTTAATTTTTCAAGTTTGAGAATCAATTACTGGAACGAATCCAAATCTAAAGAAATGCACAAATTAAGAGTGCGGAAGTTTTATTTATTTTACACATAGCTTGGAGCACATGGCTGTTTGGTTTGGTACATATTCTAGTGTTTAATTCTGTTCAAGTCAGTGAAAAAGGCTCAGTTGTTCAGACAGTAATATCAAATCCAATTTGCAAAATAAGTAACGGCAAAGTAAAAAGTGCTTGCTTTTTTTCTAAATTTCTTTGATGTCGTTAAGTTGAGGTCACTGAAAGTCATTGTTCGCGTAACGAAGTTCAGTACTAACATACAGTTTAATTACATATTTTCAAATCATTACTCGATGGCTTTTTTCAAAATTTAATGCCAAACATAACGTAACAGTGACTTCTCAGTTTTCTTTATCTTTACATACTCACTTAAAATTAGTGTCAAAAAACGTGACAACCTTCAGTTGACACGCAGTGCTTAATAATACATGTTTTTCTTTCCCATCATCTTGTACAAGATTTTGCTTGTAAATTGCCCTAGTGGGATGGCGACCATTAATTATTTCCTTTTCGTTCACTAGTGTAACTTTTGGATTTATGATCAGTGGTACCCCATTTTTGTCCTGTGTTGTTCGTAAGTGAATGCACAAAATAACTTTCATTTTCCAAATTATAGCCCTGTTCGGTTTCATTACTTTTTATTTTAGCAGACTTTCCATCAGAAGGGTCGGATGTACACTTTCCTCTTACTTATCGGTGTCACTTCTTCGGGAAAGATAGCCTTATCTAATTAGAAAAAGTCGATTAGACATACATGCGATATACGGTCATTTTTTATATCGCAAGCAGGATAGGCCGATTAGTAAGAGGGAGGTTACAAGGGCACAACGGTTTTCTGACACACTTTCCAACGGAATCAGTGCATCACTTTGTAATCATCGAAATAACGTCACATACCATCTCAACCCGTGAAATTTCAGTTAGCTTCCTACTCTCCTTCTTTGTGCTTCACTTTCTTGTCACTGGCACTGAAAAACAGCGAAAGTCATAGAAATTAAATAAGGCTACAAAGACCAGTGGAATCACGTAACAGATTCTGTGCAGAATGTGTTACTGAATTAGTTTGTATTTTAACCATAATACATTGTAGATTCCAAGAACAAAAATTTGTACCAGTTAGATGGAAAGGAGGAATCTTAGAACATACTCCGACATCAAACGAAATGGATTATGCGAAACCCTGCGATTTTGTAAAATGACCCCTTGAATGCCGTGAATGAAACAAACAAGATAGATGCATTATTTCTTCCTTTCCGAAAGGCGTTTGCCTTAACTTATTAAGAAAAGTGCGATCATCTGGGATATCAAACAAAAACTGTGACGCGGCTGAGCATTTCTTCGTATGGAGCAAGCAGCATGTAATCTCCGATGGAGAATCCTCTACAAACGTACCAGGCAGCGACTTTCAATTACAGCGTCCTCCCCTGCACGGTGTGTACAAGTACACGTTGTGGACGTCGGCATATGGAAGTCTGGGTGTGGCCCTGGGTCGTTCGAGGACAGCCAAAGCGGTTAAGGCGACCGCTTGCGTAAAGCGGGAATTCCAGCTTCGAGGCTCCGTTCAGCACAAACTTTTACTGTCGATATTCCCTTATACAGCTTTTTGCAGTTAATGCAGTTGTCTGTACTGTAGCAATGTCTGTAAAAAGCTGCGCACGTATTCAATTAATCCCTGATAAGACTTCAAAGTGTTACAAATATCAAAATTTTGTTTTTATTGTTAAGAAGTGTAAAATTGTGTGCTTCACAACGTGTGGAAATGTATTATCCTAAGACCGCATTATCAAAGAGTCACAATTGGAATCTGTCAGCTCATACAGGTAATAATTTGACGGCATTTGGAATATCATGATCACAATGGCTGAATTATAGGTAAAGCATCTGGCAGACTTCGCTTCATTTTTAGGATACTGAGAAAGTATAATCGTTCGCAAAGAGATTGCTTACAAAACACTAGTGAGACCAATTCTGGGATATTAATCAGGCATATGGGACACATACCAAATATGACTAACATATACAAAGAAGGACAACGCGGATGGTGACAGGTTCATAATGAAAAACTTGAGTAGGCGCGTGCTTGAAAATACAGGAAATGTATTCGCTATTCTTCTTATTAACACAGGCATTGCTGTTTCATATTCGGCCACGTCAGGTGGTTCAAAACCTTCGAGCCATCGACGGAATACTCCTTGGCCTGAGTCAAGTGACGACTGTCGTGTGTTTTTTTTTCTTTTAAAGAGAGTGTGGAGCCCCTCCACACGCACACTAGCATGGTGGGCAACACAAAATGTTCTTCTATCACCGCCGGCCACGGTGGCCGAGCGGTTCTAGGCGCTTCAGTCCGGAACCGCGCTGCTGCAACGGTCGCAGGTTCGAATCCCCCCTCGGGCATGGATGTGTGTGATGTTCTTAGGTTAGTTAGGTTTAAGTAGTTCTAAGTTCTAGGGGGCTGATGACCTCAGATGTTAAGTCCCATAATGCTCAGAGCCATTTGAACCATTTTCTACTATCATCTCTGCAAACGATCAGTTATTCAGTTGAGTAGTTCACAGGATACAGGTCTCAGATGTTGTTCGTACGTTTGGTTAAGATCACCCGTTAATACTGGCCCTTCGGCAGATGGTAGACAGAAAAGTTTGAAGAATTAGGGGAATTTTTGCTTATATATTGGTGCTAATCTCTGTGGCTTCACTGGCCGTATAAGGTAATGTTTCAGTTGCAAGATCACTATGCCCACTTGAACCCACTGATGGCCGTAACTGCAGACAGCCGTCTTTATTGAGGGTATCTTCAATTTTTTTTTCTCAATCGCTTCTTATATAATGCTGTCCTAGAAACTATTATTCCGTTTAACAATACATGTTTCTTTGAATACAATTCGGTGGCCATTTCCCAGACGATGCTCTGCCAGCGCTGATTTCCAGGTTGCGTAGGTGGACACACCGCTCGTATTGTGTACGATGTTTGCAATTGTACGCACAGTCTGTGCAGTATAAAACTGTCCACCCCACAGGGTGGCGTTCTGAGGCCCGTATCGTCTTCCACCGATCTCGTGAGATGTTGAATACTGATACGACTATGCCTCTTTTACAGCCAGATAATCTTTCCTGTTACTAAGCCTCAGATCGGCAAAAATCCAAGCTTCTCCATGCCCTCCTTGTTGATTTTTGTAGCCGTTTTCTTGGAAAACTTTCCGTGAGTAGCTCATGTCTTTCAGTAGGTTTTCAGCTTACGCTCGATGCACAAAGGTCCTCAAGCGGACCGTTTCTGTCCTGAGTAGTGGTAGCTGGTAGCGTGCAGATACTGGTCGCTGTGTGGCTTTTTATTTTATTTTATTTTATTTTATTTTTATTTACACGTCTCGTTCCGTAGGACCAAACTGAGGTGCAAATCTCCAAGGTCATGGAATGTGTACATGAAAGTACAACATAAAAGTAATAACGGATAAAATAAAATGTTTATGAACCCTAAAAAAAGTCAAACCATAAGTGTAAGTAAACGCAATGAACAATATAACATAAGAATCGGCTTAAGTTTTCAAGGAACTCCTCAACGGAAGGAGTATCCCATGAGGAAACTCTTCAGTTTCGATTTGAAAGCGCTTGGATTACTGCTAAGATTTTTGAATTCTTGAAGTAGTTTATTGAAAATGGATGCAGCAGTATACTGCACACCATTCTGCACAAGAGTTAAGGAAGTACGATCCAAATGCAGATTGGATTTCTGCCGAGTATTAACTGAGAGAAAGCTGCTAATTCTTGGGAATAAGCTGATATTGTTAACAAGAAACGACAGTAAAGAATATATACAGGGTGTCCCATTTATCTTGACCACCCTAAATAATTGTTTGTCCAGATGCAAATTACAAAATGTTTCAAGCAAATGCTCTTTAACCGTTAGGGGGGCACTCAATCAGCGTGATTGCCTTCGTTGCAGCTTTGTTTTTTTACAAAGATATGAACAGCGGTACGACTTTTTAAATGGTACCCTGTATTTTTTATTCGGTAATTCATTTCCTCTCCTAAAGACCTATTCAAAAGTGTATCACAGTGTACCATTCACTGAAACACAACGCTACTAATTACATAAGACAACATTGACGTTGACGCTCCCAGCGCTTGGTGCAGGTACTCGGGGTAATGGAACACATCCACGCGCTGACGTTGACAGAAGGCAAATGTAAACATAAGTAGAATGCACACCCGTCGTTCCATCAACCATCGTCAGTTGAAGAGTTGTGCGAGTAGAATGTACACCAACGAAGAGAAGGTAGAAAAGTTACTCATCTACGGCGAATGTAAGTTAGCAGAATATTGTTTTCTTATGTATGGGTACATTTAGTACAGCAGTTTAGTCCTTTTAAATACTGTTGAGTAGAGTAGGCATTCACTAAAGGCTGTCATTCCTACAAACTGCATCGACATAACGTTTCTTTTATTGTTGTTGTTGTTGTTGAAGATAGGTAAAATGCTACGCAGGCAGCGGAACTGTGCAGAGCGCGATGTCCTGACAAGAACCCACCTTCCCGACGGATGTTTTCTCGTCTTGTAGAGACGCTTCAGGAAACGGGAAGTTTCAACGCACGACAACGCAATCGTCGTATCATTCGCACAGACGACGCTGCCGAAGTTACTGTTCTCGCTTCCGTTGCTATGAATCCACATGTGAGCACACGATAGCTTGAACACGAGGTTGGCATTCCTAAAACCAGTGTACATCGTAGTCTTACACGTCACTGGTTCCATCCTTACTATGTACACCTACATCAAGAATTGCACGGGAATGATTTCCAGAATCGTGTAGTTCTGTCAGTGGGCACAGTAGCAAATCCTCGCCAACCTGAACTTCTTCTCCAATGTTCTTTTTACCAATGAATGTTCCTACTCAAACAAAGGACAGGTAAATACAAAGAACATGCATTATTGGTCCAGCGACAACCCACGATGGCTTAGACGGGTGGAACATCAGCGTCAAAGGACAGTTAACGTTTGGTGTGGGATGCTTGGTACAACAATTATTCGCCCTTATTTCATCAATGGTAGTCTAAACGGCACAGCGTATGCCAACTTCCTCAGACGACTTCTTCCTGCTCTTCTGGATGAAGTGCCGCTAATAACCAGAAAGCTTATGTGGTATCAACACGATGGATTTTCAGCACATAATGCCTTGATTGTACGGCGTGTTCTCAACCGAAGGTATCCTGCCAGATGGATTGATCGAGGAGGAATAGTTATTTGGCCTGCTAGATCTCCTGATTTAAATACTCTGGACTTTTTTCTTTGGGGGTACATTAAAGACGTTATCCATCGCGATATTCCAACAACCCCAGAGGAAATGCAGGAACGTATCGTGCTTACTTGTAATTCTCTTCAGCAGGCAACACTGGAAGCAATAAATAATTCTTTCATTCAACGAGTACACCAGTGTATCGGTGTCCAGGGTCACCACTTTTAGCACCTTTGAATGGTCTACTCCTGGGCGATGGTACAGGAGAGTCAAAGTCAATTTTGTGTTATGTTTTTACTTGTTTTTCATTTGTTTTCTTACAACTCCAACAAGTGGACGAGTTTGTGATCCCGGGCTCAAAGTCAATGTTGCGTTATGTAATTAATAACGTTGTATTTCAGTGAATGGTACACTGCGATACATTTTTGAATATGCCATTATGAGAGGAAATGAATTACCGAATAAAGGATATAGGGAACCATTTAAAAAAGTCATACCGCTGTTCATATCTTTGTAAAAACAAAGCTAAACGAAGGCACTCACGCTGACTGATGTCCCCCTGCCAGCTAAAGAAAATTTGCTTGAAACATTTTGTAATATGCATCTGGACAAACAGTTATTTAGGGTGATCAGGATAAATGGGACACCCCGTGTATTGAGAGGGTAATGTCAAAATACCCAGAGTAGTGTACAGGGGTCGACAACAGGTTCGCGAACTTACACCACTTATTGCCCGAAATACCCGTTTCTGAGCCAAAACTATCCTTTTAGAATGGGAAGAGTTACCCCACAATATAATACCAATTTCGTTAACACTATGACTGATACGCCCATTCGACGCAGGTGCCATGTCGTCACTTGCCAAGTAACCTAATTTTACACCATAGTCAAGGAGTATCCCTTTCGCTGACATAATAATTGGTGTGGAATAAGGTGTTCGAAAGATTACCAATGAGACTTCAGAAGAAATTCGTCGAGAAACGAGCCGCATTCCTTTAGAATTCATGATGGCAGTACTGACAGTGATAAGAGTTGAGCACAGTGACCGTCACAAGCTCTTTAACGATCCTGCCATTTGACAAGTGCCTGCAGCCCTCATAATGGTAAAGACCGTCTCCGATGCGGAGATTTGATTGATACTGGAGACCCAAAAATTGTCACAACCTCCAACATCCAGAATAATGAGGAAGACGGCGGAGTTTTTGAAGCAGCCTTCATTGGAAGAGAGACATTATAAACCTCCTCCCTCAGACGCCTCAGGCACCTCGATCACCTACGTTTCATGGCCTACCAAAAGTTCATAAGAAAGACACACCCATACAGCCAATCGGAAACGCCGCTGGATGGCTGACTTACAGACTCGCAAAACATCTGGCCATTATCTTTACTCCACACGTTGGTCACTGTGTACAGAATTCCAAAAACACGGCCGATTTGATCAGCTTAATTAAAGGCCTGTGTCTTGAAGATATAATGATCAGCTGTGACTTCTCTCGTTGTTCATGCTCGTTCCTATCAAAGACTGTAGATAAGATACTCCAGTTATTTGACGATACTATTGTGGTTTTATTTAACAGAATTTTGGCGTCATCGATTTTTTTGTATGGCGGAGGATAGTTGAACCAGACGGACGGCTTCGCTTTGGTAAGTCCATTAGCTTAAATTATAGCCAACCTGTTTATGGAGTACTTTGACGACGTGGACCTGGACACGCCACCTACAAAGCCTAGTTGTTTTTATCGATATGTCGACCACACACTTCATGGGCGCGAAAATCTGAAAGAGTTATTGGACCACATCAACAATACCCGTGGCCACATCAAGTTTATGATGGAGGTAGCGATGGACAGTGCCTTCCTGGTCTCCTGAAAAGAAATTTTTGATGTCACGGCTGCAGTACCTAACGAAAACACACCAAACACATACACCGATATATCTACATCTACATTTATACTCCACAAGCCACCCAACGGTGTGTGGCGGAGGGCACTTTACGTGCCACTGTCATTACCTCCCTTTCCTGTTCCAGTCTCGTATGATTCGCGGGAAGAACGACTGCCGGAAAGCCTCCGTGCGCGCTCGAATCTCTCTACATTCGTGATCTGCTCGGGAGGTATAAGTAGGGGGAAGCAAATATATTCGATACCTCATCCAGAAACGCACCCTCTCGAAATCAGGACAGCAAGCTACACCGCGATGCAGAGCGCCTCTCTTGCAGAGTCTGCCACTTGACTTTGCTAAACATCTCCGTAACGCTATCACGCTTACCAAATGACCCTGTGACGAAACGCGCCGCTCTTCTTTGGATCTTCTCTATCTCCTCTATCAACCCGATGTGGTACGGATCCCACACTGATGAGCAATACTCAACTATAGTTCGAACGAGTGTTTTGTAAGCCACCTCCTTTGTTGATGGACTACATTTTCTAGGGACTCTCCCAATGAATCTCAACCTGGCACCCGCCTTACCAACAATTAATTTTATATGATCATTCCATTTCAAATCGTTCCGCACGCATACTCCCAGATATTTTACAGAAGAAACTGCTACCAGTGTTTGTTCCGCTATCATATAATCATACAATAAAGGATCCTTCTTTCTACGTATTCGCAATACATTACATTTGTCTATGTTAAGGGTCAGTTGCCACTCCCTGCACCAGGTGCCTATCCACTGCATTTCTTCCTGCATTTCGCTTCAATTTTCTAATGTTGCAACTTCTCTGTGTACTACAACATCATCCGCGAAAAGCCGCATGGAACTTCCGACACTATCTACTAGTAACACTAGTAACTGGCTACCACTATCCAACAGAGGAACATTCTGCTGTGAGTGGCTTGGTGCATCGAGGGAAATCCGTTTCACATACTGAAAAGACGAAGAATGATCCGAGCCACTCACAGAAAGCTTTAAAGAAAACGGCCATAAAAATCTACAAATTTCACCACCTGTTTCACCGAACACTCGTGAGAAAACGGCGTCCGTGGAGGAGATGAAGAAGCTTGCATGTTTTCCATTGTGTGGCTCAGTAAGAGAAACGATTAGCCTGCTCCAAAAGATTCAGTTTTCGGGTGAGCTCCTACATGTGAAAGATGATGTCCATTCAAATCTCGCACCTGTCATCTAAGAGTGGCACTAGTAGCGACACTATGTGGATGGTTCAAATGGTTCAAATGGCTCTGACCACTATGGGACTTAACATCTGAGGTCATCAGTCACTAGAACTTAGAACTACTTAAACCTAACTAACCCAAGGACATCACACACATCCATGCCAGAGGCAGGATTCGAACCTGCGACCGTAGCGGTCGCGCGGTTCCAGACTGAAGCGCCTAGAACCGCTCGGCTTCAAGGGCCGGCACTATGTGGATGTAAATCAGGTTTGTACACTACTGGCCATTAAAATTCCTACACCAAGAAGAAATGCAGATGATAAACGGGTATTCATTGGACAAATACATTATACTAGAACTGACATGTGATTACGTTTTCACGCAATTTGGGTGCATAGATCCTGAGAAATCAGTATCCAGAACAACCACCTCTGACCGTAATAACGGCCTTGATACGCCTGGGCATTGAGTCAAACAGAGCTTGGATGGCGTGTACAGGTACAGCTGCCTATGCAGCTTCAACACGATACCACAGTTCATCAAGAGTAGTGACTGGCGTATTGTGACGAGCCAGTTGCTCGGCCACCATTGACCAGACGTTTTAAATTGGTGAGAGATCTGGAGAATGTGCTGGCCAGGGCAGCAGTCGAACATTTTCTGTATCCAGAAAGGCCCGTACAGGAACTGCAACATGCGGTCGTGCCTTATCCTGCTGAAATGTATGGTTTCGCAGGGATCGAATGGAGGTTCAGCCACGGGTCGTAACACATCTGAAATGTAACGTCCACTGTTCAAAGTGCCGTCAATGCGAACAAGAGGTGACCGAGACGTGTAACCAATGGCACCCCATACCATCACGCCGCGTGATACGCCAGTATGGCGATGACGAATGTGCGTTCACCGCGATGTCGCCAAACACGGATGCGACCATCATGATGCTGTAAACAGAACCTGGATTCGTCCGAAAAAATGACGTTTTGCCATTCGTGCACCCAGGTTCGTCGTTGAGTACCCCGTCGCAGGCGTTCCTGTCTGTGTTGCAGCGTCTAGTGTAACCGCAGCCATGGTCTCCGAGCTGATAGTCCATGCTGCTGCAAACGTCGTCGAACTGTTCGTGCAGATGGTTGTTGTCTTGCAAACGTCCCCATCTGTTGACTCAGGGATCGAGACGTAGCAGCACGATGCGTTACAGCCATACGGATAAGGTGCGTGTCATCTCGACTGCTAGTGATACGAGGCCGTTGGGATCCAGCTCGGCGTTCCGTATTACCCTCCTGAACCCACCGATTCCATATTCTGCTAACAGTCACTGGAATTCGACCAACGCGAGCAGCAATGTCGCGATAGGATAAACCGCAATCGCGATAGGCTACAATCCGACCTTCATAAAAGTTGGAAACCTGATGGTACGCATTTCTCCTCCTTACACGAGGCATCACAACAACCTTTTACCAGGCAGCGCCGGTCAGCTGCTGTTTGTGTATGAGAAATCGGTTGGAAGCTTTGCTAATGTCAGCACATTATAGGTGTCACCAGCGGCGCAACCTTATGTGAATGATATGAAAAGCTAATCATTTGCATATCACAACATCTTCTTCCTGTCGGTTAAATTTTGCGTCTGTAGCACGTCATCTTCGTGGTGTACCAATTTTAATGGCCAGTAGTGTATTAAATACGCGCCGTAAAGACCGTGGGTTTTACTTACTTTTCAGGTTGGACGTTGTGGATTGATGTCTGTCTTTAATGCCATAAAGACGCCATTATAAACACGACACTGAGTTTCAGTGAGGTGGTGTAACAGAGGTACGAGAAGCTGGATGTTCCTTCTGTGATACTGCAGGAAGACTTGACAAAACTATATCCATTGTACGTGTCTGCTGGCAGCGGTGCTCACGAGAATGTGTGGTCGCAAGAAGATGGGGCTTCAGAAGACCACGTGGCACTACCGGCAGCACTGCCGGCGTCTGGCTCTGGCGCGCCGTACGGCAACTGCAGCAGCAATTTGAGCAGCACTTGGCACCACAGTGACACAACGAATTGTTACAAATCGGTTACTTCAAGCACAGCTCCGTGTCAGACGCTCCGTAGCGTGCGTTCCACTGACCTGAACCTACCGTCGTCTTCAGTGGTGTCAAGCAAGATTGGAGAGCAGGGTGGAGGTCAGTTGTATGACAGCAAGAGCATTCTCGCGATCATGCTAAGCCCTTTCATTAACAGCATTCCAGTTGGTGTTTAGCAACAGGACGACGTTCGCCCACATACCGCTGCTGTAACCCGACATCCTCTACAGAGTGTCGACGTGTTACCTCGGCCTGCTCGACCACCAGATCTCTCTCCAATCGAGCACATATGGGATATCATTGGACGACAACTCTAGCGTCATCCAAAAACAGCATTAACCGACTCTGTATTGACTGACAAAGTGCAACAGGCATGGAACTCCATCCCACAAACTGACATCTACAACACAATACATGCACGTCTGTATGCTTGGATTCAACATTTTAGCGGTTACACTGGTTATTAGTGAACCAGCGTTTCACATTCGCGCATACATTAACCTATGAGCTTGAAATGTTAATCACTTAAATGTAATCCCGAAATTTCAATATTCTGCATTAATTATTTTTTGGTGTGGTGATTTTTTTCCCTTCAGGCTAGAACGGTCACCCATTCCCAGCTGCATGTCGCCTATGTACTTAAATGGCTCTGCGCACTATGGGACTTAACTTCTGAGGTCATCAGTCCCCTAGAACTTAGAACTACTCAAAACCTAACTAACCTAAGGGCAACACACACATCCATGCCCGAGGCAGGATTCGAACCTGCGACCGTAGCGGTCGCACGGGACCAGACTGTTGCGCCTAGAACCACTCGGCTACTCCGGTAGGCGCCTGTGTAATTATTTCCAGTGACAACAAATATTTGATTTTGAGTGTTTCATACAATTATTGACCAAATTTAAAAATTTAAGATCCTCTCGTAATATACTCATTAAAAGTATAACGTTACGTTCAACATTTTTAATAACAATTCAAGTATTAAGTTAGAGACTATGTTTTGTGGCAGCGAAACTCACGGCACACAAATTAAACAGACTGTTTTCATCCAGTATTTGAGAATGAGCGGACTTGGCGACATCCAACACTTTTTAAACCTTTCCCGATTATTTTCTCGTTGACACCCCGAACAAAATAATGAACGGAAAAAAGTTTATTGCTTACTATATTTTTGCTGTTCATGCAGTAAAATGTCAGCATCATGCATTATGTTTCAATTTATTACTTCTTTACCGCCGGCCGCGGTGGTCTAGCGGTTCTAGGCGCGCAGTCCGGAACCGCGCGACTGCTACGGTCGCAGGTTCGAATCCTGCCTCGGGCATGGATGTGTGTGATGTCCTTAGGTTAGTTAGGTTTAAGTAGTTCTAAGTTCTAGGGGACTGATGACCACAGATGTTAAGTCCCGTAGTGCTCAGAGCCATTTGAACCATTTGAACCTCTTTACCATTAAATCTATTCGCGACACAATATCCAGCCGGTAACTATGTAGACTCCTGAGTATACATGCAAAATTATATCACTGGACGGCACTTAGTTCAGGAAATATGACGTCATACATACTGGGATGTACGTCAAACTAGCTTTTCTTAAAACGGAGCGCAAATTACCTGTAGTACACCCACTCAGTGTTTGACATCTGAAGCTGTTTTATACCTGTGACTTCGATTCTGTAATGAATTACAGGTGGGAGTACTGGTTTCATTAGGTCCAGAAAATCAGTAAAAAGAACTGAACACATGTTTTATAGAAATAGTAATTCTATTTATCTTTTTGCCTTCATTCTCTTCCACGAAAAAGTTAGATGAATTTCAGTTACTGTATCTGCTAATTAATTGAAACCCTCAGCTGCCGACAGGTGTTGTTGATATACCTCGATGAGGACAGCTGAAAATGTGTGCCCCGACCGGGACTCGAACCCGGGATCTCCTACTTACAAGGCAGACTCTCTATCCATCTTTTTTTTGTTGTTGATCGTTGTGTTTGGTAGTTGCGGACGTCACATGACATCCGTTAAAGTTCGTATGTTGATCCTTCCACTCACTTTTTTTTATTACAGAGGCCAACCAGCACTCTGACCGAACGCTCTGAGCTACCGTGTCGGCTAATTACAGAGAGCACGTAGCATTTTAAATGAAATGATCGTATGGCATGATTGGCCGGCAGGCAGTCCATCTGAGCCACAGAGGAAACGGATGAATACCGCGATTGGAGGGACTTATGCCTTGCACGCTTCCCGTGAGACCCACATTCCCAACTGTCCACAAGATGGACTGCCTTCCGGCCAACAATGGCTCTCTCTAATAAAAAAACTGAGTCAAGGAATCAACGATCAATTTGAACGGATGTCTTGTGACGTCCGCTCAGACCAAACGCAACGAACTATATCGAACAAAGAGAAAAGAAAAAAAAATATGGATAGAGCGTCTGCCATGTACGCAGGAGATCCCTCGTTCGAGTCCCGGTCGGGGAACACATTTTAAGCTGTCCCCATCGAATATATCAACAACATCTGTGGCAGCTGAGGGTTTTAATTAATTATCATTTATTCCAGAGAAGCTCCACGGTCATCAATGGTATCTGTTCTTTCGAGAACAGCTACTATCTTTATATATACTGTATGTGCGTATGATACTTCATTTGCAGCTCTTTCGCACGTTTTATTTTGAGCATCCCTGTCGCAGTATTCGGAGCAACGGACAAACAAAAATGAATACTGAACACAGGATCGTTTCTCATTTTCCTTGGCGCAGAGACCATCACAAAACCATAGAAGAAACGTCAGTAAACTTCACTAGCAGAGCTATGGCGTGTGCCAAAAATGGAGCATTGTGCGGTCATCTGGCAGCGGCGTGGTGTGCCATACGACTCAGTTGCATTGCGTCAATGTGGCAGGCACTGCTCCTTAGACGGAGTGTGTTCCATCTGAAGTTGCAAGAGGGATTCGTGCACTGTGTCTTGGCTTGTGCCACATCACTCCGATGGGCGATCTGCCTTAGTCCTGCATAGTCAAGTCTGTCAGTAAATATGCCTTCATGCGTTGGGTATACAGGGTGTTACAAAAGGTACGGCCAAACTTTCAGGAAACATTCCTCACACACAATGAAAGAAAATATGTTATGTGGACATGTGTCCGGAAACGCTTACTTTCCATATTAGAGCTCATTTTATTACTTCTCTACAAATCACATTAATCATGGAATGGGAACACACAGCAACAGAACGTACCAGCGTGACTTCAGACACTTTGTTACAGGAAATATTCAAAATGTCCTCCGTTAGCGAGGATACATGCATCCACCCTCCGTCGCATGGAATCCCTGATGCGCTGATGCAGCCCTGGAGAATGGCGTATTGTATCACAGCCGTCCACAATACGAGCACGAAGAGTGTCTACATTTGGTACCGGGGTTGCGTAGAGAAGAGCTTTCAAATACCCCCATAAATGAAAGTCAAGAGGGTTGAGGTCAGGAGAGCGTGGAGGCCATGGAATTGGTCCGCCTCTACCAATCCATCGGTCACCGAATCTGTTGTTGAGAAGCGTAAGAACACTTCGACTGAAATATGCAGGAGCTCCATCGTGCATGGACCACATGTTGTGTCGTACTTGTAAAGGCACATGTTCTAGCAGCACAGGTAGAGTATCCCGTATGAAATCATGATAACGTGCTCCATTGAGCGTAGGTGGAAGAACATGGGGCCCAATCAAGACATCACCAACAATGCCTGCCCAAACGTTCACAGAAAATCTGTGTTGATGACGTGATTGCACAATTGCGTGCGGATTCTCGTCAGCCCACACATGTTGAATGTGAAAATTTAGAATTTGATCACGTTGGAATGAAGCCTCATCCGTAAAGAGAACATTTGCACTGAAATGAGGATTGACACATTGTTAGATGAACCACTCGCAGAAGTGTACCCGTGGAGGCCAATCAGCTGCTGATAGTGCCTGCACACGCTGTACATGGTACGGAAACAACTGGTTCTCCCGTAGCACTCTCCATACAGTGACGTGGTCAACGTTACCTTGGACAGCAGCAACTTCTCTGACGCTGAAATTAGGATTATCGTCAACTGCACGAAGAATTGTCTCGTCCGTTGCAGGTGTCCTCGTCGTTCTAGGTCATCCCCAGTCGCGAGTCATAGGTTGGAATGTTCCGTGCTCCCTAAGACGCTGATCAATTGCTTCGAACGTCTTCCTGTCGGGACACCTTCGTTCTGGAAATCTGTCTCGATACAAACGTACCGCGCCACGGCTATTGCCCCGTGCTAATCCATACATCAAATGGGCGTCTGCCAACTCCGCATTTGTAAACATTGCACTGACTGCAAAACCACGTTCGTGATGAACACTAACCTGTTGATGCTACGTACTGATGTGCTTGATGCTAATACCGTAGAGCAATGAGTCGCATGTCAACACAAGCACCGAAGTCAACATTACCTTCCTTCAATTGGGCCAACTGGCGGTGAATCGAGGAAGTACAGTACATACTGACGAAACCAAAATGAGCTCTAACATGGAAATTAAGCGTTTCCGGACACATGTCCACATAACATCTTCTCTTTATTGGTGTGTGAGGAATGTTTCCTGAAAGTTTGGCCGTACCTTTTTGTAACACCCTGTAGATAGAATGGCTTGGTGCTGACTGTTAAGGCGGAACAACATTTTAATTCTGTACTAGAAAAACTGTTCATATCTACAAAAATGATTGCTTTTGAATGACATAGTAATTTCTGTGATCTTCTTAAGTGTTCTTACTTAATGCCGCGCGGAGTGGTCTTGCGATTTGAGGCGCCACGTCACGGATTGGGCTGCCACTCCCGCGGGAGGTTCGAGTCCTCCCTCGGGCATGGGTGTGTGTGTGTGTGTGTTGTTCTTAGCGTAAGTTAGTTTAAGTAGTGTGTAAGTCTAGAGACCGATGACCTCAGCAGTTTGGTCCCTTAGGAATTCACACACACATATTTTTTATTTATTTATTTCGTTTCCTAAAATGTCTGTTAGTGAGACATATTTTCCATAGCATTTAAAATTAGTAGATTATCAGAAGCTGCAGAGATTGCCAACAACTGCATTTGGTGACCTTTGTTTCTGAGTTTGCCGTACACTGTATCTGCCACAGCTGTTGCCTGAATGATACCCAATTTAATTTGTCTATTGTGTTTAGTTATTTTTTTCTTTTTTAAACTACTTGAGATTCTGATTTCAAACTGTCATCTGATTATATTGTGTTCTCTCTTCCTGATATGAGGTACTATAATCCTCAGTGTTATCAGTATTATGTCCCTGATTGTCTGTAATGTTACCCTTACCTCATTTAGAAGAAACAGAATTCAGAGTGCTGCAGCAATGTGTTTAAGAAAGAATTCCACTATTTTTTTATCTCCATTGCCTGCTTTGTAAATATTTTTCCTGGCTTTTGTCTTTAAATTTAAGTTGTGGGCTAGGTTTTATTAGACACTACTTTCCTTTTGTGACTGAAAGATCATTGACTAGCATATCATTATGATATGATAAATATTTTACTACTGCTACAACAATTTCATGGCCCATGCAATAAAAGACCTTTAAGAGGTACAAAAAAGGCAAACTGTACAATATCCCACCAAGATAGCAAAACAATCTCCTTACCTGGAAGTGCGTCATTGTCTATAATTTATAGAAGTTCATTCATAGTAGTGGTATTCATAATAGATTTTTCCATAATTGATTGTCGTTAGTGGCAAACCACATATTGTTAAACCCATGTCCAAGGTTTTTCTCTTAGCAAATTCCTTTTATCCTTCATAGAAATTAGTTTAACATTGTTATTAAGAAAACAGAACTTATTTTTGTAATGACAAATTGTGGTTGCTCTTGGTAAAGACTACTCCATTTCAGTTTCACATGTATGTCTCAAGATGTTTGATAACAATATGGACATCATCTTTTTTATTTACAGTTGATTAATAATGATTTGAAATTAATACGTATGTTGTTACATTATTATTCACATTGAATTTATTCAGTTATAATTTATTTTATGTAACGTAATGTTCCAAGATTAATTGTATGACATTAGTGATTTACTTTAGGACCTTTGTAGCTGTCTAAAACTTTATAATCTTGCATGTATATTATTAAATAGATGCATTGGACTGACTACAAATAAATCTGTAAAATGCATTGATATGCAAAGTTCTGTACATCATACAAAAAGCAAATATTATTTGCTTTTTATACGTATTGTGTTTGTTTATATTAGCTTATAGTGTTGTTGAATGTTTTGTTTTCGAAAATTAAGATGTATTGCTTATAAGAAACTGGATTTTTGTGAAGTTTTATGGACACACTTGACCTTACCATACTTTTAGTACTTAGAGAATGAGGTTACAAAATTGTTCTTAAGAATTCATTTTTAAAAAAAATCATGAACAGAGTGAAGAAACACCACCATAATTTTATTCTACACTCAAAATAATTTCCTACACACATCTTTTTGTCGCACATATAGTTTTTTGCTTAATTTTCATACAATAGGACTGATCTAAAATGATGATGTAAATGATTTCAAACTGTGTAGAATTTTCTGTAGTATGTTTATTGCTGCTTTTAGTATTACATTTGTGGCTAACTCCACTGCTTAAATTGTGTAATCCTTTGCCCTAGCAGTTTTTTTATGTTGGCTGTTTAGTTCTATATACACTTTCTTTAATACTTATAGAAAGGTATTCTTGAATTTAAACAAATTTATAAAAAAAGATTTGATTCTATAGTTCTTATAACCACAAACTTTAGACGAAAACATCTGTAATGCTGATGATTAGTGCTTATTTTAACCATTCACTCCAGAAACATACCTGAAATAAAGGTTAAAACTGAGTAGTTACTCCCTGATGAAGGGGGCAGCAACAGCACATACGGGGCGTTTGATTATCCCATTAATACTGTTTTTTGTTGTGTTTGAGCAATATTTTAAGGCTTTTATTAGCTGTTTTATTTCATGGAAATAATTGCTTAAGCACCAATGCTATAACATGAAAGCTACTATGGCTTATTTGAAACTCATGTTCCCCAGCAGAGAATTTAAAAATAATTCACTTTGATTTTGTTATAAATTTATATAGGTGTCTTATTTTTAAATATAAATGTTTAGAGGTCATTTTAAAATGGACTCTTGGTGAAAAATTGAAAAGGACGTTCTGTGATAATAAATGTAACTTTTAATGGTTTCCAAGCACTGTAGTGGAGAATTTTTTTCTGAGCACATTTATTTTCACAGTGGCTATGAGAACATAATGTTAATTTATTTGTAATTTTCTTTTGCTTCTGTGACATTGTAACAGCAGAAAATATACTACACTTATACCGACATTCACAAAAGAACTCAGCATTATACTGTGAATGTTTAATAAAGTGTAAAGTAAAACATTAGGCCAACATTGATTTCTGTAGCCTGTACACAATGTCTGTTGTGATTATCCACAGCCTGAACTCAAACAAACACATAAGAAGTAACAAGACAAAGCCACTATGGACAGAGAGTAAACATGAAATGTTTCAGTTAGTTGTCATTTATTTTAATGTATCAAGGGAAATGTTTGTTCAGAACAATATATCAAATATAATATTATAGTTACAGCTGCATGAAAAATCCTCTGACACGAAGGAAACAAGAACAAGATATACATATATTTATATTTATGTATATATAAAAGTGGAAAATTATTTACAAGCAACTTTCTGATATGGAAAGAGTGGATAATTAGTGTTCTGACATTTAATTCTGATTCCGAAAAGTCACAACTGCTGTCATAAAATATAACATGTACAATTTCCTCAAATAGATTTGCATTGAGTTGTTTGAAAATAGAAGAGTCATAACATATTTCAGTTGTATTATAGATAACAGTGGGTAGCAAAATTAAAATAAATTAATCTCCAAGGAATTGATATAAAAAGCAACAGTTACAGTACTGTTATATCACCATAGCAGCTTTCTTACATACCTTGTCATGATTATACCTGTAAGAAGCTTGTCAGTATCAATTCAGAATCTGAATGATGATACATAATTAGTGATGAATGTATACAGTGGGCAAATAGATTTTTATGATTTACAACTTTCTCTCAAGCAGAAGTTGTAAGCACATAAACATATTTCTCACAAAGTTTGTAAAATGGATTTTTTAATGAAAATGTCTTTCATAGTCTGAAATAAATAAACATAATCACAGAGTGTTGAAAAGTTTGGTGGTCTGAAATATATAAAACACTGTACATTATTTCACATCTGGTAAAAAGAACACATGCATGGTACAGTATACTATTTAAAATACAGCTAGGGTTTAGCTGCCTCCATTACAACTTTTTAAACTCAGTCAGCTACTGTAGAAGTAATAAGGAACTCTGATTAGAAATTGTGCAAAGTTAACCACTTCTTGTGCTGCAATGTTATTTACTGGTCGAGAAATTTAATAAATTCATCACATTTGTGCATCAGTTTCAACAATTACATTCAGTGTAATGCTTTCATTCAACAAGTATATATGCTCCATTTGTCTAATATTGCAAGCTAACACAGAAAAGGCTTAGCTCTACTAAGGTAAGATGTATCTGAATATCTAGGAATCATTATTATATAGTTTAACATTTTTAAAGAAATTAGTCAGGTTTCTTTTATTCTGAAGTAGTTCTCATGCCAGATTATTTGTTCTACTTATGAGACCCTATATTTAATTTAGTTGTAGGGCCAGATTCATTCACAGAATATAAACTAAATATATGACTAGCTCCCTGTAAGTAAAGTCATTCTACCTATATATTTTTCTATGAAATGTAATCCTTATCATTCTATAACTTTTCTTAGTGACTGATGTCATTTTAACATTTTATGATGTATGTATCTAAACATGACTCTGGCAAAGTTTTGTTTTAGATCTTTTTCAGTTCAAACTAAAGTTTGTTCTATCTGACTTCAACAAATTATGGCTGAATGTAAATTTCCAGTGTACAGAGTAAGTGGTACCTGTAGCACTAACTATGATAACATTTGCAATATGTGTAGAAATTGCTTATATCACATATAGAAGAATGTACTGAGACAAGAAGAATTTCTATAAGGATTAAAAATAAAAATAAATAAAAATAATACATTACCATATGTAATTAATAACAACTTTCTGTCACAGCCATAATGACATACAGAATTAATGATGATTTAATGAAATTGCAAATTATGAAATCTGATTGTCTCATTGGTAATACTTTAGACATGATATAGGAGTACTGAATTCATGAATTATGTTTGATGGAATATTTAATATTAAGCTTTTTCTTGTTTCAGTACACACTTCAGTTATACTCCTAAACTGGCAACATTGAATTAAATGCAATACTTAATTTCGTTTATTTCTTCTTAAGTAGCAGCTTTATTGGTACAGAACAAAAAGGTACAGGTACATATTAAAAAAAATATATGTAAGAATAATTTCAGAGTAAAATGTAATCACAATACTGATCCAGTTTGTTGCATATCTGTAAATAAATTATGCAACTACATTCCATTCCTTTTTATAGGACACACACATCCAAGATGTCACCCTCACATTAACTCTATGCATAGAACTTCAACACTTAGAAAAATAATTAGCTCCTGCTCTGCTTATACCAATAGGAAGGCATCTGTGCTGATACTTAACCACTGCTTTCTTGGCTCAATTAAAAATCTGGTAACAACATTTTATAAATATGTGTATATAAATATATTTACAAACAGAATAGATGTTTTTACAGTCAATAAAAAGAATATATTTACTTTGAAAGCTGTCAACAAAGAACCCTCAATTTATATGCCATTTACAGGAAAACACTTATCAATCTTAATATAATTTAGGCAACAGACAATATAACACTGCATCTGCAGCAGCATTTATCTTTTTAATACTAAAATTTGTACAGTGTACAATATGCACATTTTGATTTATAGCTGATGTTCCAGGATTTTTGTTTCTTAATGTCTTTAGATGTTATCAATGACTCATGCACTGTAAAGTATTATTTTCTCACCACACGGTATAGTGAACTGGTAAAAATATAACAGTACCTTCTTGGGCAGAGAAGATCAAGCTCAGCATAGCACTCAAAAAAACCTGTTCTCAATATTACAGGAAGTGAATTATCTGAATAACAGAACAGTGTTGAAATATGTGTCATAAAAACAATCATTTGAACTATTATCCAGCATAGTAACAAAACAAAGGTCACATTCGATTAAAAATGTGTACTAAGCTACACACGATGTCATGTACAGTTCAAACAAAAATGAGGAAATTATAAATAATGAAGCAGTAATAATGATTTGAACCTTACGATTATGAAGGTCGGTACCACAGTATAAAATCATGAGACGAGGTATCAGATTTAAATACAATACATAAAAGTATCACAGAAAGTTTCTTATGACTAGATATGGGCAACAACAAAACATCGGGACAACTATTCAGTCAACGCTAATTACAGGTATGTTCCGTTCTCGAAACTTCAAGCAAAATGGGATTTTTCATATTTTTATTAGTACGTTAGTACCTAATTTTAAGAACAAAAATATTGAAGATATGTTAAACATTTGATGTCGAACTTTGGTTTAGCGTTACAAAAATATCCCATTTTTGCAGAAGCCGGTTACCATCGGTGAATTTACCTGTTTTGTGTATTTGAAGTCTGTAACTGTACATAAATCACTGTTCAAAAACGCCCAGCCAACACCTGTGTCACTGACAACATTGAAAAACATTGAGAGATCCACTACAAACTCACATTTACAATACTGTTGACAAAACTGAAGTGAAACCGGCACTAGCACTGACATTAAGGCAACAGGCACAAAACATATCCACACGGCGACACTTCCCTCGAAGCAAAAAGGAGTCTTCTGCACACCACAGAAAACACGGCATTCTCTACAGACCTCACCAGCCACACGGAAACACAGAAACGCACACACGACACGCTACTGTCCTCTCGCACACTGGTCGGTTCGCAACCGTTTCCCTGTTTTCCAGTCTGGGTCGATACGTGAAAGAGAGGGAGGGGGAGGGAGGGAGAGAAGGGGGGGGGGGTTGAGAGAGAGCGCATTTGATGTAAAATGGTTCATTTCGACGATATTTGGGGATTTTAACCCGAACTTGTTCCAGCACAGTACAGAGGAAGGCAGTTTCTAACTCAGACAGAGGCCACTCGATAAGTTACGTCACTGTCAGGGAACCACCACATACGACGAGTGGTTCTAGAAAGGGAGTGGTGACGGGTACCGCACAGCCGCGCCCGGATCGGACGTCTCGTATTTGTAGCCGGGGTGGAACGTCCGTCGACAGAGATGGGAAGGCACCCGGGGTGATCGTCCTCCAGTGTACAGTCTGCTCGGTCTCCGACTGCCACCTCGAGACTGCGAGTGAAGCGAGAGGAGCTCCGGCGGCTGCACGGCGACTCACATCCAGGACGCGCCGGTGTGCGGCGAGGAGTCCTGTCTGGCGCCGTACAGCGCCACCTCCACTCAGGACTTCCAGACGCGCAGCTTGCGCAGCGACACCTTCTTGAGGCGGGAGACGGCGGCGCGCAGGTCCAGGTCGCGGACGTCGTCGTCGCTGAGCGTCTCGCCCTCGGAGTGGACCTCGCGGTGCTGCGTGGCGACGGGCGGCGGCGGGCGCGGGCGGCCGCTGCAGCTGGCGGGGAACTTGTGGTGGCGCACGTGGCGCGACGTGGTGGGGTCGCTGAGCGCCTCGGCCACCGGCGCCTTGCCCGCCTGCGCGTGCGCGTGGCCCGCGCTGCGCCCGGCCGCGCCCGCCGCCGCCGCCGACAGCCCCTTGCTGAGCCGCTCCAGCGTCGCCGTGCGCAGGTTGGCCGCCACGCGGTGGCGCCGGCCCGCCGGCGGAGTCGCGCGCTCCCGCTCGCGCAGGATGAACCGCCCGATGGTCTGCCAGTGTGCCTGCCGACCAGAACCGGACACTGTAGCAAAGGATGCTCACACCTACAGACAACATCTACATCTACATCTATACTCCGCAAGCCACCCAACGGTGTGTGGCGGAGGACACTTTACGTGCCACTGTCATTGCCTCCCTTTCCTGTTCCAGTCGCGTATGGTTCGCGGGATGAACGACTGCCGGAAAGCTTCAGTGCGCGCTCGAATCTCTATACTTTTACATTCGTGATCTCCTCGGGAGGTATAAGTAGGGGGAAGCAATACAGGGTGTTACAAAAAGGTACGGCCAAACTTTCAGGAAACATTCCTCACACACAAATAAAGACAAGATGTTATGTGGACATGTGTCGGGAAACGTTTAATTTCCATGTTAGAGCTCATTTTAGTTTCATCAGTATGTACTGTACTTCCTCGATTCACCGCCAGTTGGCCCAATTGAAGGAAGGTAATGTTGACTTCGGTGCTTGTGTTGACATGCGACTCATTGCTCTACAGTACTAGCGTCAAGCACATCAGTATGTAGCATCAACAGGTTAGTGTTCATCACGAACGTGGTTTTGCAGTCAGTGCAATGTTTACAAATGCGGAGTTGGCAGATGCCCATTTGATGTATGGATTAGCACGGGGCAATAGCCGTGGCGCGGTACGTTTGTATCGAGACAGATTTCCAGAACGAAGGTGTCCCGACAGGAAGACGTTCGAAGCAATTGATCGGCGTCTTAGGGAGCACGGAACATTCCAGCTCGCGACTGGGGAAGACCTAGAACGACGAGGACACCTGCAACGGACGAGACAATTTTTCGTGCAGTTGACGATAATCCTAATTTCAGCGTCAGAGAAGTTGCTGCTGTACAAAGTGTCGTTGACCACGTCACTGTATGGAGAGTGCTACGGGAGAACCAGTTGTTTCCGTACCATGTACAGCGTGTACAGGCACTATCAGCAGCTGATTGGCCTCCACGGGTACACTTCTGCGAATGGTTCATCCAACAATGTGTCAATTCTCATTTCATTGCAAATGTTCTCTTTACGGATGAGGCTTCATTCCAACGTGATCAAATTCTAAATTTTCACAATCAGCATGTGTGGGCTGACGAGAATCCACACGCAATTGTGCAATCACGTCATCAACACAGATTTTCTGTGAACGTTTGGGCAGGCGTTGTTGGTGATGTCTTGATTGGGCCCCATGTTCTTCACCCTACGCTCAATGGAGCACGTTATCGTGATTTCATACGGGATACTCTACCTGTGCTGCTAGAACATGTGCCTTTACAAGTACGGCACAACATGTGGTTCATGCACGATGGAGCTCCTGCACATTTCAGTCGAAGTGTTCGTACGCTTCTCAACAGATTCGGTGACCGATAGATTGGTAGAGGCGGACCAATCCCATGGCCTCCACGTTCTCCTGACCTCAACCCTCTTGACTTTCATTTATGGGGGCATTTGAAAGCTCTTCTCTACGCAACCCCGGTACCAAATGTAGACACTCTTCGTGCTCGTATTGTGGACGGCTGTGATACAATACGCCATTCTCCAGGGCTGCATCAGCGCATCAGGGATACCATGCGACGGAGGGTGGATGCATGTATCCTCGCTAACGGAGGACATTTTGAACATTTCCTGTAACAGAGTGTTTGAAGTCACGCTGGTACGTTCTGTTGCTGTGTGTTTCCATTCCATGATTAATGTGATTTGAAGAGAAGTAATAAAATGAGCTCTAACATGGAAAGTAAGCGTTTCCGGACACATGTCCATATAACATATTTTCTTTCTTTGTGTGTGAGGAATGTTTCCTGAAAGTTTGGCCGAACCTTTCTGTAACACCCTGTATATTCGATACCTCATCCAGAAACGCACCCTCTCGAAACCTGGACAGTAAGCTACACCGCGATGCAGAGCGCCTCTCTTGCAGAGTCTGCCACTTGAGTTTGTTAAACATCTCCGTAACGCTATCACTCTTGCCAAATAACCCTGTGACGAAACGTGCCGCTCTTCTTTGGATCTTCTCTATCTCCTCTGTCAACCCGACCTGTACAAAGGATCCATGGCGCGAACAGTCCGATCGAGGTGGTTCCACAGATACGCGATTGAGTTTGAATCCGGGGATTTAGGCGGCCAGGGGAGTACAGTACACTCGTCGTGGTGGTCTTCGAACCACGCACGTACACTGCGAGCGGTGTGACACGTTGCATTGTCCTGCTTGTAGATCCCATAGTGCCAAGGAAAAAAGAAACTGCATGTAGGCTTGACCAGGTCCCCAAGAATAGATGCAAACTTGTGTTGATCCAATGTGCCTTCCACAATGACGAGATCACCTAGGGAATGCCCTGAAAACATTCCGTCATCCAATGTGAATCCTTCCGACGATTATTGCACGGCTGTACACACCGAAGGCCATCTGCCCGATAGAGCATAAAACCTGTTTCATCTGAAAAGACTACCATTCGCCACTCAGCGGACGTCCAGTTCCGATAATGGCGTGCAAATTCCAGCCTTTGTTGCTGATGAGCAGCAGTCAGCATGGGTGCATGAGCTGCATGCCTGCTGGTGGTGGCCGTGCGCAGTAACATTCGCTGATCGCTTGTCGAGGAAACACCTTGGTTCATCTGGGTGGCAGTTGCTCAACAGTTGTACGTCTGTTCACACATTCACATCTCTGCACCTGTCTGTAGCCTGTGGTGCCCTTGTCAGTTTTGGATAGCGTCTTTTTGCCATGCATAGTATACGTTTACCACAGTGGCATATTGATCTTCTGGTTAAGGACAACCACACCGTAAGCAATACAAGGTCCATCTTAATCAAATTAAGTTTGGTTAGGCCACTTGTTGGGTTACCCCCGTGCTGGTGTTTGAGGGGGGCAGATAGAGCCATGTTGCGGCTCGTGTCGGTGCCATTGGTAGGTTGGCATCGTGTAATAGGAATATTGGTGTCTCGTTTTCTTCTTGTGTTTACTGGCACCACTATGTTTGCTAGCACTGTCTGTCTGCAAGTGGCAGCAGCAACGTTTATCGATATCTAGTACCGTGGTACTATCTTGGGAAAGACGTCAAGTGTTTTCTGCGTCGGAGTGTGTCGTGGAGTTCGGTTGGGACGGAGCAGCAGTGAGGTATGGCAGTACGTGGACATGACGGGACTGCTGGCGGCATGCAGGCACTGCCAGATCGAAGGGCTGCATTTGCGAGGGCCACAACCTCGTTGTCCAGCGGACCCAGGACATTTGAGTTAAGTGAACATTAACCCAGCAGACAAACTTCCACTATTTTGAGAACACACCGTTTGTTCGTCGTTGAGACGAAGAGCAACGAGTGGAGTGTTTGGACTTTGCGAGGTTAGTTAGCCATCTTCCGCTTCTTATTATTAATCATTGAATTCCTTGTGTTTATTGGTGAAGTTCAACCAGCGGTATCTTTCTGCCTAGTGGCCGCTAGCGCCCCAGTTACCTGCCCTGGAGGTGAGCATATTTTCGCGGAGTGTACCTATCCTCGCCTTGCCACTGCTGTCCAGTAAGGCGTGTAGTTCGACAGCCTCCTTGATTGTGATCCAGATATGTTGTTTCTTTTGGACTACTTTGGTCGTAGTGGTTCCTTCTGCTTCTGGATGTTCTAAACACCAGATTCTGAAGACGCAGTACTGTCCATCAAATCCGCCTTGCCTGGGTTATTCCATCGTTGTATTGGTTATCAGACATTATGTAGATTCCGCAAGAGTGTTAGTCTATGTTTAAACTGTCACTAGTTTGAGTTGCCATTCGGTTAAGTGAATACAACTCTTGGCTGCCTATTTTATCGGTTACCAAGTTGAGCGACTTTCCCAGGCCGATCCTTGGAGCGCTGTTTGAGGCCCGCTTCTCTCTTGGTTTGATCAGATTGTGATTATTGTTTTTTAAATACATTTTAATTTTGAGTTATTACTATTGGGGCCTTCATCCAACAAGTAATTTGAATTTCTTGTCAATAAAGCGTTCCGCCGTGAATGCAACTCTTAAGAATTTTTAATTAGATATTGTCCCTTGATAGCGAAACTTTGATGATTATGTTTTTTTAAAAAAAATATTTTAATATCTCTTGGAGAGTTTTAATTGTTTTTAAGAATTTGTTATCCAGGCCTTCAACCATTACATTGTTTTGAGTTATTACTATTGGTGCCTTCAGCTGACAAATAATTTGAATTTATGTTCCATAAGGCCTTCTGCTGTGAGTGCAACTTGCTTAAGAATTTTTTATTACACATTGTGTCTTAATAGTCAAATTTGATAAATGTTCCTTATTGTCAACCTCATTTGCAATTGGTTCCAAATAAAGCGTACGTGATTTTTAAAAAAACTAAGCAACCAATTGTAACTGAGTAAGGCCCTGTCCACACTGAATCCTGTCTTTCCCTAAGTCCCATGTTTCAGTGGTAGTTACGACAACGGCTGCACTGATTTTTGCATCTCCCTGACACAATATACCCTCCACTGCTAGAACTGCTATCTGCCGTCTATGAGTGGTTGTTGAAAGTTGACATCGAACGTAGGAGGTGCTCACATTAACGTAACTCGACCTTATATATCTCTGCTTCAAGCAACATTGCCAGAACGCCAAGCTGGAAGTCAGTGAAAGGAACAATATTTTGAGGACACTCATAGCCAGCAGCTGGGAGCTAGTCGTCATGTCCTGAGAACTTCTGCTCTTGCTTTGTGCGTGTCACAGCAGAGTACATCTCACCCGTGTGGCGAGTGTCTGCTCACACCATGCATGCTGACAGTGCAGTCATTGAGTCTGTTCGAATCCTGTTGGGATGTATAAAGCCAACTCCAGTCGACAAGCTCTACCTGATGGTATGGCCCCCTCTCCCTCTGACAGAAGGGTTATCGCTGCCGATGTGGGGAGTGTAAAGCTGATCAATGATCCCTATCGTACACTGCATGATAATCAAGCCTCAAGCTGTAGCCTGTTGATTTGTCGATTGGAACATAGAACGCGCTTTATCATTAAGATTCAGTCTCTAGAGGGGAAAACCAGAGTATAATCGCATGATAAGATGGAAGAGTAAGCTGCTGACGGATATCCCTACGAAGGAGAAACTAGCCCCAGGAAAAGATATGCCCTGCTCTGTTTGGACATCACCCAATCGCTTTAGGGGGGCGTCCCTCATTGGAAGACCAACATGCAAAAATGGAGCATCCCTCCAGCTATGAAGATGTGCCCCACGGTTGCGAAACAGCAAGAGATCTGGGCCATTTGCTCATATGCCCTACTGGAACAACTGACACAACACAGGACTTGATCGAGATGTGCGGCCCCTCCCGTCAGAGGTTCGAGTCCTCCATCGGGCACGGGTGTGCGTGTTGTTCTTAGCATAAGTTAGTTTAAGTTAGTTTAAGCAGTGTGTCAGTCTAGGGACCAATGACCTCAACAGTTTGGTCCCTTAGAAATTTACACACATTTGAACATTTTTGAACTTGATTGAGCAAGAAACAAGGCCATTGGAGTTGTTGCATTCTGGAAATGCAGACGGGACAGGAAAATGAGTGAATTACTGTATGACACCGCGCTTCTAGACTTGACAATGGCCTCGATTCGGCGAGGAAGACAGTTCACAACTTTGAGCATGATAAATCCAGCTGACGCTACCCACTGATAAATGGATCCTGTAGAGCTGCCAAATAACGGGGATGTTGACTATTACGTTTCACTTGCTGATCCAAATAGTCTCAGCCATTTTCCGTGGCATTAATTTTATGTGACTTCGCGGGTCGAGTTTCGATAGGGTGCCTGAATCAAATCAAGAATGTATGCATGCTGCCCTGAGGACACGACTGTTGTCATCTTGTAAGACGAGAGTGTTCACGGCATACTAACATGAAGATACTGATGAAAGGGCAAAAGCTACTCACAAGTAACGTTGAAATAAAAATCCTGTCTCTTGTTCACGATAATATGAATGAGTCTGATCAAGTTATGGTATCCACAAATCACCGATACCTCTAAAACAACATAGCACCACCTCTGGCCTGATATATACCGTCTCCATATTGAGGGTTAAAGGCCTGCACTTACCGCCTAATATCATTTCAAAACAGGGAAAATCGCGACTAGTCGGACTACGCTACACACTCCATGCAGCTACAGCCCAATTTTTGTACTATCTGGCCCACTGAAGACGCGAAACTTAATGTGCTGGTCTGACCAATGCCTTTTGAGAGTTACTCGACTGCATATCACCTTCGCAATATTCGCTGGGACGCTGTTTGAGACAACGTTGCATTATCTGACAATGGCAACTCTTTCTGGATTTGAAACGATTACTGTTGACAATCCGTCACACTTGTCTCCGTCCCTTGTCGGTTTGGATCTTTTTAGGTCCTCTGTTGTTACACTGTGATACTAATAAAACAGTGGTGACGTTTATGATATGATGTTATAATGTGCGTTTTTCTCTGAAGTCGTGATGGTGTTAGTGGTTGGGGTAAGGAATTTACTCCTATGTATAAATAGGACTGGGGAAGATGTTTTAATTGCAGAAAAAGACACGTAATGGACATGAGTGAAGGCACTGAGAGTTGGGATGTAGGGATTAGGAGATGGGAAGGATAATGGTAGGCTGGAGGCTTCGTTTGAATTTTGATGGGTGGGATAGGCTGTAGCTGATAAGATGCATAGGAACCACAGATTATTGCATGATCTTAGTGAATGTAGGAATTCAAATTTCGTTGGCTGCTACCAGCAGCAATTCAGGGTTCTCAACCCTAGGGGGTTTAATGAGGTACTGGAACTCAAATTTAAGAGAGATATAGAGCAGACATAGGTATTACAGGTGTTTGAGGTGTGGAAGCCTTCTGAGCTGGTACAGGATTCCGGTGGTAGAAGGCTGTCATAAACTGAAAGTGAGGCAGAGCGCATGTTGTTCAAGAATTTGGAGGGGGCGATAAATCTTGGGAGGAGTGAAACAAAAGCAGATTAAGACATATCTCCGCATCGATGATGAAATCATAAGAGACGAAATACGAGCTCAGACTGTGCAAGAATGGTGAAGGAAATTCGGATGAATCCTTTTCGAACGAACCATCCCGGCATTTGCATTAGGCGACTTTGGGAAGCCATGGAAGCTAAACCAGAACGACTGTACGAGATCTGCACGACTCTTGGCCGGAGTGAGAGGCTAGTATCTTGCCTCTGCGATTCCTGACATGGTAAAGCAGTGCAAGTTCGTGATACAACTGCATTGGCGAGAGGATGGGTTGGGTGGACGCTTTGAGTATATGGATGATGGTCAAGGGATTTGATCGCCCTGTCTCGCCTGTTGATAGCTTAAATAGTTGTATTGCGAACTCTTTTTCATGGTTTGTAGGTGGGAATTCCAATTTAGTTTACGACCAGATATTAATAAAGTACTTTGGTGTTTTGATTACGTGGATTGGACTATTGAGGACTCTTAGGCAAAGGTCCCAGGGATGGAATACGTGCGTGATTTTCCCTATAACTGTTGCCTGATTTTTTTGTCTGGGGTGATAAAGACCTACCATCGGTTGCAACAGCCAACGGCCTTGGCACAGTGGTAACACTGGTTCCTGTCAAATCACCGAAATTAAGCGCTGTCGGGTATGGCTAGCATTTAGATGGATGACCGTCCGGATGTGCCGAGCGCTGTTGGCAAGCGGCGTGCACTTAGATCTTGTGAGGCCAGTTGGGGAACTGCTTGACTGAGAAGTATCGGCGGTCGGTCGGTTCCGTTGGGTCTTCCGAGGCCTCTTCAGATGGTGTTTTTTATTCCTTACAACAGGAGATGAAATTGTTGGTGTGGAGTTGTAGGGATCGTTCAATGGATGGCCATAACAATTTTTTCCCTACCCCAAAGGCTAGACTAGACTTTTGAGACCATGCACGCTGTAGAGACCAGTTCTTTTCAAGCAAACAGCATCCAGTGGGACAGAGTGGGCCCCAATTAACAGTGTTTTGAAGGAGATTTTTAGTTTCGGTACTTGCCTTGCAGCAGGGAAAACTCGCGAAAACCTTGATCGAAACCGGTGGATTGGAGTTAGTCTTAATTTATTTCTGGGACAGGACGTCCAAGAAAAAATATGAAATATGAGGCCTAGTGTGTATTTGAGTTTATGTTTCGGAGTGTAACAGAGCCGATGACTTACTCGACATGTGTCCCTTGGCAGCAGGACGCTTAATGCATACAGGCAGAATGTCAGAACCCTCACGTACTCACTTAAAAATGCGGACATATACTTAATCTTTCAGTGTAATCTGTTAATTTATACTTCAATCTGTTATTTAATTTCCAACATACTTATCATTTTAAAAATAAGTGTATTTGTTACTCTTAAGATAGAAAGAATATTAGTGAGCGTACGAAAGGACTACCTGCGTCGGACAAGATTTCACTTTTTAAGTTCTTCGGCACTTATCACCGTGATAACGTTCTACACCTTCATAATCCGTACAGTCCTCGTGTAATGTATTTCTTTACGTTTATCACATTACAACAAGTCGTCAAGTTTGCCTCCGCAGCTGAGTTTTTTTGCCTGGTTAACTACCATGCTTCCTGATGCGAAACAAGGAACTCGAAGGTCTACAAGACCGACAACAGCCGGGAGAGTGGTCTGCTCACCCCACACTCCTCAGTACCGCACCCAGACTGATCCATCTGTGGCCAGATTTGGTTGGTCTGGATCCAATCGTCATCAAGATCACACCAGCACCTTGTGCAAAGGCAACCATTTTGTTCTTTCTTTTTCATATTTGTGGAACACCCTTTTTCTGGTCTACAAGTTCCTATTTTCTTTTTCTCTCTCCCCTTCGGTTACCCTTCCCCCATTCTTCATCTATTTCTGTTCGAGAACATATGATGAGGACAGGATTTCCGATTTTTGTGCCCTCCATTTTCTTCTGTCAGCTGACGGCAATTTTTGCAGATTGCACTTCAGAAATGGGCTTATGCGCTTGCAAGCTTGCGACGCTGACTTCTGGCACTCCTGCAGAGCTTCCTGCTTGGATTTCCTTCGCTGGATCACTGTCTCCAGTCGTATCATTCTCCTCGATGATCAGAACTATAGTGTCATCTCTTGCCGTTACACGAGAGGGAGCCAAATCCCGGTCGAATGAGCATTAGGATTATATTATTCGGTTACATCAAATGATTTTGCTGTCTGCTCTACTGTTACTGTGCGGCAATGGCCACTAGTGAATAAACGGCTGTAGTGGTGCGTACTCTTACCGGAAATTATCTAGTTGACAAAGATATCGTTAGGTCCCGCTACATGATAGTCATCTAATACCATGTGTACGAGGGAGCAATATCAGTGAACTTAAGAACTGAAGCAATAAATTAAACTACAGTTTCTGTTTCGTATAAAACATTAAAATACAGGTTGCGTATGTTACATTAGAGCCTAACAAAAACGCTTCCTTGTCTGAATTCCAAGAAAGAGTAGGGGAGTAACGTCTGGTCTATATGTAAGTACGCACTGCTAAATGTGTTAGAAAATGTCAGTTTCCCATCAAGTGCAGCCAAACAGCAAAACTTAAAAAGCGTAGGCCTAGTCCTAGGCGATGCGCACTCTTGACCGACACTCCCTTCTGTCATTCCTACACGCGGTAGACAGCATATCTAGGAGTCATACCTGGATCAAAATAACAAAGTGATTGACAGTTACGTGTTTACATGACATCTGTCAAGGCATCAACAACGTCTTCCATTCTGTCCATCGTCATAATATCGGTAATGATATCGTTCTGCTAACTCAGGTGCCAATTGACACTGTCGGTTGAAAACGATGCTCAAGACAGGTAAGGTAACAATAGGATTTTGTTTTCGCTTTTTGAATCGTTTCTCAGTGAAGTTTGTTTATTTTACGCGACAGAACGTCGTAAATTAGATGTAAAAGTGAGAAGAGAAATGATAAATAAATTACTACCCTGCTAAGAAAACCCAGTACTCTACGTTAATAACAGCTCGTGAATGTATCCAGAACAGAAACACCCAGCTGTTGCTGCCGCACCATACTGTGTGCGGTTATTCACTTTGTTAATTTGATCGAGGTATTGTTGTAACGAAGTAGCGCAGTCGTGTACCTGTGTGCTGTAGACGTTTTCGTCGTCAGCTAGAACCCTCTGTTGGCGGGTGACGGAACTGCCGCTGCCGCTGCTCCACTCCAGCTCTTCCACCAGCACGAAGCGGGCCGGATCCTCCATTCGTCGCGCCTGCACAGAACATCAGCTTTGAGAAACGCTCCAAGCTGTCACCTCGAAATCCTAGTGAGCAGCAGAGAAAAGGCCGAACACCACAGCCAGACTACATAAAATCGCAAACTGCAAAATTTCATACGAAAAACTTAGAGATTGTCACAAGTTAATCTCCCGACAGCAATTATCCGCGAGAAAATCGCCCAAGCGATACTTTGGATACCTTATTTAACCAGCAACTTGGAGGCAAGTCAAGAAAGAATAAAAAAAAACTATAAAAAGTATGTATGCTCACGTGGAATCACTTCAAAGAAAGATCCATTTCCATTAACACAAATTTAAAGGACTACAACACAATCATTCATCTGGAAGCACTATACGCAGCAGAAAGAACACATATTGCTGGACTAACAAAAATTAAAGAATATCGGATGCAGGGACGGAAAATCTTAGTAAAATTTACGGACCAATAAAGAAAGAAGGAATTTGACTGAAGAGACCGACAACAGAAACACACAAAAACACAGTCCGGACCACGGACACGTTCAGGAAAAGAAGAATAAAATTTCTCGTACATATTAATAAGGTGAGAGAGGATCACAAGAAAAATTATTGGAAAAAGTGTACAAAACTATTTGAGCACAGAAACACATTTTCCCCGGCTGCTTTGCACGTAATATGCTCTATCAGGCCATACTGTATAGCCCCATCTTTAAAATTAATTTAGTTTCAGGCGAGAAATCACAACAAAATAAAATTTACATGTTATAGTTTTTAGGCCTAAAACAGAGAGCCAACCACAAGTTTGCATAATATTTTACAGAAGTAAACAAAACGATACCCAGGGAAGTTGACACACAGGTGCTGAAAGATGTTTACGCACATAATAAAGAAAGAAAAAAAAAGTATTTTTAGAAGGCATAATTTTAAAACCAAACCTTAAGAGAATTTGAGAAGAAGGAAGAAACACAAAGAAATCATATTAAATTACTATTAAATTACTTCAAACGTTTTCTGTAAGAGGAAACGGTCGTATACAAGGCGTATCAAAATAATAGCGAAAACTGAGGCGGATCAAGTTATATGAAAATAGCAGCGAAAAAGTTCTATTAAACCCAGATCCGCAAGGGAGCAGTTTGCGGGATAACTGCGATTACGAAGGTTCGAGTCGCCTCTGACTTTTTAATTTTTTAATTTTATTGGCTTCAGGCAAAGCCTGTCTCACGAGATACAATTGTACCACATAATGATGCAAACAGTACCTTTGTCTAACTGCATTACAAAATTTCAAAAATAATTGTACGAGATATTTAGTCTGCAAAATACATTAGACTAACTGTAGCAACACAATAGAAGTCACAAATTTTTAATGTAATATACATATATACAATGAAACACACGAAAAGCTCCTTACATTTTAAAATTCTCTTGTACAAAGACGGATGAAATGCTAGATACAGCCATGTAACTAAAAACCATCGCAATTTTTAAAATATTATACACTATAATTATTCCTGGATGTCGTCTTTGTCACAAAAAATGATTCAAATGGCTCTGAGCACTATGGGACTTAACATCTGTGGTCATCAGTCCCCTAGAACTTAGAACTACTTAAACCTAACTAACCTAAGGACATCACACACATCCATGCCCGTGGCAGGATTCGAACCGTAGCAGTCGCGCGGTTCCGGACTGAGCGCCTAGAACCGCTAGACCACCGCGGCCGGCTGTCTTTGTCACATTCTGTCATTATATGTACAGTTGCCACGTCAACAAGCAGTAATCACAGCATGGAAAGAGCATTAATTTTAATAAATGTCTCTTATCATTAGTATTCAAGTGACCTGCTCTTAGCTTGTTAATAGTAAGAGTTTATTTCCTCGGGAGCGCCGAGCTAAGAAACTACGGGTGGCGAGGAATGTGTTGCTGAATCGCCCAGTACTATGTGCCTTTGATGATACGGTCCAAGTCCTCCAACTTTTCACATTCCCTTCTTGCTTGCGTGACGAGTGTACCACTGATTTCAATATGAAACACTGGCCTAATTAACACAAATGTATTTGAAGTGCAAACGTTTTGGTTAAGTTACCATCTAACTAGACTTTATAAATCACCACATCAGCTCTGTTTCCCATTCAATGTTTGGAGAAGGCTGCTAGGTGATGGTCTCATTAGGTCACATATTCTTCAAGAGAACGTGGTGGACGGGGATAGCTTCGGTTTCTGCGGCGGTATCGTTGAGGGTCTCCTGAGAATATACCCCTTGCGCAACGTTGGGGTAATTTGGAAGATGCATGTTGGGGCAACGGCATATTTTGTTGCTAATGTAATATATGTGGCGTATCCATATAGTCCACGACGGATAGGTCACGCAGGGCCTGTACGCAGGACTCCGAGATCACCTGACCTGAATTCTGTGTTGTTTTTCTGTCTGGTGTCGTCAGAAAAGCGAAGTGTAAAGCAGTATAACTGATATGGCTGAAAAGCTGGGATAGCGAGTTGTACAGTCTCATCAAGCTTTGCGCTATCGTCCGGGGGTGTCTGAAAGAATTTGTAGCTCACTGCAGATACGAGTGTAATATACAGCATCCAAATGCGATGAACACACACTGAGAGCACATTTCTTAATAGGTAGAAGTACACAGTCAATTAAAGGATCTTTCTTTAAGAGTGATACTTTTTAAAATTGTAATTCCCAGTTTCCAATATATTCTTTGTGTGCTTCCAGGTGTGAAAATATCTAGTACAGTTTGAAGTTTCATTATGCATTGACACACCGTTCCTGAAGGTTAAGAAATCAGCTCAGTTGTGTGTGCTCATCGTTTGTTCATCAGAGAACTGGGTCGCCATCACCGTTTCTCTGCTCGGGCTATACGCCGCACTGTGGCCAAGGTTTTGCGGGATATCACTCTACACAACCAAAGGCCACCAACAACATAACGCAAACCACGGAGTGAGGAAAGTATCACACCAGTAGGAGCCAGTATTGAGGGAGAGCCGAATGTGTCAGTTTCAAGACTATACCAACCGTTGCGGCTATCTCAGACGACAACTTCGCAAATCTTGCGAAAGTATTTGTGTCTGCATTCACACAAAGATGTACTGACTCAAGAGCTGAAGCCAAACCATCACAGACTGCGTCGTGAGTTCGCTGATTGGGCCATACAGCAGTTAGAACCTGATCTTGATTTCAATGGAAAAACCTTCTTCTCAAGCAAGGCGCATTTTTGTGTTAGTGGCTTAGTCAATACGCAAAATTGTCGTTATTGGAGGTGGAAGAACCACAAGTGGTCCATGAAGTGCCACTGCATTCAGAAAAACTCACTGTGTGGTGCGGCGTTTGGCGTGCTGGGGTTATTGGACGTTATGTGTTTCGAGATTGTGAGAGAAGAACGTTTGCTGTCAATGGAATCCGCAACAGGTCCATGTTACACGAATTTCTGTGGCCAGAACTTGAGACCATAGATACTGAAAACATGTGGTTCCAGCAGGATGGCGCTACACAGCCGATGCTACGCTCGATTTGTTGAAGGAGAACTTTGGCGATCGGATCATCTCAAGACGTGGATCCGTGAATCGACCGCCACGGGCGTGTTATTTGGCGCCCATGGATTTGCTTTTTTTGGGGTTACATAAAAGCCCAGGTCTATGCTGACCAGCTACAATTTTTGTAACATTTTGAGGAGGATATTTGTCAGGCTATTGAAGTCATAATGTCACAAATGTTGGAAAGCGCGCGTAACAATTAGGGCCATCGTGAGCGTCAGTGTGTTCGAACTCATTGTGTTGCAGCATTGTTTTTGTTGATGTCTAATTCTATTGGGAACCGTGTGCATCACGACCATAATATTGTCAATATATTTGGGATAAATGGCAGCATCGGTTGTAAAGATTGGAATCCTTTATTTTGAAGATTGATATCGGTCACCGTGTGATTATCTTCAGTGCAATGTACACACATCAAAAAAAGTTTTGCATCACCCCAGTTCCCAGAACTCATGAAGATAGACGTTGACTGTGGTTTTTGTATCACAGACACAGTCCCTTTGACTGTTCAGAGATGTCACTAAACCCGTCTAAAGATGTAAACAACCATGCATGAGCAGCGCCTATTAGACTGACGGGGTCCGACAGCCGATCAGTTCCAGTCATTCCACCAGGAAGGAGGTACATGGCTCGTGTTGTCTGTAGTTAACCATGCCTAGAAGGTGAATACCCGCGGCTCGATCGCCTCCGCATTGTTACTTTGTGCCAGGAAGGGCTCTCAACAAGGGAAGAGTCCAGGCGTCTCGGAGTGAACCAAAGCGATGTTGTACGGACGTGGAGGAGGTACAGAGAAACAGGAACTGTCGATGACATGCCTCGCTCAGGCCGCCCAAGGGCTACTACTGTAATGGATGGCCGATACCTACGGATTATGGCTCGGAGGAATCCTGACAGCAACGCCACCATCTTGAGTAATGTTTTTCGCACAGCCAGAGGACGTCGTGTTTCGACTCAAACTGTGCGCAATAGGCTGCATGATGCGCAACTTCTCTCCCGACGTCCATGGCGAGGTCCATCTTCGCAACCACGACACCATGCAGCGCGGTACAGAAGGGCCCAACAACGTGCCGAATGGACCGCTCAGGATTGGCATCACGTTCTCTTCAACGATGAGTGTCGCATATGCCTTCAACCAGACAATCGTCGGAGACGTGTTTGGAGGCAAGCCGGTCAGGCTGAACGCCTTAGACACACTGTCTAGCGAGTGCAGCAAGGTAGAGGTTCCCTGCTGCTTTGGGGTGGCACTATGTGGGGCCGACGTATGCCGCTGGTGGTCACGCAAGGCGCCGTAACGGCTGTACGATACGTGAATGCCATCCTCCGACCGATAGTGCAACCATTTCGGCAGCATATTGGCGAGGCATTCGTCTTCATGGACGTCAATTCACGCTCGTGCACATCTTGTGAATGATTTCCTTTAGGATAACGACATTGCTTGACTAGAGTGGGCAGCATGTTCTCTAGACATGAACCCTATTGAACATGCCTGGGTTAGATTGAAAAGGGCTGTTTACGGACGACGTGACCCACCAACCACACTGAGGGACCTACGCCGAATCGGCGTTGAGGAGTGGGACAATTTGAACCAACATGCCTTGATGAACTTGTGGATAGTATGCCACGACGAATACAGGCATGCATCGATGCAAGAGGACGTGCTACTGGGTATTAGAGGTACCGGTGTGTGCAGTAATCTGGACCACTACATCTGAAGGGCTCGCTGTATGGTCATACAACATGCAATGTGTGGTTTTCATGAGCAATAAAAATGGCGGAAATGATGTTTATGTTGATCTCTATTCCAGTTTTCTGTACAGGTTCCGGAACTCTCGGAACCGAGGTGATGAAAAACTTTTTTTGATGTGTGTATGTTGGATCGGCGACTGCTGAGTTCACAAGATAGGTTTTTCTGTAATTCAAAATTATTGTATGCAGTAAATGTGAAGATATCCGTTGGAAGTAATCATCACAGTACATATTACACCTCATGGAAAATGTACTGTTATGATATGGGCTAAAAAGTTCGAATAGTTTGCACTGAAGATGGTCACACAGTTACCGAAATCGATCTGTAAAATAAAGGATTTCAATCTTTACGACAGATGCTGCCATTTATCCAAAATATATTGATTATTTTTGTTGTAGCTCATCAGCGCAGTGTGACGAGACAGTTGCAGCTTGCGAGTAATCACCTCAATACAGTAACTACTTCCTACGGCAGGGTGTTCGGTTCCTGCTACCTTTCTGTTGGGCGCTAAACTTGTTTGGCGAATACAACAGTTGCACATTTTTAAATCGCACACATAAACAGCAAAGGCTCGAAGGAAGTCATTTTCCTACGTAGACTGAATAACCACTTCATTTCATTGTTTAACGACTAACTAATGTCTTCAGCGAGTAGCTTGGGCATTACAAGGTACATCACAGTGAAAAAAAAGAAAAAAAAATAATTACAGTGCTTATTTTGCTGTGACGTAGGTTGATAATTCCCAAGGGGGTGAAAGTAGCTAACTGCTAAATAATGAAATGAAGTGACTATTTCAAAATAAAACGGCCTAAGTAGGAAAATGACTTCCCTCAAGAAATTAACGCCGGCTGTCTATCCATATATACAAAAGAATACTGAAATAGTAAAGGACCGTTCCTGTTCGTTGTTATCGTCAAGCTGGCGCCAACGATTACAGAAGTGATGGGGGAGGATTGCGCCTTCAGACAAAAACGTTCTTTACGTATAAATTGAGCTTGGTATTTTCGTATACCTGCTACCCACACCAGTTTTCAATATTAATCACGGTACACCCTGTACCGTATCCGATCAGAAGTACCCTCACACATATTAGTAGACGTTAATATGGGGACTGCGCACCCTGAGCCTTTATGATGGTTTGAACTCTGTTGGGGACACTTTCAATGAGGAATCTGAATGTCTGAGGACGAATGGCAGCCCATTGTTCCTCAAGGGCCGAAAATAGAGAACGTAGTGACGTTGCACACTGGAATATACATGGTGTTTCACTAAATGTGTTTGTCTCTGTAAGTTACGAAGTAATAGGTGACGAAAATATTTATTGCGGTAGGTCACCATAAGAAACGTTACACTGTGTGCGGAGCTATGAACATTGTTTATTGTGTTATGATCCAAAGAGTTACAGCAAAAGATACAATTTTTTAGATGGAACAATAGTTGTTTATATGATGCACTGGAATCAGCAACACCAGCTGTGTATACATCAGTTTAAATTACATTTCTATCACTTTTAGTTTGGGAGCAACAACCCTTCAAAGTTTCAGGGGCAGATACCACACGCTGTACATAATACATGGCTGTGTGGTGGGTGATGGATGTTCTGGCGGTGGGAAGTTAATTTAAATGAGATGTTCAAATATGTGTCCATGTTCCTGATTGCACAATGCAATGCGCCTTCTAAAGGATCTGCGGATGAGATGTAACATCGCCGGTGCCACGGAGCAACATGCGTCCTCGATGCGCCGTATTAGATCATCTGGGGATGTGGTCTCAGTGACATAAACACGATCCTTTAGATGTCCCCACAAAAATAGATCTAATGGTGTTAAATTGGGCGACCTTGCGGGCCATGAGTGAGGACTATGGCGCTCCAACCACCTTCCTGCAAACCTGTTGTTTAGTTCTTCCACAACAGCACGCGCAGAGTAGGCTGGGTGACCATCGTGCTGCATCCACGTATGGACTCTCGTGTTTACACACACATGTTCAAGGAGACCACCCAACCTGTCGACTATAAATGCGCGAGGTAACTCACCTGTCAGTGTACCTGGGAAGTAGTGCGGACCGATGATTTCATCCCGAAGAATTCCACACCACACATTAATAGACCACCTATGCTGACGGTCGACAGATCGTACCCACCGAGGATTGTCTGCGGCCCAGTAATGCACGTTATGGCGATTCACTGCACCATAATTTGTGAGCATAGCACGTGTAAAGACTCCAGCGTGAAACTACGCATGGCCCATTCACAGAATGTACCCTCGCGCGGAAATAGTTCACGTGCAGCTCCTGCGTCAGTGACAGGTGGTACGGTTGAAACCTGTGCCCGTGTACTATGACTGACACCAGCGACTGCAGCAACGGCTCGTAAGCTGACATGGCGATCGTGGTAAACTGCAGCTAAAACAAACACCTCCGTCTCCTCACTTCTTGCAGTTCTTCGTCTGTAACTGCGGCGCATTACCAAGCTGCCTGTTTCCCGAAGTCGTTGTTCGGCACGTAAGAACGTAATGGCTGCCAGAGCTCTTCGCCTAGGATATCTCGCGGCGACGCCATGGCTGCTTCAGTGGCATCGTGTCGGCACTCGCTGAGCATCAGCAACATGTCAACGTACTCGTTGTTCGTGTATGACATCTTCATCCGATGTCAGTAACTGTGGTATATTGAGCCCCGTTTGTTTGTGTGGCTAGAAGTGTCGGGTATACGGCTGTGTGCGGCGACAGTCGGCAGTCTAACAGCGCATCGAAGAAGCTTCTCGCTTCTTGACATCGGCGACGTTACGACTCGGCCGCACCACATTCAGAAGGCGCGTTGCGTTATACGCAGCGTGTGTGGTATCTACCCCTGAAACTTTGAAGGGTTGTAGCTCCCAAACTAAAAGTGATAGGAATGTAATTTAAATTGATGTATACACAGCTGGTGTTACTGATTCCAGTGCATGATAGAAACAACTATTGTTCCATTTAAAAATTGTATCTTTTGCTGTAGCTCTTTGGATCATAACACAATAAACTATGTTCATAGCTCCGCACACAGTGTAACGTTTCTTATGGCGACCTACCGCAATAAATATTTCCGTCGCCTATTACTTCGTAATTTACAGAGCAAACACATTTAGTGAAACACCCTGTGTGTTCTAACTCATCCCAAAGTTGTTCCAATGATTGCAGGCCGAGACTCTGGTGAAGTCGGTTTGTTTAAGGAATGCTGTTGTCAGGAAACCAGTGCCTCAGAGATGCTGCTTTACGACAGGGTGCACTGTCCTGCTGAGACAAACATCCATCGTCTCCGGCTGTCCCTCTGTTGTATGCAGAACACAGTGCTGTAAAATGTGTTCATATCCATCCGTATCCAGCAATAAATGGTCCACACCCTAACTAAGAAAAACATCCCTGTACTGTAATACCACCTCTTCTGTACTTTACTTATGGAACTACACGTGACGCCAGTAACGTTCTCCAGACATTTAACTGGAACCAAACCCTTCTGTGGGATTGCCACAAGGCATAGCGCGACTCATCGCACGAAATCACTCGTTTCCAGTCATCCACCGTCCAGGTGGGTCGCTCTTTACACCACCTCAAGCGTCACTTCGCACTGACTACAAAAATTGTGGCATACGAGGAACTCGACCGTTGTACCCCATTCTTTTAACTCCAACGCACAGTCATTGTGATAGCTGGACTCCTGGTAGTACTTTGGAACGCACAAGTGATTTCTTCCGCTGATTTCGTGCGACTATTTACAACCACCCTCCGCAACATTCGACGGTACGTGTCCATCTGTCAGATCTGCCTGGTCTTGATTTAGGTGCGGGTGTTCTTTCACGTTTCGACTTAACAGTTACATCAAAAACAGTCGACATGGGCATCACTAGAAGGGCCCAAATGTACATGGTGGATCTGTTACTCAGGTGACATACAATGCGCAGTTCACGTCCGATATGACTGTGCTTTCCTACCTGATCTGTACTGCTATTACTGTTTCTCTTCTGACAACACAATGTATGTATGTACGTATTGAACTGGGGAACTAGAAACGACGGAGACACTTCGTCCCCGCCATGACCCTCAGTGGTTCACAGCCCCACAACAGGGTGCAGCAGTCCACGCACCCTACCACCGCCCCGCACCGAACCTAGGGTTATTGTAAGGTTCGGCCCCCACGGCACCCCCCCACCCCCCCCCCCCCCCACCCCACCCCCATCCCGGGAACGTCTCATTCCAGACGAGTGTAGCCCCAATGTTTGGGTGGTAGAGTAATTATGGTCTACGCGTCCGTGGAGACAGTGTTTGCGCAGCAGTCGCCGACATAGTGTAACTGAGGCGGAATAAGGGGAACCAGCCCGCATTCACCGAGGCAGACGGAAAACCGCCTTAAAAACCATCCACAGGCTGGCCGGCACACCGGACCTCGACACTTATCCCCGGGGCGGATTCGTGGCGGGGACCGGCACGCCTTTCCGCTCGGGAAACAGAGCGTTAGACCGCACGGCTATCCGGACGGGCGGCAACAAGATACTACCCGTCTCCTTTTGTAGTGGCTTGTCCGCCTGTCATGACATCAAGTGGCACATTCCGCGCTCCGTAGGTGTCTCCGCATACCTTTGATCAGATAGTGAACAGAAATAACTGGAGTTGCGCTCTACCAAAACTGGTGTTCGGCGCGTATGTAAATAACGTAGTTAGTGGTAGAACTTCCCGGGCGGGAAAGCGTGCTGGCCCCCTGGCACGAATCCGTCAGGCGGATTAGTATCGAGGTCCGGTGTGCCGGCCAGTCTGTGGATGGTTTTTAAGGCGGTTTTCCACCTGCCTCGGCGAACGCGGGCTGGTTCCCCTTGTTCCCCCTCAGTTACAGTATGTCGGCGATTGCTGCGCAAACATTTTCTCCACGGAAGCGTACACAATAATTATTTTATCACGCAGACATTGGAGTTACACTCGTCTGGTGTGAGACGTTCCTGGAGGGGGGGAGGGGGGGGGGTCCACTGGTGGCCTAACCGCACAGTAACCCTGGGTTCTGGTGTGGGGCGGCGGTGGGGTGAGTGGACTGCTGTAGCCTGTTGTGGGGTTGTGAACCACTGAGGGCTACGGCGGGGACGAAGTGTTTCCGTCGTTTCTAGGTCCCCAGTTCCATACAATACAATACAATATGGTAGAACTCCCCGCAGTAATTGAATGTGTGAAAGTGAAAGTTGCAGCCGACGGCTTCTCTTCATTTTTGGGTGTTTTCCACATAATTGGAACCTCACATCATTCAGTTTTAGTCTATTGTGTATTTTATCTTCTTATAATATGTAAATTGCATTTTATACGTAACAAAAGCTAGTTGATCACGTAACTTCTCGCTTTCATGCAACCAAAGCAACTAATTTTGATGTAAGTACAGTTTACATGCGTAACCATAAAAAATCAATACAATTATTGTTATTTTATACTCAATAGAAAGCTCATCATAATCAACGGGAAGAGTTTCCCGTTATTATGGATTAGTGCGAATGGCGTTTGTGAATAGTAGAAACATGCTTTATATACTACTGGCCATTAAGACTGCTACATCACGAAGATGACGTACTACAGACGCAAAATTTAACCGACAGGAAGAAGATGCTGTGGTGTGAAAATGATAAGCTTTTCAGAGCATTCACACAAGGTTGGCGGCGCTGGCGACACCTACAACTTGCTAACATGAGGAAACTTTCCTACCGATTTCTCATACACAAACAGCAGTTGACCGGCGTTGCCTGGTGAAACGTTGTTGTGATGCCTCGTGTAAGGAGGAGAAATGCGTACCATCACGCTTCCGACTTTGATAAAGAGCGGATTGTAGCCTATCGCGACTGATGTTTATCCTATAGCGACATTGCTGCTCGCATTGGTCGAGATCCAATGACTGTTGGCAGAATATGGAACCGGTGGGTTCAGGAGGGTAATATGGACCGCCGTCTGGATCCCAACGTCCTCGTATCACTAGCAGTCGAGATGACAGGCATCTTATCCGCATGGCTGTAACGGATCGTGCAGCCACGTCTCGATCCCTGAGTCAACAGATGGGGACGTTTGCAAGACAACAACCATCTGCACGAACAGTTCGACGACGTTTGCAGCAGCATGGCCTATCAGCTCGGAGACCATGGCATCTATTACCCTTGACGCTGCATCACAGACAGGAGCGCCTGCGATATTGTACTCAACGACGAACCTGTGTGCACGAATGGCCAAACGTCACTTTTTCGGATGAATCCAGGTTCTGTTTACAGCATCATGATGGTACCATCCGTGTTTGGTGACATCGCGGTGGACGTATATTGGAAGGGTGTATTCGTCATCGCCATACTGGCGTATCACCCGGCGTGATGGTATGGGGTGCTATTGGTTACACGTCTCGGTCACTTCTTGTTCGCATTGAACAGTGAACGTTATATTTGAGATGTTTTACGACCAGTGGCTCTTCCCTTCATTCGATACCTGCGAAAACCTACAGTTCAGCAGGATAATGCACGACCGCATGTTGCAGGTCCTGTACGGGCCTTTCTGGATACAGAAAACGTTCGACTGCTGCCCTGGGCAGCACATTCTCCAGATCTCTCACCAATCGAAAACGTCTGGTCAATGATGGTCGAGCAAGTGGCTCGTCACAATACGCCAGTCACTACTCTTGATGAACTGTGGTATAGTGTTGAAGCTGCATGGGCAGCTGTACCTGTACACGCCATCCAAGCTCTGTTTGACTCAATGCCCATGCCTATTATGGCCGTTATTACGACCAGAGATGGTTGTTCTGGGTACTGATTTCTCAGGATCTATGCACCCAAATTGCGTGAAAATGTAATCACATGTCAGTTTTAGTATAATACACTCCTGGAAATGGAAAAAAGAACACATTGACACCGGTGTGTCAGACCCACCATACTTGCTCCGGACACTGCGAGAGGGCTGTACAAGCAATGATCACACGCACGGCACAGCGGACACACCAGGAACCGCGGTGTTGGCCGTCGAATGGCGCTAGCTGCGCAGCATTTGTGCACCGCCGCCGTCAGTGTCAGCCAGTTTGCCGTGGCATACGAAGCTCCATCGCAGTCTTTAACACTGGTAGCATGCCGTGACAGCGTGGACGTGAACCGTATGTGCAGTTGACGGACTTTGAGCGAGGGCGTATAGTGGGCATGCGGGAGGCCGGGTGGACGTACCACCGAATTGCTCAAGACGTGGGCGTGAGGTCTCCACAGTACATCGATGTTGTCGCCAGTGGTCGGCGGAAGGTGCACGTGCCCGTCGACCTGGGACCGGACCGCAGCGACGCACGGATGCACGCCAAGACCGTAGGATCGTACACAATGCCGTAGGGGACCGCACCGCCACTTCCCAGCAAATTAGGGACACTGTTGCTCCTGGGGTATCGGCGAGGACCATTCGCAACCGTCTCCATGAAGCTGGGCTACGGTCCCGCACACCGTTAGGCCGTCTTCCGCTCACGCCCCAACATCGTGCAGCCCGCCTCCGGTGGTGTCGCGACAGGCGTGAATGGAGGGACGAATGGAGACGTGTCGTCTTCAGCGATGAGAGTCGCTTCTGCCTTGGTGCCAATGATGGTCGTATGCGTGTTTGGCGCCGTTCAGGTGAGCGCCACAATCAGGACTGCATACGACCGAGGCACACAGGGCCAACACCCGGCATCATGGTGTGGGGAGCGATCTCCTACACTGGCCGTACACCACTGGTGATCGTCGAGGGGACACTGAATAGTGCACGGTACATCCAAACCGTCATCGAACCCATCGTTCTACCATTCCTAGACCGGCAAGGGAACTTGCTGTTCCAACAGGACAATGCACGTCCGCATGTATCCCGTGCCACCCAACGTGCTCTAGAAGGTGTAAGTCAACTACCCTGGCCAGCAAGATCTCCGGATCTGTCCCCCATTGAGCATGTTTGGGACTGGATGAAGCGTCGTCTCACGCGGTCTGCACGTCCAGCACGAACGCTGGTCCAACTGAGGCGCCAGGTGGAAATGGCATGGCAAGCCGTTCCACAGGACTACATCCAGCATCTCTACGATCGTCTCCATGGGAGAATAGCAGCCTGCATTGCTGCGAAAGGTGGATATACACTGTACTAGTGCCGACATTGTGCATGCTCTCTTGCCCGTGTCTATGTGCCTGTGGTTCTGTCAGTGTGATCATGTGATGTATCTGACCCCAGGAATGTGTCAATAAAGTTTCCCCTTCCTGGGACAATGAATTCACGGTGTTCTTATTTCAATTTCCAGGAGTGTATATCTGTCCAATGAATACCCGTTTATCATCTGCATTTCTTCTTGGTGTAGCAATTTTAATGGTCAGTAGTGTATAAGCACTATGAAGTTTTGAAGCAATGTCTGATACGTTTTTGTTTAGCTTTTTTGTTAAATTTTACATTTTTTGAGGGTACTGTGTTTTCTAGCACTATGTGATAAACGTATTATGTTTTTTATTTTTTCTACAGCACCCCTTTGTTTCACGCTGCAGACAAACAATTTTCGGATAAAACCTGAATTGAAAGTTGAAAGTTTCAATTATGCTATAAATACTGTTTATTTTTAAGCAACAGACAGGTGAACAACTATGCAGAACAGAAATGTTCCTTAGGTTACGCGACACTTTATAGATCCTCACTCAGTTTGCAGACGGCACTGTACTTCTGGTTTCTAGGGACTCCAGTAAGCAGTGATCGTATTCGTATGCAAAGTGATCGAAATGAGGTAACGACCAACAGGTATGTAAGACACATAATGTATGGGTAACGCAGTTTCGGTCATAAGTGACCAAGGCTACGAGGAAAAGTACCGTAGTCTAAGCTACTACGGTAGGCTACGGTAGTCTTACAACTGTAATAATAACGTATAACTGAATTAGCAAGTAGGGAAATCAGTATGCGGACCGACCTTGACGAGCGCCTGGGCGAGCACGTCCTGGGCGCAAGCGCTGACGGGCACCTTGAGGATGGCGTAGGGGATCTCGGGGGAGACGTTGTAGACGCAGACGAGGAAGGTGTCGGTCTCCTCCCAGGGCCGCAGCTGCAGACTGCTGGCGGCGGCGGAGGCGACGGCGGCGCCCTCCGAGTCCTCGGTGGCGGAGCGCCGGCCCGAAGACGTGCTGCGGATGGAGGAAAGCCAGGCGCGGCTCGACGGGTCGTCGCCCATGCGCTTCAGCAGGAAACGGCCCTCGCCCTGCCACTGCGCCTGCGCCTGCAGCGGCCGCTCCTGCCGCACGCAACACACGTTTCTCTTCCGTACAAGGCTACGGTTACACGCCACACAAATGACTTCAGAAAAGACATCTTAACACTTAAATTTACAGGGTGGCGCACGAAACGTGTTACCAATTGTTTCTTTCACAATTTACGGCGCACATTAGATATCCCGCTGGGATCTCAACAGCAGTACCAGCAGAGCTTGGAAAAACAAATGAGTTGCGAAATGACGTGTAATTCACGATACTGCCGCTAGGAGACTAGAAAGCAGCAATGGCTGATAATGGAAGACTAACGACACATCAACGATCGGGAATTGTGTTATTTTTTCATGAAACGAAAAACGTTGTTGTGACTCACAGGCGTTTTCGACAACAGTTTAACACACGATGGGTCCCTTGCAAGAAGACCATCCACAGGTTGTACGATAAATTTGTACAGGAAGGAACAGTATTGGAAGCGAAGCGACCTCGGCCTAAGCCTGTTTGTTCGCTGGAGAATATTGAAGCGGTACGAGCTGCTGTACAGAGAAGTCCCGGGAAATCGTGTAGAAAGGCAGCAGTGCAAGTGGGAATATCCAGACACGCAGTGGTTCATGCAAGATGGAGCAAGGTCACATACTGCAAACACTGTGTTGCAGTTTAATTTTAGAAAGCGTCTTACTACAGCACGTAAACAACGTTAAGGATGATCCTTCACATTTCTGCTTTCACCCTGTCACTTAAAGGCATGTAAATTATGACAAGTGGAAAAACTTAATATTGTTTAACTGCTTGAATAAATAATTCAAATTTACTTGATTAGAAACAATTTTGAGGTGCATTTGCTTTCAGGAACATATTCAGGACCTTTATCTGACAAAGAGACCCCCAGACAGTCTGATTTTGGTTATTTGTTATATTTCTGTGCGTGATGTTCAGAAACCAATAATCAATCTTTCAAAACAGTTCGACGCAATTCTAAAAAATTTTCGACAAAATTGACGTTGATTTTCTCTAGGAACTTTAAATTCACTAAAATTAAGACAGCCGCATGGCTAACTCGCTAGCATGCTAATTAACATATATCTAATTATCATTTTTACGAAAAATGCATGTCTTTTGTTTCTAATTAGGTATTGCAAGTAAAGTTCCAGTTGAAATTCCAATTATTATTTCTTAATATTTTATAAAAGATTGTTCAAAAATGGTTCAAATGGCTCTAAGCACTAAGGAACTTAACATCTGAGGTCATCAGTTCCCTAGACTTAGAACTACTGAAACCTAACTAACCTAAGGACATCACACACATTCATGCCCGGGGCAGGATTCGAACCTACGACCGTAGCGGCAGCGCGGTTTCGGACTGAAGCGCCTAGTACCGCTCGGCCACAGGGACCGGCTAAAAGATTGTTAATAAATCTGTAACACTGTTTTTAATTAAGCAGTCTTTATTAACAGACTTTTATAAAAGTCGATAAATAAGAATTTGTATTTGCAATATGTGGGATATGTAATCAGAAAAAAGATGTTGTGCATTTTTTCACAAAAATGATGATTAGATATTGGTTAAATGAACCACGCGACTCGTCGTAAAAATCGTCCGAAATTAAGTTAATTAGATTAAGTTCCTCGGAAATCTTCAAAGTCGATTTTGTCGGGAACTCTTGAGAGTTGCATGTACTGCTTTGAGTGTCTGCCCCCGGTAGCTGAGTGGTCAGCGTGACAGAATGTCAATCCTAAGGGCCCACGTTCGATTCCCGGATGGGTCGGAGATTTTCTCCGCCCAAGGACTGGGTGTTGTGTTGTCCTAATCATTATCATTTCATCCCCATCGACACACAAGTCGCCGAAGTGGCGTCAAATCGAAAGACTTGGACCAGGCGAACGGTCTACCCGACGGGAGGCCCTAGCCACATGATAAAGACTGCTTTGAGTGATGAGTTCTGAACTACACGTAAAATAAATATGAAAAATTAGAAAAATCCAAATGCCGGATGGTGTGCTTGTGGGTCTATACCATCCTCAGACTCGTACAAATCATCCCTGAAAAGCATTTTCCTAACATGGACATTGCACGCGTTATTCCTACTGGCATCCATGTTTTTGACAGTTACCATTGTTTACATGCACACAAGCCGCGCGGTGTAGCCGCTCGGCCTTGGGCGCCTTGCCGCGGTTCGTGCGGCTGTTCCCGTCAGAGGTTCGAGTCCTCCCTCGGACATTGGTGTGTGTGTGTGTGTGTGTGTGTGTGTGTGTGTGTGTGTGTGTGTGTGTGTGTGTTGTCCTTAGTGTAAGTTAGTTTAAGTTAGATTAAGTAGTGTGTAAGCCTAGGGACCCATGACCTCAGCAGTTTGGTCCCACAGCAACTTACCGCCACATGCACACATCCTGACAAAATTGCCGTCAGCGAGCATTTGAAATTAGAGAAAGTGATGCCATCTCTCGGTCTATCGTGGGACTAGCAACTAATACGAATAAAGCACATCACTTGTTAGTCAACCACAATATTATTGCACCTGGGAGCGTGGATGCTTCGGCCGATTGATTGTGAGCGAGCACGTAATCGAGGTTGACAGTAGAGATCAGAAATAAACTCAGTAAGCTCACTTTATACTCACCAGCGAGTCCTGTGACGTCATATCGGAACTCGCCGTCTCCGTGTGCCCGCAGACTCGACTCGTGGGTCACCAACGCAGCCCACTCGTCACCTGAGCCTGTTGTCGGGTACAAGTGGACTCCATTTGATCAGAAAGGGGAGCGAGTACACGAGTTCGCAAGTATAACCGCGGACTCGTGACATTCCCGCTACATACGCAACCGTTGTGAAAGAAATTTCCCGCCTTAAACTGTAAATTACTATTTATTTATTTTACAAAGTCATCATTTCGGCTTTTAGCCATTCTTATGCGCACTCTGAAATGTCATAAAATGTGCAACTCGCCTAAATGATAATAGCAGATTTCCTACCAATACAGCGACTGGTCAGTTAACATTGAATATTGGGCTGTTTATACATACATTTATTAGATAAAACGTTTTCGAAGACTGGTATAAATTTATTTTAATATGTATTCAGAAAACGTCTAACAAGCACGTTGACATATACACACTTTCAACGTTGGTTGGTTGGTTGATTTTGGAGAGGGGATCAAACATCGAGGTCATCGGTCGCATCGGATTTGGGAAGGATGGAGAGGAAGACGGCCGTGAACTTTCAAAGGAACCATCCTGGAATTTGCCTGAAGCGATTTAGGGAAATTACGGAAAACCTAAATTGGGATGGCCGCACGTGGGTTTGAATCATCGTGCTCCCGAATGCGAGTCCAGTGTGCTAACCACCGCGCCAATTCACTGGGCACTTTCAAGGCATTACCGTGTTTGTAACACCAGTACCAGGAAACATAACATGAGGATGAATTGCAATCTCTAAACGGTGATTAATTATTCAAATGAATTACAGAAATGAATGATAAGCTACACAACTCTCTGTTAGCCTACAAACGCAGGCTACCATGTCCAAATGAGAACCGAAATAACACGCTTTTTTGTCGCAGGGATATAACAGTGACGTTGCTAGGTGCCCAGTTTTCGTTTGTCGCAGGACATTTTTTCTCATGGTGGAGGTGGAAAAAACAAGAATATAACCATTTTGTTTCGCACTAGACGAAATATGTACGTTTTTCGCCTGAAGCGTGAGCTATAGCGTGAAACATATTCCAGATATCACTCCTCGTCTAATGGAAAACATTTGAAGATGTGTACCTTGTATCAAGTAATTTTCGTGTTACACCCTCCACGGTCTCACAAAACATAGCTTCGTTAAACGCCACCACAACCAGAAAATCGACCATATCGTCTCGTCAGTGCTACTTTACAGCAGCAAGATTGAGTATTCACCTTCCGTAGCGACAATAAGTCGCGACTATCCTTAGACTTCCGCTTGCTTCGGTAAGAGAGCAGAAGTCGACGAGTATGAAGTGTCCGCAGCGCCACAGTTCACAGATTCGTTATATTCGCGGAACAACAGCGGGATCGAAGTATGCCCGTTTGCACAGTTGTAACAGCGGGTTCTTGATTTGCGAAGTCTGGAAACCGAACATCAACTTGGCACGTGCATAGCTCCTGATCGCTCGTTGACAGTATGCGATGGTTTTTCTTGTCAACACCGTACTTGTTTACTGTAACGCACAGCGGCCGAGTGCAATAGTACCTGGTTGAGTTTTACCTCGCTTTATATGAAAGAACACTGCTTCTCATCGCCTGCCCCTTATTGTTGTTCACAGGCGAGGTGTTTCAAATACACTACTGGCCATTAAAATTGCTATACCAAGAAGATGACGGGCTACAGACGCGGAATTTAACCGACAGGAAGAAGATGCTGTGATATGCAAATGACTACCTTTTCAGAGCATTCACACAAGGATGGCGCCGGTTGCGACACCTACAACGTGCTGACATGAGGAAAGTTTCCAACCGATTTCTCATACACAAATAGCAGTTGACCGGCGTTGCCTGGTGATTCGTTGTTGTGATGCCTCGTGTAAGGAGGAGAAATGCGTACCATCACGTTTCCGACTTTGACAACGGTCGGATTGTAGCCTATCGCGATTGCAGTTTGTCGTATCGCGACATTGCTGCTCGCGTTGGTCGAGATCCAATAACTGTTTGCAGAATATGGAATCGGTGGGTTCAAGAGGGTAATACGGAACGCCGTGCTGGATCCCAACGGCCTCGTATAACTAGCAGTCGAGATGACAGGCATCTTATCCGCACGGCTGTAACAGATCGTGCAGCCACGTCTCGATCCCTGAGTCAACAGATGGTGACGTTTGCAAGACAACAACCATCTGCACGAACAGTTCGACGACGTTTGCAGCAGCATGGACTATCAGCCCGGAGACCATGGCTACGGTTACACTAGACGCTGCATCACAGACAGGAGCGCCTGCGATGGTGTACTCAACGACGAACCTGGGTGTAAGAAAGGCAAAACGTCATTTTTTCGGCTGAATCCATGTTGTCTTTACAGCACCATGATGATCGCATCCGTGTTTGGCGACATCTCGGTAGACACACGTTGGAAGCGTGTATTCGTCGCCGCTATACTGGCGTATCACCCGTGATGGTATGGGGTGCCATTGGTTACACGTCTCGGTCACCTCTTGTTCGCATTGATGGCACTTTGAACAGTGGACGCTAAATTTCAGATGCGTTACGACCCGTGGCTCTACCCTTCATTCGATCCCTGCGAAACCCTACATTTCAGCAGGATAATGCACGACCGCATGTTGCAGGTCGTGTTCGGGCCTTTCTGGATACAGAAAATGTTCGACTGCTGCCCTGGCCAGTACATTCTCCAGATCTCTCACAACTGAAAACGTCTGGCCAATGGTGGTCCAGCAACTGACTCGTGACAATACGCCAGTAACTACTCTTGATGAACTGTGGTATCGTGTTGAAGCTGCATGGGCAGCTGTACCTGTACACGAAATCCAAGCTGTATTTGACTCAATGCCCAGGCGTATGAAGGCCGTTATTACGGTCAGAGGTGGTTGTTCTGGGTACTGATTTCTCAGGATCTATGCACCCAAATTGCGTGAAAATGTAATCACATGTCAGTTATGATATAATATATTTGTCCAATGAATGCCTGTTTATCATCTGCATTTCTTCTTGGTGCAGCAATTTTAATGGCCAGTAGTGTAATCCGACTGGTTCGCGTGCGGAAGTAGTAATTTACGCATAAACGTTTAGCGCCAGATGGTGGGACAGGTAGACGTACCTCGAGGTCTAGGACGCGCTGCGTGGCCGGGATGTCGCGGTCCTTCTTCTCCCAGCTGCGCGCCACCTCCTCCACCAGGATGTAGTCGTGCACGCGGTCGGCGCTGAGCCCCGCCTTCTGCAGCGCCTGCAGCACCACCTCCTGCGTCGTCGACTCCTGCGTGATCTTGAGGATGGTGTACGGCTCGTCGGGCATGACGCCGTACACCATGAGGAAGAACATGCGGCGCTTGAGCGGCACGCTGCCGATGGCGGCGGCGTGGTCCTTCTTGACGGCGGCGGCGGCGTCGGCGGCCAGCTCGCGGCTGTGCCTGGCCGCCCTGGCGCCCGCGGCGGACGCGGCGCCCGCGGAGACGCCGGCTGCGGCGGCGGGCGCGCGTCCCGCGTGCAGCGCGTCGCCGTTCTCGACGGAGACGCCGTCGTAGTCGAGGCTCTCCTCCTCAGCGCGCGAGTACACGAACAGCGTGGCCAGCTGCAGCGGCTGGTTCTGCGGCGAGCGCAGCCGCACGTGCCGGTAGCCGGGCCGCAGGCACTTGAGCGGCAGCACGCGTTGCGCCAGCACGTGGCTCGTGCTCGCGTCCAGCACGCTGAAGCGCAGGAACGCCAGGTCGCGGAACATCACTTGGAAGAAGAACGTGTCGTTCCAGATGGGGTTGAGCGCGTTGCGCTGCACCACCTTGGTCTTCTGCTTGTTGCAGTCCACCGGGATGCCCACCACCTCCACCTCGACGTAGGTGCTCGCCTGCAGGTTGGTCTGGTTCACGTACTGGCCCGACACGACGTTCACGAACAGGTGCGACGAGTGTAGCCCGTCGAACTCCTTGTCCCACGGGTTGAAGCGGCGGTACATCATGTGCGTGCGGTCCCACATGACGGTCGGCTTGAGCACGTAGCCGCAGCGGCCGTTCTGCTCGAACATGGCGGCGTTGAGGTGCAGCGCCGCGTCCTCCGTCTGGTAGTTGAGCGCCACCATCTGGATGCCGAACGCCCAGAAAATGACCGGGTTGAAATTGGACGAGTCGATGCGCATGCCCGCCGGGTAGGTCCGCATCAGCTGCGTCTCGGTGTGGGCGACGAGCGCGTGCGGCTGCTTGCGGCACAGCTTCTTGGCCGTGTTCTCGTTCAGCGACGAGCACTGGTAGCAGGGGTGGTTGACGTTGGGCGTGCCGCGCTGCGGCCCCGCGCCGCCGCCGCCGCCCCCGCCGGCCGCCGGGCTGGGCCCGCCGCTGCCCGCCCCCGCGCCCGGCCCGGAGCCCGCGGCGCCGCCGCCCGAGCCGACGCCGGGCGACGCCGACAGCGAGCCGGAGCCGTGCGCCGTCGGCGTCGGCGGCGCGGCGGCGGCGGCGGCGGCCGCGCTCGAGGGCAGCGTGGGCGGCGTGATGCCGCCGATGCTGCTCTTCTTGAGTGCAGGGCCGCCCACGGCCGGAGCCGTGCTCGCCGACCGCTTGCACTTGACCGAGCTGTTGGGGCTGATGGTGTTGAGTCCGCGGAACTTGATTGCCTGAGCATACAGAAACATACGAATGTAGTAGGCTCACATCTTGCTCCATCGACACTACCTCGCTCGGCTGTTATTATTGTCTATTTATTTTAGGCCAAAACAAGTGTATATATAAAACGACTGAAGCGATAAATGAAATTTTGTGCCAAGCTCGGGGTTCGAACACAGTCTCCTGCAGCCTAGGCAGTTGCACTAACACTGGCACAGTAGCTTTCCACAGTTGTAGTGATTGAGAACCGACATGTGTTTACGTAGTCAGTGCAGGTGTGGAAAGCCACTATGGCAGGGTCGCGCACTGATTAGCGCATCTGCCTAGTGAGAAGCAGACACGGGTTTAAGTCCCGGCCTTGGTACATATTTCCACTCATTCCTTCAGTCTGCATGTATACATCACATATGTTAGAGACCCGAAAAGGTCTCTGGAACCATACTGTTTCATTTAAAAAACAAGTAATAATAATAATGGGCGTATGGCATTGGTGGCTGGGAGACCCCTCGCGGGGCGGTTCGGCCGCCGCTCCACAAGTTCTTTAACGCCACTACGGCGACTTGCGAGTGAATGAGGATGAAATGATGATGAAAGACACACAACACCCAGTCATATCGAGGCAGAGAAAATCCCTGACCCCGCCGGGAATCGAACCGAACTCGGGACCCCGTGCGCGGGAAGCGAGAAAAGACCACGAATCTCGGGGAAAAAAAAAAAGTATGTCATTAAACGTTTCAGTGAGAGGATCTTACAGGGAGAGTGCAGACCATGCGATCCACCATTTTAGTAGTCAGATCACTCTAAAGTACTTAAAATAGCAGACAACAATGCGTTTAGTGCAAGTGCATCTAAATCTACGGAAGCAGAAGTCACATGCGCAGTTAATGATCACTGAAGTGTTATGATTAATTGAGTATGAAATTATCTTACTTATCCATGTTAGACAAATTATAGATAGTTTGTCTTCGATGTAACCTTGGCTGTGAGGAGAAACCGGTCAGTATCGGTCAACGGTATTCCATTTATGTCAATATTGTTACCTACGTCAGGCACCTATGCGAAAGAGTTTTTTTAAAGCGTGTGTAATGGTATAAAGTACCATTTCATCATCACTGCCAACGCTGTCACATCATTATGGGCTTATTATCTGAAAATGATGTAACCGGAGACAGTCACAAAGATTAAATAAAGCAATATTTGCCGTTTCTGGATTATTCGCCTACGCTATTATTTTGATTCATTGGCAGTCCTCGTATTTGTACAGCGAAACGAACAATCAGCATAATTAGAACAAAAAATAGCTTAAGAATAAAGAAAGAAAACACGATGGCTATGAAGAGTAACAGAAAGCGCAATAACGACTTTCTTATCAAAAAACTTACGAACGACATATCAGCGAAGTGCAAGGGTTCTCCTACCTAGGAAGCAAGATTACGCAGGAAGCCTGGTGCATATAGGATATCAAATGTGGAGTGGTACAGCAGAAGAAAGCATTCGTCAACGAAAAATTTCATCTAGTAAGAAGTAATGGTATGAAACTGAGTAAAATGCTCCTGAAAGCGTTCGACTGGAGCACGGAAGTGTGTAAAAGGAAAACAGAAACCACCAGATGTACGGAGAAGAAGAAAGAGGCAGCATTTGAAATGCGGTGCTATCGAAGAAGGAAATAAAGTGGGCAGTTAAGATACGAAATTAAAAAGTGCTATCAAGAATAAGTGACGGGAGAAGTCTATGAAGATTTCACGAGAGAATGGGACAGGTTACTAGGATATTTGTTAGGGTAGATTTGACGAGAGAAAGTGACAGGTTACCAGGATATTTGTTAGGGTATTCAGGAATAATTAGCTTCGTGCTGCAAGGAGAGGCAGACAGGAAAAAATAGAAGGTGCAGACAGAGAATGTAGTTGCTGGGGTCTTCGGTCCGAAGACTGGCTTGACGTAACTCTAGCCTGTGCAAGCGTCTTCATCTCTCGATGACTACTCCAGCGTACAAGTACTTCAACATGCTGACTGCACTCAAGAATTGTCTCCCTCTACAATTTTTAACTCCCCGCCTCTCCTCCAAACGCTTTCCTCCATTCCATATTGACGATTCATCGATAACTCAGAATGTGTCCTACCCAGTTATCCCCTCTTTTAGTCACGTATTTATCTTTTCCTGAATTCGGTTCAGTTACCATCTCGTTAGTAATCCGAGCAGTCCCTTATAAACTCCAGCATTTTTCTGAAGTACCACATTTCACAGACTTTTGTTCTCTCCTTGTCTGAACTGGTTACAGTCCCTGTTTCATTTCCGTACGAGGCTATACTCCAGACAGCTACGTAGACTTCCTAAGAATCAAACTGAAATTCGTTTTCAGCTAATTTCCCCTTTACGAAAATGTCTTTCTTGCTATTTCCAGTCTGCGTTTTATACCCTATATTTCTCCATTTTGTTACCAAAACGGCTAAATTCCTGTACTATTTTGAGCGTCAAATTTCCCTCTCTAATTCCCTGAGCACCGCCTGATTTAATTGGATTACATTTCAGTATCTTGCCTTGCTTTTGTAGAAGTTCTTCTTATAACCTCTTTTCAAGGCACTATCCACTTTCGTCACCGAGAGAGTTGAAATGTCAATGGCAAACCTCAGAGTTGCTGGTGAGCCTTTCAGGTTGTATGGTCATGGTTCACGAAACTTTTTCATTCAAAAGGTTTCATGCAGAGGGATACCTGGACTCAGCGCATGCAGGAGCACTTCTATGGTATCCAGTGCAACTTTGGACGAAATGTTACGAACGGAAAAGTTTCATGGATCACGATTATACAGCCTTGAATACTCACCAGCATCTAAGGCATCAGATACTGAAAACCTGCATTGTATAAGGCTCAGTCAAATGAAAATGAGGTAAATGGGAAAATGTAAGGAAACTTTATTATTTCAACAGTAATCGCCATAAATGTTAATACACTTATCTTACGGTGAGACAAGACGGTCAGTGTCTTCATGGAAAAACGTTTGAAGTTGCTTGCAGAACCATGATTGTACAAGGCGTGCACCTCTTGGTCCGAAGGATATCGAATTTCTTTCGTCAAGGCTCCAAAGTATGTAAATCGCATAAGGAGGGATCCGGACTGTCTAGAGGATGTGTAAGGGCTTCCTAGCGAAGCTTCTGTGGCATACTCAAAACAACTTTCGCAATATGTGGCCCTCCTACCACCGTCCATTTGTTTCGGACGAAGAGGTGCATGCCTGGATACACTCACAGTTCCGTAGGAAAGTGGCTCTGAGCACTATGCGACTTAACTTCTGAGGTCATCAGTCGCCTAGAACTTAGAACTAATTAAACCTAACTAACCTAAGGACATCACACACATCCATGCCCGAGGCAGGATTCGAACCTGCGACCGTAGCGGTCTCGCGGTTCCAAACTGCAGCGCCCAGAACCGCACGGTCACTTCGGCCGGCGTTCCGTAGGAAACAGCAAACATTTTTACATCAAGAAATTAATGGTCTTGTCTCACAGTGGCATAAATATATTAATAATTATGGCAATTACATTTGAAGTAATAAACAGTTTACTCACTTTCCTCCATCTCTCTCGATTTCATTTGACTGCTCTTACATGATAGAAACCTCCTTGAACCCTAATTCCCTTTCCAAATATTTGTTGGTTTTCTTCATAGCTTGCTTAGTGTACAGGTTCTGTAACATCGGAGAAATGCTACAACCTGACTCATCCCATTCTCAACTACTGCTTCCCTTTCTTGACCATAGACTCTTGTAACTGCCGTCTGGTTTCTGTACAGGTTGTAGATAACCTATTACACCTTGTACCATAACCTTGCTTGCTTTAAGAGGTAAAATACCTGGATGCGATTTACTTGGTGCTACATACGACAGGGTTTATGGTGTAGCAACGTACATCTGGGAAAGTGTGGAAAAGGTCCGCACTCTCTCTACCGGTACTACAAATAATATCCACGAAGTCACTGTCAGAATTGGTGAAATAACTGTTGTGAATATCTATAAACCACCAGGAACCATGTGGCCAGCACATGTGCTAAATACTGGTGACCACCTTACAGTGTACTTGGGAGACTTCTACGGACATCATGGACTACGGAAATACAAACGTAACGATGGACATCAGAACACACAGGTTGATTGGTCTGAAGAACACAGCCTCCGTCTTGTTTTTGACGCTAAAGACAAGTGTACATTCCGTTCTAGTGTCTGGAGAACAGATCACAACCTGATTTATGTTTGTGTCTTCTGACAAAAATGGACTGCTATTGTTAGTGTCAGTGAAAATCCTGCACAATTTCACGTACAGCCAACATTACCCACTGCATCTCGAAATAGCTAGCAGCGTACCTGTAATAAGATCATTTCCGTGACGTAGATGGAACATCGAAAGAGCCGAGTGGTCTGCATTTTCGGAAAATCTGGACAAATGTGTGGGATGTATACCACCAATAAGCACAAACTGTAAAAGGTCAATTGGAGCTATACTATCCACAGTAAAGAAATGTATTCCAAGGGGCTTCCGAAACGTGTATATACCCGAACGCACGGAGAAATGTGAAACCCTGTACAAACAGTTTTGAGACAAGAGTGACTGTGAAGTAGCTGACGAACTTAAGCACAGTATCGACGCACGTCGCCGTATGCATGGACTGAAACACCTGAGACCTTAGACTTCTGCATCTGATGCAGGAAAGCCTGGTCCCTGCTGAGAAAAGTTGGAAGTGCCAACCCACCAGACAGCACGATGGAGGCTGATAATCCCAAGGAATTAGCAGAAAACATTGGACTACCCTTAGAACTCCTAGGATTTGATCACATACAACTAAAGCTAAACAGGAATTGAAGGCTCTCGAACTAGTCTTTAAACATGAGTCAGACCTCCATACCATTGGTCATAAGCCTGTGATCTTCTGTGCTTTGTAAATATAGTAAATTTAATCAACTTATAATCAGAACTTCCTTTTCTGTGTGTTAAATACCTGTTGACGTATTGTTAAAGAAAAATGTTTCCTTATATGATGTGAAGTGCTCAGGAAAATCTACGAGAATTCTTCAGCTTATGTTAACATCGGCGAATCAACTCAAGAATTCCGCATCATGAGGGGTGTCAAGCAAGGCGATCACATCTCCCCAACACTGTTCTCTGCTGTATTGGAAATGGCTATGTCAAAGCTGAGCTGGGAAGATAAGGGAATTAGAATTAATGGAAGAAGGCTTACCAACTTGAGATTTGCTGATGATATTGCCTTACTGGCCAAAGACTTCGCAGAGCTCCAAAACTTAGTCATAGATCTTGCATCGGAATGTCAGCTGGTTGGCTTGAACATGAACCTTTCCAAAACAAAAGTAATGTCCAATAAATGGGTCCCAGCTAGAGATGTGAAAGTCAAGGACAGTCTATTAGAAGAGGTCAGTGAATATGTCTACCTTGGCCAGATTATAAATATGAAGGGAGACATAAGGCTAGAAATCTATCGACGCATCAAGCTTGGCTGGCAAGCATTTGGGAAGAATTCAACAGTATTCACATCAAAAATGCCAGTAAATCTGAAGAAAGCAGTATTTGATCAATGCATTGTTCCTGTGATGACGTAAGGGCTGCGAGACATGGACACTGAACTCATTTACAAAAGGGAAACTTAGGACAGCACAGAGAGTCATGGAGAGATCAATGCTGGGCTGTACAAGAAAGAATAGGAAAAGGGCAGATGACATCCGGTCTGTGACGAAGGTTAACGACATCTTAGAGACGGTAGGTTCCTTGAAATGGCTGTGGGCTGGCCACTTCGCAACAAGAAAAGACAACAGATGGACGAAGCTAGCACTGGAGTGGAGTCCGAGAGAGCACCGGAGGCCTAGAGGAAGACCACCAGACAGATGGGACAAAGACATCAAGAAGATCGCTGGTAACACCTGGCAGAGAACTGCCCAAGACCGTTCCACTTGGAGAAGACTGCTGAAAGCCTACCTGAATCCACTACTCGAAGAGGCCACATCATTTAATGATTGAATTGCCTGATGATGATCATGATGATGATGATGTGATGTGATGATGGCCTTATACTAAATAAATAACCCCTGCTACCTTCAGAATTTCAAAGTTAGTATTGCAGTCAACATTGTCAATACCTTTCTCTAAATCTCCGAAGTAAATTCTGAGTTAAGTCATAGAGTCAATCCTACATTTCTCTGGAATCCAAATTTCTTATCTTCCCCCAGGTCAACTTCTACCAGCATTTCAATTTTTCTGTGAATGACGAACTGATTACAGAACACTTTGGTGCAGTATATTAAAACATTAGCAGGACTTAAAGGTGGGAGACAGGAACAAACCAGCCAGGAACAAAAAGCACGTTACGTCCCAGTGGGGGACTGCCCTATGGGAGGGCGCCCGCCTACCTGCACGTAGACGACCATGTCGGAGAGCTCCTTGGCGATCTGGCTGCTCTGCTTCTTGGGCTTGGTGGGCGCCGGCTCCTCGTCGGTGTACCAGGCGTCTGCCGGCTGGCCGCGGGCCGCCGCCGCGCGCGCCGCGTGCCCGCCGGGCCAGGCGCCGCGCTCCAGCCGCAGGATGCTCTCGTGGCTCGACATGGAGCCCGTGCGCGACGGGCACATCGACGTCGACTTGCTCAGCGACTTGTCCTCCGTGCCGTACAGCCCCAGCAGTTTCTCTGCACACACACACGTACATCTTTACAGTTATTTAATTCCACAAAATCACATAACAGATAGCCGACCAGGGTGGCCGAGCGGTTCTAGGCACTACGGTCTGGATTCGCGAGACCGCTACAGTCGCAGGTTCGACTCCTACCTCGGGCATGGAAGTGTGTGATGTCCTTAGGTTAGTTAGCTTTAAGTAGTTCTAAGTTGTAGGGGACTGATCACCTCAGAAGTTAAGTCCCATAGTGCTCAGAGCCATTTGAACCACGCAACAGATAAGAGTGTCCTACCGGAATGCATTTTCACTCTGCAGCGGAGTGGTCGCCAATCTGAAACTTTCTGCAAGATTAAAGCTGTCTGCCGGACGGGGATTCGCACCTACGACCTTTGCCTTTCCGCAACCAAGTGCTCTACTACTCACTATCCCTCCTCTCTACTATTTTCCAAGAGTCATAAACTTGTAAGGTATGTGGCAAAACTTCCGTGAAATTTGTAAGTTAGTTAGTTACACTACTGGCCATTAAAATTGCTACACCAAGAAGAAATGCAGATGATAAACGGGCATTCATTGGACAAATATATTATATCATAACTGACATGTGATTACATTTTCACGCAATTTGGGTGCATAGATCCTGAGAAATCAGTACCCAGAACAACCACCTCTGAACGTAATAACGGCCTTGATACGCCTGGGCATTGAGTCAAACAGAGCTTGGATGGCGTGTACAGGTACAGCTGCCCATGCAACTTCAACACGATACCACAGTACATCAAGAGTAGTGACTGGCGTATTGTGACGAGCCAGTTGCTCGGCCACCATTGACCAGACGTTTTCAATTGGTGAGAGATCTGGGGAATATGCTGGTCGGGGTAGCAATCGAACATTTTCTGTATCCAGAAAGGCCCGTACAGGACCTGCAACATGCGGTCGTGCATTATCCTGCTGATATATATAGATTCGCTGGGATCGAATGAAGGGTAGAACCACGGGTCGTAACACATCTGAAATGTAACGTCCTCTGCTCAGAGTGCCGTCAATGCGAACAAGAGGTGGCCGAGACGTCTAACCAATGGCATCCGCCGGGTGATACGCCAGTATGGCGATGACGAATACATGGTTCCAATGTGCGTTCACCACGATGTCGCCAAACACGGATGCGACCATCATGATCTTGTAAAGAGAACCTGGATTCATCCGAAAAAAATGACGTTTTGCCATTCGAGCACCCAGGTTAGTCGTTGAGTACACCATCGCAGGCGCTCCTGTCTGTGATGCAGCGTCAAGGATAACCGCAGCCATGGTCTCCGGGCTGATTGTCCATGCTGCTGCAAACGTCGTCGAACTGTTCGTGCAGATGGTTGTTGTCTTGCAAACGTCCCCATCTGTTGACTCAGGGATCGAGACGTGACTGCACGATCTGTTACAGCCTTGCGGATAGGATGCTTGTCATCTCGACTGCTAGTGATACGAGACCGTTGGGATCCAGCACGACGTTCCGTATTCTCTCCTGAACCCACCGATTCCATATTCTGCTATCAATCATTGGATCTCGACCAATGCGAGCAGCAATGTCGTGATACGATAAACCGCAATCGCGATAGGCTGCTATCCGACATTTATCAAAGTCTGAAACATGATGGTACGCATTTCTCCTCTTTACACGAGGCATCACAACAACGTATCACCAGGCAACGCCGGTCAACTGCTGTTTGTGTATGAGAAATCGGCTGGAAACTTTCCTCATGTCAGCACGTTGTAGGTGTCGCTACCGGCGCCAACCTTGTGTGAATGCTCTGAAAAGCTAATCATTTGCAAATCACAGCATCTTCTTCCTGTCGGTTAAATTTCGCGTCTGTAGCACATCTTCGTGGTGTAGCAATTTTAATGACCAGTAGTGTATTTACTAGTTGCATAGATACTTGGAACGTTTCCTTTATAGTAATAATGTGGAACGAGTCAGTTTACGGGATGTGTTTACTTATTAGTGTTAACATCAAAAAAATGATTCAAATGGCTCTGTGCACTATGCTACTTAACTTCTAAGGTCATCAGTCGCCTAGAACTTAGAACTAATTAAACCTAACTAACCTAAGGACATCACACACATCCATGTCCGAGGCAGGATTCGAACCTGCGACCGTTGCGGTCGCTCGGCTCCAGACTGTAGCGCCCAGAACCGCACGGCCACTCCGGCCGGCAGTGTTAACATCAATGAACACATTATCATTTTATTCCTGCTCATACCACTACACTTTAAGAAAAGCCTTTTTTTACTGTTTACCAGGTTTGAAGTAGAAATTCGTCAATGGAATAGAAGGAGTTGTCCACGAGAAATTATTTTAAACTGCATTTGAAACTTGCTTCTCTGCCAGTCAGATATTTTATGTTATTAAGAAAATGACCAAAACTTTTTATTACTGCATATTGAATTCTTCTCTAAGCCACTGACAGCTTTAACAATGGGTAACAAAATTCATTTTCCCCTTTGCTGCTCTAGGTAAGTTCGTCACTGTTCTTCTCAAATTGTGATGGATTATGTATAGCGGATTTCGTTAATGAAAACACTTATTGTGGCGATGGAGTTAAAATGCCTAACTCCTTGAAGAGGTACGTACATGATGCCCATGGGTGAACACCGCATATCATTGCTATTGCTCGGTTTTGTGCAATCGTTACTTCATTCGTAAATGATGAGTTATCCCAGAAAGTTATTCTGTACGACATTACTGGGTGTAAATATGCAAAACATGTCAATGGGTTGATAGTTTGTTTCCAAGATTAACAATTATATGAAGAGCGAAAGTAGCTGAACTTAATTGTTTGAGAAGGTCTGTAATATGTTTTCATGAATACGTACACCTAAAATTGTGAAGTGTTATACCCTGCTTACTGACACCTGCTCATGTCCTACATCAATTGCTGGTATGACTCTCTTTCTTGAACAGAAATGAATGTAGTGTGATAGTTTAAAATTTAGGTAGAGTCCATTTTCAGAGAACCACTTAATAATTCTTTGGAAAATATCATTTAATAATTCTTCTGTTGCTTTCTCTCTAATGGGATTTATTATAACACTAGTATCATCCGCAAAAAGTACAAATTTTGCTTGTTTAATATTAAGAGGAAGGTCATTCACATGTGTAGAGAATATGAGTGGAACCAGAACTGAACCCTGTGGGACTTCCTTTGTATGTTTACCCCAGTAATTAAAATATTCTACCTTTCCAACATTGTATGAATTATTCACGGAACTTTCATATTTCTATTTGTCAAGTATGATCGAAAACAGCTGTGTGTGAAGCCAACAACTCCATAAGACTTGAGTTTTTCGAAGAGAGTATCACAATCTACACAGTCGAAGACCTTGGAGAGATCACAAAAAATACCAATTGGTGAGATGAGATACTGACAGAAGTAAAGTTGTGGATGGGAGTCGTGAATCATGGTTGGATAGCTCAGTCAGTAGAACACTACCTGCGGAAGGTAGATGTTCCAAGTTCGAATCCCAGCCTGGTATAAAGTTTCTGTCTTCCAGGAAGTTTCAAGTGGTTCTTTACACTGACACTATATGGATTGTACCCAGTATAAGTGGAGATGTATTTATATGTGGTACTTTAATATGTACACACATCAGTGTGTTGGTCGTTTTTTCTCTGTGTCAGTCTTCTGCAAACACGTCACAAACTTTACGACCTACTGTCTTCTGCACAGTCTACTGCACAATTAAGCACACTATGTCTGTCAGTATAGACAAACCTTTTTGCGTCCATGCGTCTACACTTCAACAGCTGACCTGCTGCCCAGGGGAAAATAAGCATTAATGGCTTGCTCTTGGCACATGCAGTTAAAGGTACTAACCAACCTAAAACATATGACTTGTAATGGCTATAATTATTAGTCTGCAAATGATGTGAACACTGATGTAGTGTTGTTCAGTGCATCATCCTCAGTCACCAATAGAAATATCTGCACTTATATCCATTACAACCTGCGTAGATGACACTATCAATAAATGGCAAAAGAAAATGGAAGATTCTTATGCACTGACATGTACAGTATTTAATTCACTACTTTTAGCAGATGACCAGGTAATACTGGTGGATACAGAAGATATACTACAACGAGCTGTGTACTCCTCACATTTAATGACAAAATGATATATATCCGCAAGCAAAACTAAAGTTGTGGTCTTTTGTTGGAAAGAAAATCTTTGAGCGGAAAGCATAATCGAGAATTACATATTGGATCAAGTCCATGTATTCAACTACGTGGGCTGTGATATCTGTTACACATATGACAATGATCCTGAAAAGAAACTACAAAGGTTACACATAACTGAGAAAACGTTCCTGAACAAAAACGAGGAAAGAGACAATACTGTGACTGAACCTTCATTGCTCTGTGGATCCAAAGTATTGAAGTGGCAGAAAAAGACCTTTAAGACCTCTGGCAGAATACAAATTAGAAGATAATAAGAGGAACAGCGAGATAAAAACGGTTTGGAAAGGAATGGATCAAAGCCCAATACCAAAGAGAACCCATGATTACAGACCCATGGGCAGAAGAAGGATAGGACGACCACGAACAAGATAGTGCGATCAGATTTCTATTGTTTGGTTTCGGAATGGGAAAAACTGTCTAATCCGAAAATATACATGATGATGATGATAATTCCTGAAAAGGCGAAAGGTGAGGGAGGGACTGACAGTAGAATGTTATTGTTCTTCAGTTGCGCAGTTTTAAAATTCAATCCAGTGAAAATCAACCATGCTATTTTGCCGTAAACTGAAGTGGCGAGACTGTGACCGAGTAAAGAAGAAGCTTTAAAATCGATTCACACTTGTCAGAATGAAAGGGACAGAATGTCAAAATATTTCAGAATGCTTTTCAAATGGCGGCATTCACACAGGCGTGAACGAAATGGAACAGGACTTCAGCACCAAGAACTATCGGCAGACAGTTTTGATACTAACGTGCTCACATGTTACAGTACTGGATTTCGTGCTTTTGTTTCATTTTAGTCTCGTCTGCTTTGTTTTTGTCCCCCTCCCCCCCCCCCCCCCCCTTAGCACTGCCCCTGCCGGGTAGACCGCCCATTCATCACGACGGCGCGCGGGCTCATCCGCCATCAAGGCGAAGCCAGAGGCGCGCCCTTTGGCGGCCGTATCACTTTGCTCGCCTCGTCACGAGCACCAATTGGGAAGATGGATGACAGTACTTTGTCTGGGAAGCCAACCAACAGGGCACATGTTATTGATAGGCACCGACAACCAACCACACGGATTGTCAGTATCGGTCCGCACGGCTATTTAACTGGCGCCGTAGTCAGTCAACAGCTGTTCGTATCCAGTCCGGGCGTGTGCTGTGTGGAATTTGAGTGCTAGCAGCAGTCTCAAGAGTATAAGCGCCAATCAGCAGTCCACAGCAAACAGTTCACGAGCATAGCAGCCGCCACAGCCTCTACTGTTCAGCGAAGTCAACAACGGACTTAGTAGCTCTGGACAGCGTTTATTTCTGGGAAGTGACTATATTGCATATTGGACTTACAAGGAACCCCTTGAGTCGAGGTCACAAGTTCAGTCTTTAGTAAGGGTTATTTAAAACTGCTGTGTTAACAATAATGACAGGAAAAATATTAGCTGCTTATGACACACGATTTGCACCAGGAGGGCGATTGAAAATGAGTGCCTGAGAGGACCAGAGATCAGAGTGTGTTACATTTCACAAAATGGACATCATCGACATTTAAGAAACGTACAAAACAAACAATTAACTTGCACCATGAACACCGAATGAAAAATGGTGCGCCACAGTGATCACAAATGTTTGCACCATCAAGACCGAAGGAGAACTCAGTGGGGAGTTCAGGACGTTCAGCTAGGCATACACTCTTAAAGAATGCATATAGAATCAGACTGATGTAACGGGATGATCAGAACTGATGGAATGTGATGGCATGCAGCCGAATGCGAAATAGTCTGTCATGGAGCTTATCGTGAAACTGGCTATCCTGTAAGGCGTAGCTGCAGATCGTGTGATAATGGGTTTTATAGGCACGGAAGAAACAAACATCCAGAGGCTGAATTTATCCAGTGGTTCCAGGTGGTAAGAACTGCAATGTTACACAATTTTCAGGAGGGATCGTTTGCTCTAAAGGAGTATGATTTTTATGTGCACACCAGGAATCAGGCAAAAGCAAGTAATTTTGAGAATCTATTGGCCAAAATCAATGCTCATGCCACGGTTGTAGTTCTCTTACGTCCATTTCCGCACCCTTGCTTGCTGAGACGTAAATATTTCCTTCTGCCCTTGCAAGGTCACGCACACGATAGAGAATCGTAAGGGACAGAGGACTTCCAACTTCTCGAAGCACAATACATAACTTTCCAGCCAATTTACCATCCAGAATAATAGTCATTATAATTGTATACAAATACGTTAAAGGCGTTGATGTTAGTTGGTCTTGATACGAATCTCTTCGTACCTCTAATTTCCAGTGTTCCTTCCATACGAATTTCCTCTTCAAATCACAATTGGTCGAAGCTAAAAATAGATTCCTTTCTGAACGATGGAATAATTTTGTTTATCTCATCTACAAATTTCCGGACCGATTCCGCAGTTTCCTGTGCACCATCAAGTTGACGCTTTGTTTGAAATTTCGTTAGCTTACGCGTTCCTACTCTGTAGCACTGTTTGAAGTTACGCAGCCATTCACTAAAAAAACTAAAGAAAATTCCTTCCGAACATGCCATGAAGGCCCAACGGTACTGACCGGCCACCGTGCAATCCTCAGCTCATAGGCGTCACTGGATGCGGATGTGGAGGGGCGTGTTGTCGGCACACCATTCACTGCTTCCCTTCAAACCACTGTAATCTGTGTCGCGCGCAGTTTGACGTGCATAGCGTAGTACATCACTATCTTGCACATCCTGTGAATTGTATCGAACATCATTGAAATGTGCACACACAAGTTTTTGTAACAAGTGCGCCTTGTCCTTCTTTGAACATCTATAGTTTTTCTTATGACTTCACGGTCATATTGCTGCGGACTTATTTGAAATCTGTTCATAATTTTTTTAGTATGCTAAGGATGATCAGTGGTTAGACACTGGCCTCGCATTCGGGAGGATGACGGTTCACTCCCGCGTCCGACCATCCTGATTTAGGTTTTCCGTGATTTCCCTAAATCGCTCCAGGCAAATGCCGGGATGGTTCCTTTCAAAGGGCACGACCGATTTCCTTCCCCGTCCTTCCCTAATCCGATGAGACCGATGACCTCGCTGTCTGGTCTGCTTCCCCAAACCAACCAACCTAAGGATGATCTTCCATGCACATAATTATGTTTAGTACCCCCTCCTTGGACACCAAAAGTCCATTACTATGTTTCACTGGAGGCCAGATTTTTGGCTCCCTCTCTGACAAGGATGAACTATACTTGTTAAGCACTTATCGTCATCAGTGTATTCCTCTTGTATACTGTCCGCACAGTCGAGCGTATACGACACCATACAGTCCAATGACTTATCTAGCACAAACGCTAATATTTCGTCTGTTACTTGTTTCTCACATACGAAATTCCTTGGGTTTCCTTCTGACGATATGTCAACTTCGGCAAGTGTTGTTGTAGATATAGTGCTATGTTTGCTTTATTTACCTTTGCCATTGCTCAGCTTAGTATCAACACCATTACCATTATAGCACTGTTATGAGTTACTCGTCGACTAAGCAATTCATATACACTCCTTTAGTCTCACGCTGTGCTCACCATTGGATATCTCCAGTTCCGCACCCTGTTGCCATTAGTAGCCAATATTGGGATCCCATGGAAGACAATATATGGGGCGTCGAATCCCTTTAACATCATTGGCCTCTTACAACCTCGCACTCGAAGGGTTTCTTGTTAGTCTCAGACAGGACAGAGGGATGTTAGTGTCTGACATGAACTGGATGTTATGGTTTGTGTGTTGCAGTATATGAGTATTCACGTACATTGCACTAGTTGAAATGATAGCGGTGTTCCAGAAACAATCACCATAGTGACGCAGAAAACAAACCACAATACATCAGTTTTAGTGACCATTGGGAAGATTCCATTATCACTTTAATATTTTCTTCTGCGGTTTATTCCATGAAAGAGATCAGATATCTGAAAGCGAAAAATAATTTACGTTTTACAACGAAGGACATAAATCTATGAAACCATTTTCGTCAAACAACACTTTTAACAATGGAAATGTTGGCTTTGTTTAAGGGGAGAAATACAGTTTTTACCGTTATTTGGAACTTGCACTTAGGAAGAGAAAAGCATAATGTATAAAGTAAAATGGCTGTATTAACTGCCTTCTAAATGACATTTGATGGGTTTGTATTTATATGTTTTCTCTAGAAAATAAATGTTGGTGTTTTAAAACGTTTTTAGACTTCTCTTCTAGTGTTTCATTTCTCATTGGGCTATCGCAAAACTTTTTGAAGAACATAGATTATGAATATTTCTTTGGCCATTAATAAACAAGTATAAATGCTGTTTCTTAATTGTGATGCTGTATTCCGACTTTTTGCGTCACTTGTTGTATCCCATGACCTCACTTTCACAGTCTGGTATTGAGGTAAGCGAAGTGACATTGTTTGACACAGACTTTGCGTTATGTTCTGTCCCGTTCCCTTCAACTGACGTCCAGTACGAATCGAGCATAATTCTTACAAAAAGTATCCAGTCAGTATTAATAATGCCGTTAATGGTTCTGAACCGAAGTATTGAGACTGTATCGCTTATTTCTTGGTTGTCAATAAAAAGCACATGCCCCAAGTACTTGTTGCGGCACAGTTTAATGAAGCTCCAATGGCCCATAAAAAGCAAGGTGCCTCGAGTTATCGTCGTTTAGGAGAACAGATACCGATTTGAGTTCAGACTTGGGCTGCTTAAGGTAATATATTGCAGGTGTCGATAGCAATATTCTTGAAAATAAATCCGAACTTTAGTTGAAATCGTGATTTTATTTGCCAGACGTTCGTCCCAAAATTTGACACATTAACATCATTTACTGTCACATGCTTCTACAATTACATTACAATTACATAATCGGATTAAATATGGTGGTTCGCCAACGTATATTCAATACTATATCTCGCCAGAAACCAGCAAAAAGGGATTACAAAAGCTCTCGTAAAATAATCTAAAGAACTTGGCAGTCACAGATTTCCCAGTCAGCTATTTGACCAGTAACCAAGGCACTACAGATCGACACATAGATCGATCTGAAGCAATTGATCCAATTACATTACAATGGTAATCGTTGAATGGCTGTTCATGTTTCATTTCGGCTACGATGCACACGAAATGTTGCCTGATGTTGACTGAGGCGAAAGTTTCTTATTTGTGTGGTGTCATCGAAAATCCTGCGTGTTTTTATGTTTTTTGACTGTTTTCTCAAGGGTTGAGATCGAAATATTAAGGTGTATGTCTCATCCTGTATATTATTGTGCAAAATATGATCTCTTCAAAAACCGTCAACAGTGTGATAAATGGCTTTCAATGGCGCTGCCACTGCAAGGAACAAAAATCTCGTTTTCAACATAAGCATGGTAGGGTACGATTGAACAGGTAAATGCGAATTAGAATGGGAGAAAGTGATTGTGATTTTAGGTGAGTTTGAATTTTATGCGTTTTTAACTGCAAGCACATTCAGATTATTTTAACAAGGACGCTAATAGATAATAATTGAGCATCTCTCTCTCTCTCTCTCTCTCTCTCTCTCTCTCTCTCTCTCTCTCTCTCACACACACACACACACACACACACACACACACACAATATCGGTCACAATAAAAATTCAAGTACTTGCTTCAAATTATGGCAATGGCCATGAAAGAGTAACCAGTAAAACCTTTGCAGAAAAATGCGTAAAGCCTAATCATTTATCTGGAATATCCATGACAATAAATCCCTTTCCACGAAAGCCATACTACGTTTCTACCAGACAGTAGTTTTCCAAAAAGCATTCTAAGCAGTTGAGCATTATCATTTTTTGGAATGACGGATACTGAGAAAAATATTCGGACCGAATCTGAGTCGGTATCAGAATGTGCAAAAGCTAACAAGCATTGTATTTCCTGACGGAACGGTACACTTCCATTGCTTGGAGAAGACTTCTATAACTCTATGGGCATACAGGACTAATGGATGACTCAAGATTAACGAAGGAAACCTACATCATAAACGGGACACGAACTACCAGAGTAGGATAGTTAACCGATACAGAAAAGGGTCTCACAGAGTATTCACTCCCTGGCAACTGCATGGACTAGAAATAGAACATAGACTTACAACTAGCTGAAGGATGTATGAAACACAAAAACGGGTGGACACAAGAAAGATATGGGACTCATAGTGAGTGGATGTAGAAATATTGAGAAAAAAGAATAACAAGGAAGACTAAAACTAACTAAAGGTTCTATATGCTCTTAACAGGGACAAACAAAATAACAATAAACTTAAATAAAATAAATGACCATGATACGATGGTGACATTCTCCAAACTGAACGTTGGGAGAAAGTAAAATGTGAGTGTTTCTGGAAGTGCGTCGTATTGGCGTTTCGATAAAGTAGGGACCAGTCGGCTAGTGTGATTTTTAAAAGGAGCGGACAGGGTGAATGTCATGGAGGATGGCCGTGTAAAAACACACTGTGCCTTGTGAGGGAGGAAAGAGGTAGTTGTATGGATGGAATGGTTTGTCGATGGGGAGTGTTAGTTAAAGTTTTGTGGGAGGGGGTTTTGCGTTACACCTGTGGGAATAGGTCAGGTGCTCAAAATGGTTCAAAATGGCTTTGAGCACTATGGTACTTAGCATCTGAGGTCATCAGTCCCCTAGAAGTTAGAACTACTTAAACCTACCTAACCTAAGGACATCACGAACATCCATGCCCGAGACAGAATTCGAACCTGCGACCGTAGCGGTCGCACGGTTCCAGACAGAAGCGCCTAGAGCCGCTCGGCCACTGCGGCCGGCTAGGTCAGGTGGAATAAATTAGGTTGCAGGTTGAACGTGATTGGATATGGTGTGAGATAAAATAGATTTTTATTTTCTTGGTACTTTTTCATTTCCCTGCTAACAGCTGGGAAATCTAATCATAAAGCAGATCTGATATTTCGTACGCTAGTATTTTGGTCACTAGCCGACAGTGCGAAACTGCAGCTAAACCCTTCCGGAAGTCAAGGAACGCGGTACAAACTTGTGCGCTGGCATCTACAGCCTTGCCAGCGAACGGATCAGCTAGGTTTCGAACGATCGATGTTTGTGGAAGTCACGTTGTACAGAGGATATCGCGGTCTGCGGAGACGTCAGAATACCCCACTTTAAAATATGTTTCAAAATTCTACAAAAGATTGACTTCAGCAATGTAGTTCTTTACCGATAATGGACAAAAAGGGTAATAGCCTCCATTAAACGGCAATTGTGACATACATGAATAAACGTAACAGTTTACTTGCTGCGTCAGATTCGGACAGAAACCAAAGCTTTCGATGATAGCCCTCATCATCGGAGGCTAAGTCTAACTGTCTTCAAACTGGTGCGGCTCCCAGCTTTTCTTATTCAGAAGAGCCAGGACTGTTTTAGAAAAGGAGCCCTCGGCTCCGAGATTAGCCGTCTGTCGACGGTTTTCAGAAGAAACGATTATTTTTTCCGTGATATTAGGTCAACGCTCTCTATGAAATCGAGACTCAAGACGCGATGCTATTCAACCAAGTGAAGAGGACCAGTATATAGCGTGGTTTCCATTCTGCAGTGCAGCAATTTGTCACATAGATAGTGTTCTAAACAGGCGAGGAATGAGACCACCCTCCCAGCTATCTGGAAAAATTAAGCTAATGTTGCTATCCGTTTAAGATAATCTCGGCTTGAGAGTACCAGGGATGTATGATGTTCCTTGCAAGACTGGAGAAAGTCATGCAGGCCAGTCTATAGGTACTGTTGCCGAAAGCTATGTTGAGGATCAGCGTCACCTCAAATACAGGAATTTCGAGCGATCAGCGTTGACCTAGAATACAGCTTTTTAAATATACACAAGAATTTGTCTGAACAAGAGAGCATTCTCAGGCATCGAACTAATGGGTCTCTGTGATCAGAATAGCAGCTGGAATTAGGATATGCACTCAGCAATGCATGGAAGCATTTGATAAAGAGTACAGAGGAAAGCTTCTCATAGTTTGCCGCCTAACGTAAGTGGTGGCACTGCAAGTGATGGTGGAAAAAAATGGTTCAAATGGCTCTGAGCACTATGGGACTTAACTTCTGAGGTCATCAGTACCCTAGAACTTAGAACTACTTAAACCTAAGTAACCTAAGGACATCAAACACATCCATGCCCGAGGCAGGATTCGAACCTGCGACAGTAGCGATCGCGCGGTTCAGGACTGTAGCTCCTAGAACCGCTCGGCCACCGCGGCCGGCGTGATGGTGGAGAGCAAGTGCAAACATAATCCATGGACGCATAGGGCGCCATCTCCCTGACGTTGTCCAACCAGTCAGATGGGTTGACAGAGAAGCATTGAGGTGGAGTTACATAAGATTCCATGATGCCAACTGCAGTCATAAAAATAAACTTTTATTTAGCGATCTTGCCTCTTTGATGTTTTTGCATCTATGTTTCGTATTAGTCTAGATCACCCCCGTACTTGAATAATGTCAAGCATATACAATAATGAATTGGACGTTCACGTTCAGAAAATGTCGCCATACAAATGTCGGCCTTTGAGGTGCAACTCACCGTCGATGTTCTCGTCGTCGTCGTCGTCGTCATCGTCATCGTCGTCGCTGAAGTCGTCGTTGGCGGAGCCGCCGCTGGTGATGGAGCTGGCCCTGCCCGAGGAGGGCTGCTTGCCCGAGCCGGGCCCTATGGTGGCCGCCCCCGCCAACCCCACCGCCCCCGCTCCCGCCGCCCCCGGCGCCGCGCGCACGGGCGTGTGGGAGCTGCTGCCGTGGCGCGGGGGCGGCGCCTGCGCAGACGGCGCCACGGGGATGTCGGCCGTCAGCTTCTTGTTCTTGACGAGGATGCGATAGCGCAGCTGCGCCGGCGACGGCAGCTGGCACTCGTCCGTGAAGTCCGGCTCGAATAGGAACTTGGTCACCAGCTTGTCGCCGAACACGCTCTGCAACCGACAACACGTCTGTAGATGGCGGTTTAAGCTCAAACACTGAAAAGAAAAATACCGAGGGGAAATAGCTATTTTACTGATTAGTAGTAGCAGAACCAGCTGCAGTAGTAGTAGTTACTTGAAAATCACCAATGACTGCCCTCAGGGATCAGTATGCGGACCTGTATTCTGTGACTTCATGATAGAATCCCTCCAGGAATCATTAAATGGAAGGAATGCAATTAACGAAACAGCGGCCAACGCTGATGACATCCTCCCTGTGCTACCTGCAGACTACAGAGCAAAGCTGAAGGAGAGAGTGAACGATGCACTCGAACATATGAAGCAGTGGCGTGCAGGCAGCGGATTAAAAGCCCGCACTAAATATAGTAGGAGCCTGATAATCCGTGATTCTCGGGGATATGTCAATGGCGGACTGTCATATATACCGGATTATCAAGGTCTTTGTAAAGTCTTCGTTAATAAAATGGATTTAAGTAAAACCTATTGCTTTAACGTCCAAAAACAAGTAACAGTTACTAATTAAAGCCAATAGGGGTAATACAATACAAAAAATTAAAAGCATGTGTTACGTTTCTGTAAAAACAAAACTGAATTAAAAGTCGAATGCTGTTTTGCTGTATTAAATCAGTTTAAAGCTGAAAGTTTTGGAGACGTTCAATGTACATAAATTATGTTTAGTGTGCCATTTACGAAATAAAATAAGCACCAATGAACCGGAAAGACCAAGAACAAGAAAATTAATGTTAACTGTTTATAAAAATTTGGTGCAGTTTAATTAGAATCATTGTCTTTAAGAATACGATTGAGTCCTTTAGAACATCGGAGAAATGCTAACTTGGTTCTCGGACTGAGCTATTTTTTTGACAAAAATTATTTTGTATCATGTGCAACCTCATAACTTCAGAAGCGATGTATTGTTGGTTACTCTCTGCGAATTTCAGAAAAGTGTTTTTGGCTTCTGACGTCAGCATAACAGATGTCAGTTGTATGCGTTTCATCTTTGTCAATCTGTTTCTGGTCCCTCCTGTGGGTTAAAACCACGTTGCGATATCACGTCGTCAGGTAGCTCTTCTTCGATAGCTGAATTTCTGGCAATGTCGATCCATTCGTCAACTTCTTCTGGTGAAAACGCACTCAGTCCATTAGTGGATTTCAGACCGATCAGTTGACGACTCATCATCATTTACATTGCTTTTCATGTCGGCTTCTTCGACCAGTTTATCTCGGCGAGAATATAATCGCTCAGTGAGGCAGACAATTATTACTGACGAGGCGTTGCGCCATGTTTCTCGAAGGCGTCCAACTGTACTGACAACCACGGCAGACTAAAAATCCGGGAACATTTCTGACGTATAGCGGATTAACGCCTCTGTCGGATATCGAGTGCAGGATTATCGCGGTCTTACTGTAGTTTTCCAAAACAAAAACACTCAAAATATTCCCGATGTCCTGGTGTAAATTAAAATAATAACAACAACATATTTAGCACGATATTGCAGTACCTGTGTTGTTCAGAAATACAATGCAATGTTGCTTCGGACATGCGCGCATGCAAGCGTATCATACAGGGTGTCTCACGAAAGACGCCCGGAAAGAGACCGCAGGTCGTGTGGCATCCACCGGCCGCCGCGGTGCCCGACTCTCGGACACTAATCTGCCGGTAGTTGGCTGCGCGCACGCCTCCCCTGAGTTAAGGGGACCACATCCTGCCTATCTAACCCATTTTAATTCAGGCAAGTATTTAACCCATTTCTGAAAAAAACTATTTGATGCAGGACCTTAATATTTTTACTGTATGTTACATGATGCTAATAGAGTCCACTGTACTATAATCGCCGGCTGCGGTGGCCGTGCGGTTCTAGGCGCTGCAGTCCGGGACCGTGGGACTGCTACGGTCGCAGGTTCGAATCCTGCCTCGGGCATGGATGTGTGTGATGTCCTTAGGTTAGGTTAGGTTTAAGTAGTTCTAGGTTCTAGGGGACTGATGACCTGAGATGTTAAGTCCCATAGTGCTCAGCACCAATTTTTGTACTAAAATCTACATTATCCATTTTATAGTTTTTAAGAAATACTTTTTTAAATTTATTAAGAAAAAATATTAAGTTTTTTCTGCAGAAAATTTTTTTTTGTGGACTTCCTACTGGGGGAATATTAATGAATGTAGCACCAGAGATGACTTTTTATGTTATGCAGAGTCTCTGAAAATTTCATCATTTATCTATGATGGTTTCTGATATAATGGGCATATGTACTGAAAATTTTCGTTTGTGGGAAATTGACTCTAAAGACAAACTTTTGAAATTTTTTTCTTACCGTTAATTAAAACTGTCCTGCTGCATATTATGGCCCTTCTTTGGCCTCTAGCAGGTCTTTCAGCTTCTTTTTCACCTTCCTGGATGTTTGTCTTGCTTTCTCGGCCATATTAGATGCAGACCTGTCTGCATCGGCTATCTTCATTTTATCGCAATGTTGCATCCCAGTGATCATATTTTCACCAGGATTAATTCCCAGCTTTTTCAGTACCCAACACTTTCCAATATTGCCACAATTGAATGTAATAACAGCATCATGAACTCCTAGTTTCATTGTATGCATGCCTACAAATAGCCGGCCGGTGTGGCCGTGCGGTTCTAGGCGCTACAGTCTGGAACCGCGTGACCGCTACGGTCGCAGGTTCGAATCCTACCTCGGGCATGGATGTGTGTGATGTCTTTAGGTTAGTTAGGTTTAAGTAGTTCTAAGTCCTAGGGGACTGATGACCACAGATGTTAAGTCCCATAGTGCTCAGAGCCATTTGAACAATTTTGCCTACAAATACACTTTTAGAAAGGCGGTTCCAAATTATGCTGTTGAAACATTCATTTGGGTTCTGTGTCTGCCCATGCAGTCATTTCCTTAGATGGTCAGGATGAGCCAAGTCTCTGAAAATAGGTTTAATTGCTGTTATAACAGCAGCAGGAAGAGAATGCTAGCGAGAATAAGATTCTCCAGTTGCCTGAGCCCTATTGTATTCGCACCACGAATTTTCTTCTGATGGACACAATCCATGACATGGCTTATCATCAGTAGAGGACTTACGGAAGAATATGGCCCAAACATCTCTCTTCATTGCCTCCAGATTTTCTTTATTTCTCCTAATTGCCTACCCTTAGTATACCTGTAAGTTTTCTATTTCAGTTTTAGTTAACCGACCCTGTCCGGTCAGCAATTTTCCATCCTCTAATTTTTTTCCTCTCATATCAACAGTTAGTTTTCTCAGCCTTGTTCCCAAACGTTTTTGAACATGGCCTACACATTCTATTTTGTTAATAATGGCATCTACATATGGCTTACAGTTCACAGGGGATGGGTTGACAGTCGGTGACTGAAAAGTGGGCGTGGTACGTATGCTCGTAAAAAAATTTTTTTCAGAAAAATCCTTTTCAGAGTACTTAAATAAAACCTTAATCTATTGAAATATGATGGAAACCGAAAATCGATTTTTTTCCACCTGAACCACGGTGTGGTCCCCTTAAGCATAAACAGCGTTGCCATCTGATTAATTTAAGCTTATCTGTATTTACAGTAGGTGCTCAAAATGATGTCCCTCTGTGGTAAGTGCAGCTTGACATCTGATCAACACATTAGCAAACACTCGACGAATCTCAGCTGCCGAAAATTGGGAAATCACTAGCCGAACCCTGTCTTCCAACTCTTCGAGCGTATGGGGATTGTTTGCACACACTTTGTCTTTTAACATTCCCCAAAGATAAAAATCACGCGGATTTAGATCTGGAGAACGAAGAAGCCAGTCAACTATCCTATCATAAAAAACACTTCTTATTGCCGTCATAGAAGCATTGGTGATGTCTGGTCTTTCATTGTCCTGCGTGAAATAAGTACATCTTTTCGTTAGGTGTTAGTTCTCAAAAAGAAGGATTCAGTATATTGCTCACATACCAGTCAGAACGTATTGTTTCGTGGAACAAGATTGGTTCAATAATTCGTCTTACACTAACTGCAATCCACACTCATGTTTTCACATCATGCAGTAATTCATGAGGATTTTCGAAGCTCCAACGTCGATTGTTCTGAGAATTTACGTACCCTGCAAATGCAGCTGTTCTTCATCAGACAAAAAAGCATCTCAGGATTAACTTCACCATCGTGCAATAACGACGTCGAGCAACAGTATCTGAGTTCCTCAGTTGATGCACGACCGTTATTTTGTATGGTTTCAATTTCAATTTGCGGGCAGCTCTGTGAGCAGATGCTCTTGACACACCAGTCTGAGTACGAAACGGCGTAGAGATTTTCTCTGACTTCTTTCAAAGGCCTCCCCTATCTCGTCTAATTTATTTTCGGTTAAAGCACGATGTTCCCTAGCCCTTAGTTTGTGTAACAAAGATCCCTTCTCTTGAAATTTCTTCACTAATCTACGTATCGTCGAGTCATTGGGAACATGCACATCGGAAAATTTTCTTATGAATTCAAGCCATCATTCCACCTGAGATGCTGTTTTTGTATAGTTCAACACAAAAACCACTCGTTGAATCTTCGTGTGCACCGTACCAGATGGAATCTCAGTCTTACAGTGTTTCTCCCTGAGGACCGGGGCAAGCGACATACGTATATGAAGATGGTATCTGTTCTTTCGGACAATGTCCGATATACTCGTATAGTTAAGGCTGGGTTCGAGTCCCAGTCGGGGCACACATTTTCAACTGTCCCCGTTGATGTATATCAACGCCTCTCGACAGCTTAGGGTCTTGATTTCACTACCATTTCAAGCGACATACGGGCTGGGAAAGCCCCAGACTCTGCACACTTGCAGTAATGACGCCTAGCAAGAATATTTGAAGTGATTAAACTTGACAAAAAAACTCAAGAGAAAACACCAGTACACTCGGTCGCACATAGTAGAGGGCACGCGCAAAGTATTGGTGTCCGAGAACTACGCTTAGCGACAACTTGCAGACGCAACGGCAACAACCGGCAAACGCACTGCGCGACCCGCGAATCCCTCTCGGGCGTCTTTCGTGACACACTGTACTCGTATTTATCCGGCGATAATGAGCAAGCGACTTTCAATTAAAATGTCACCCCTTTACTGGAATATACGTAAGGAACGTAGGAGTCCAGGTTGTAGACACATATAGAAGTTTGGGTCTGGCCGCGAGTCAATTTCGGGTAGCCCAATGGTAAGGCGAACGCTCATCATAAGCGGGAAATACGGTTTCGAGTCCCGGTCCCGCACATATTTTCACTGTCTTCATTCCATTATACAGCTGACGGTTGTTCATGTACATATTTAGCAGGCTGATAATAATCCAAAACATCTCAGGATAAGACAACTATAGGAAAGGTAAGCGTCAAAAGTTCTATATGCCATTGTTTAACTGTAATACATAATTTGGAGGTTAAATTCAAAGCAAATATTGAATGCAGGCGTTGCCCTAACATCCGAGTGTTGCAGATGACGAGCTGTATTAATACAGACTTGTAGCTGATTATCTTGCTAGTCACAGGGAACCAATATGTAAAAATTGGTGAGCACGTATGCAATCTAAACAAAAACAAAAACCTGGTACAACATGCTCCTAACGTACATAAAAATGGTATGAATATATTTCAGAAACAATAGAGGAAAAAATGCAGCCAAGATGAGACAAATCTGGTGAAAGATTCCTCGGGGTTAAACAAAACAAGAAGTTTGGTTTCGTGAGAAGACTGACCGTTTTTACGTTATTGTTTTCTGCAGATACGGGAACAGGACTTAATGTTTCGTTATGATAGCAGATCAGAAACTGACAAATTCAGTGCTGTAACTCCTTTGTCTATCTGACTAGAAGATAAAGGGCAAAAATATATTGAACACGGGAAGTTATTTTCTGTTGTTGCAGCCATCCGAATGGAGCGCTCCTTGAAAATAACTCCACTCTCCAGCCGCTGTCCAGAGTGGCGTAAAAGCCATCATGTATCGGGTACAGCGGTGCAGCTGGTTTCTGCAGCAAATGGCGTTAACTTCCTGGCAGTTTGCGATTCAAACGATCGCAATACAAGCACATAAATCTCCGTCTTCAATGGATTTTTAGTCTTTCATTTCTAGTCAGATCTCCAGATGAGGTATAAACTCAGATTTGTGTAATAATGATCTGCCATTTTGAAGCAAAAATCACGAACGTTTCATTAAAAGAATATATTGACCGTTGAATTTTTTGGAATACATAAATCAAGTGATCTTTAATACAGTAAGTCTTTTGGAAGACGCAACCTTCATTTTCTTGTAATTTTAATAGCTATGTGCATGCAACGTTTACAGTTGCAATAAACTGAATCTAGTTTGTCGTAAGGCAATAAGTCAAAGTCATATTACACGGTACAGTCACGTTAATGTGACCACCGTCTACGTTCGATGTCAAGCTGCAATAACAACTCACAGAAGGTAGGTGGCAGCACTAGCAGTGAAGGGTATATAATGCGTCTCGTGTGGATGCGGAAAATAGCGCACTCGTTGTCGTTATGTGGAAACGGAGCGATTTATTGGACGTCCAAATGGGCATGATCATTGGCTTTCGGTCCAAAGGTGGAAGCGTTTCCGAAATGGCTAAGTTTGTAAACTGTACGCGTGCTGACACGGTCCAAGCATACAGTGTATGGCAAAATAGCGCCAACCAAAACCTGCATCGTGGCAACTGTGATGCTCCATGGGCCAGAGATGACATGGGTTAAGACGGCTGCGAAGATGTGTACTACCAAATAGACGCGCAAGTGTTGAACAACTGACCGCCCATGTGAACCAAGGTGCTACCAACAGTGTCTCTTCAGCGACTGTTTTAGTGAACGTTGCTGCGTGCGGGTCTCCGCAGCGGGCACCTGGTTCATGCACCCATGCTGGCTGCTGTTCATCGGCTACAAAGATTTGAATTTGCTCGCCAGTACCGTAGCTGGATGTCCTCTGAGTGGCGACAGGTGGACTTTGCAGAGGAATCACGTTTTATGATTCGAACCGTCTGTAAGCATACACCCTGCAACATCCCTCGGAAGGGTACAGGTCGGAGGAGAGAGATTATGAACTGGAGAATGTTATCGTGGCATTCCCCGGGTGATCCCGTCATTTTGGAAAGCACAATAGATCAACACAAGTATGCACCCATCCTCAGGGACCATTCCCACTCCTACGTGCAGCTTGTTTTTCTTCGGCAGGAGGGCATCTACCAGCAGGACAATGCAACGTGTCACATGGCTCGCAGTGTATGCGCGTGGTTCGACGAGCGCCGGGATGATTTTTCCGTATTCTGGAGGACCACTTCGATCGGACTGTTCGCGCGATGGATCCTCAACAGAGAAACCCAGCACTGTTGGCCACTTCACTGGAGTCGGCGTGTCTCCACATCAGTATTGGTACTTTCCAGAACGTCATTGACTCTCTTGCTGCGCCTCTCACGGCGGTCCGCGTGGCGGAAGTTGGTAATTCAGGCTTTTTCAAGTGTCCACATTAATGTGAGTAGACAATGATGAGATTAGAGACAAAGCAGTGCATGACGTTAATGTTGGTATATACACTCATGCTCATAAAATAAGGATAATTGCAGAATGTTGTGCCACACAACGTGGCACTACACAAAACTTCCGCTAATAGCATAGACACAGAGGGAACACACACGACGATCTGTAAGTCCACGGTATTGGTGATAAGTTGAGAAAACCGTCCTGAAACACACGTGCTACAAAACGTCACTGTTTCCTGCGTATGTACCCCGACATCAATATGGGATATGATCACCATGCGCACGTACACAGGTCGCACAACGGGTTGGCATACTCTGGATCAGGTGGTCGAGCAGCTGCTGGGGTATATCCTCCCATTCTTGCACCAGTGCCTGTCGGATCTCCTGAAGTGTCATAGGGGTTTGAAGACGTGCAGCGTTACGTCGAGCGAGAGCATCCCAGACGTGATCGATGGGGTTTAGGTCTGGAGAACAGGCAGGCCACTCCATTCGCCTGATATCTTCTGTTTCGAGGTACTCCTCCACGATGGCAGCTCGGTGGGGCAGTGAGTTATCATGCATCAGGAGGAAGGTGTGACCCACTGCACCCTTGAAAGGCGGACATACTAGTGCAAAATGACGTCCCGATACACCTGACCAGTTACAGTTCCTCTCTCAAAGACATGCAGGGGTGTACGTGCACCAATCATAATCCCACCCCACACTGTCAAACCACGACCTCCATACAGGTCCCTTTCAAGGACATTAAGGGATTGATATCTGGTTCCTGGTTCACGGTAGATGAAAACCCGGCGAGAATCCATTGTTCAGACTATACCTGGACTCGTACGTGAACATAACCTGGGACTACTGTTCCAATGACCATGTACTGTGTTCGTGACACCAGGCTTTACGGGCTCTCCTGTGACCAGGGTTCAGTGGAATGCACCTTGCAGGTGTCTGGGCGAACAAACCATGTCTGTTCAGTCGTCTGAAGACTGTGTGTCTGGAGACAACTGCGGTAAGGTCCCGAGCAAGGCTACCTGCTGTACTCCGTGCCGTTTGCGGGCATTGATGGTGAGATATCGGTCTTTTTGTGGTGTTGTACAATGTGGGCGTCCCGTACTGTAGCGCCTGGACACGTTTCCTGTCTGCTGGAATCGTTGCCATAATCTTGAGATCACACTTCATGGCACACGGAGGGCTCGTGCTACGACCTACTGTGTTTGACCAGCCTCCAGTCGCCCTCGTATTCAACGCCTCATAACGTCATCAATATGTGTTCTTTGAGCCATTTTCAACACACAGTCACCTTTAGCACGTCTGAATACGCCTGCACACTTACTCGCTGCACCGTACTCTAACATGCACCAACACACCTCTGCGTATGTGGACTGCTGCCAGCGCCACCGTGTGACGACCGCAGGTCAAATGCACCGCATGGTCATACCCCGAGGTGATTTAAACCCGCATACCGCCCACCAGAGCTTTGTTTCACCGTGTATCAGCATTATCCTTAATGTATTAGCATGAGTGTACATTTACGCAATTAGTGCAGTGATTTTTTTCCATATTCTTGTTAACACCAGACTACATAGAAGTGTTTGGCCACACAACGATTAAATATATAATGACCCAAAACTTCATGACCACTGCCCGGCGCGACTCTGAATGCCGCCTGTTGACGTCGCAGGCACGCTACGCGATAAGGAAAGCGGAGCAGAGACGAATAGGGAATAGTTCTAACGACGTTACGGGCCGAAAAAGGGGAAATCCACGGATATAAGCGACTTTAAAAAGGGGCAAGTTGTTACGGTCCGATGCCTGGAAACGAACATCTCGAAAATGTCGAAGCAGGTCGGCTGTTCGCCTGCTACTGCCGTAAGTATTTATAGAAAGTCGTTGAAGGACGGTGAAATCACAAGTAGGCGACAAGATGTTGGACGAGCACACCTCTTTACAGGAAATAAAGGTCAGAGGCTCAGCCGTTCTGTAAAGTAGAAAAGGGAGCAATCTGCGGCAGATCTGATGGCCGACTTCAACGCTGGAGCATGGAGACGTGTGTAGTGCCTCAAGAATATCGGGGTAAATTCTAGAAACACTTGGCCTTCCACCGTCTCGAACACCCGATATTTTAGGTAGGAGTGCGGGAGAGGGAGAACGCTTCTACCGATCCACTTGTTTCTAGGTGCAGGTCGGAAGTTTGATATTAGAAGACTGTAAGAAGGGCGAGTCACTGGCGACTGTCTGTGGTGATTGTAAAAAAGACTAATAAACAATTGAATATAGATTTCTATGCACATCCATGTATTGGACTCGCTCGAGACTAGAGACTTTTATCTTACTTCATGTCTCAGCTCTGCATGGGGCAGGACGCATGTGACGTCCATAAATTATTGGATTGTTACTATGATATTGTACTTGTGTTTTGTCGGGTCTGACGTTTAAAGACACCAGTTGGCTTGCCAGAGTTTACTTACTTATGTGAAAAAGAGTAAATGTTGCTTTATGTTGATAGATGAAAATATACCAAGACTGAACTGAAAGTGTTCCACGACTACACAAATTATTTCAAGAATAGAGAAGTAGCTTAATAAATTCCTGTAATTCGCTATAGTTTTGGGAGAAGAAGCTTTTGGGAGATCGACGTGGCTGGTTACCCCGAGAAGAGAATCGGCTACACACAACGTGCAAGTTAACTGATTTGAGAGACGTGTGTGCCTTGCAACCCAATACCACACGGTCTCTTGTCGTCCGAAAAACGTTAGACGTGTTGTGGAACACACTGTTCAGTGCATATTGTTGAGCATAGAGCTCTCCAGCAGCGGGCACAGGATCATCGAGACTGGACCGTTAAACAATGTGAACGTGTTGTGTTGCCTGGTTGGATAAACCACATTTCTTGTTACATGATCGTCTCCAGATATGTCCTCATCTAGGTCGACTGCTGCTCGAAATAGCACCGCGCACGGGCACAGGCTCGTGGAGGCGGTATTACGCTATGCGGAAAATTCACGTGGGCGTCTAAGCGACCTGAGGTACTAATCGAAGGCATCACGACAACTCTGGACTGCGTGAGCATGTCTTCATTCTTGATGTCTTCGCCGACGGCGATGACTTTATTCAACTTCATAACTTTTCGTGCCACAAGCCCAAAATCATGCTACATTCATCTACATCTACATCGATACTGCGCAAATCACATTTAAGTCCCTGGCAGAGGGTTCATCGAACCACCTTCACAATTCTCTATTATTCCAATCTCGTACAGAGCGCGGAAAGAATTAACACCTATATCTTCCCGTACGAGCTCTGATTTCCCTTATTTTATCGTGGTGGTCGTTCCTCCTTATGTAGGTCGGTGTCAACAAAATATTTTCGCATTCGGAGGAGAAAGTTTGTGATTGGAATTTCGTGAAAAGATTACGTCACAACTAAAAACGACTTTCTTTTAATGATTTCCAGGCCAAATCCTGTATCATTTCTATGACAATGTCTCGCATATTTCGCGATAATACAAAACGTGCTGCCTTTCTTTGAACTTTTTCGATGTACTCCTTCAGTCCTATCTGGTAAGGATCCCACACCGCGCAGCGGTATTCTAAAAGAGGACGGACAAGTGTAGTGTAGGCAGTCTCCTTAGTAGGTCTGTTTTTTAAGTGTCCTGCCAATAAAACACAGTCTTTGGTTAGCCTTCCCCACAACATTTTCTATGTGTTCCTTCCAAATTAAGTTGTTCGCAATTGTAGGTATTTAGTTGAATTTACGGGTTTTAGATTAGACTGATTTATCGTGTAACCGAAGATTAACGAGTTCCTTTCAGCACTCATGTTGATGACCTCACACTTTTCGTTATTTAGGGTCAACTGCCACTTTTCGCACCATTCTGATATTTCTTCTAAGTCGTTTTGCAGTTTTTTTTATCTTCTGATGACTTTATTAGTCGATAAACGACAGCGTCATCTTCAAACAACTGAAGACTGCTGCTCAGATTGTCTCCCAAATCGTTTGTATAGATAAGGAACAGTAAAGGGCCTTTAACACTACCTTGGGGGACGCCAGAAATCACTTCTGTTTTACTCGATGACTTTCCGTCAGTTACTACGAACTGTGACCTCTCTGACAGGAAATCACAAATTCAGTCATAGTACTGAGACGATATTCCATAAGCACGCAATTTCACTACGAGCCGCATGTGTAGTACAGTGTCAAAAGCCTTCCGAAAACCGAGAAATACGGAATATATCTGATTTGAGGAGCATGATAATGACCTCACGTTGACGTCTCGGCCACCAAACTTTCCTGATATGAATCCGATAAAACACATCTGGGGCGCGTCCACAAACCACAGGTATTGGGTGACCTGGTGCCACATACCTTAGGAAACTTACAGACTTGCATAAGGGACGATCAAAAGAGCTTTATTTGATGGTGTTGCCGTAGCGTATATGCAACATAAAGCGACTACGATGCCGGTATATAAACAGCGTCATATAGTCAGGGGATTAGAGAGCCATTCACGTCTTCCCGACGTGCGTGCGGTAAAAGGGGAAACGTGAAAATGGCGACGTTATTACCAAACGTGTCTAAACAGAATCAATGTGCTGTTATTCCTTTCTTGGCTGCCGAAGGACAAACATAAGCAAAATCCATCGGAGAGTGAAGAATGTGATTTTTATCATCAGTGGGTTGTTGTTGTTGTTGTTGTGGTCTTCAGTCCAGAGACTGGTTTGATGCAGCTCTCCATGCTACTCTATCCTGTGCAAGACTCTTCATCTCCCAGTACCTGCTGCAACCGACATCTGTCTGAATCTGGTTACTGTATTCATCTCTTGGTCTCCCTCTGCGATTTTTACCTTCCACGCTGCCCTCCAATGCTAAATTTGTGATCCCTTGATGCCTCAGAACATGTCCTACCAACCCTACCAACCGATCCCTTCCTCCAGTCAAGTTGTGCCACAAATTTCTCTTCTCTCCAATTCTATTCAACACCTCCTTAGTAGTTATGTGATCTACCCATCTAATATTCAGCATTCTTCTGTAGCACCACATTTCGAAAGCTTCTATTGTCTTCATGTCTAAACTATTTAACGTCCACGTTTCACTTCCATCAGAGGGTTATCTGCTCAGAAATCAGTGAACGATTATCGAGTGGCAGTTATATCCGGTCGTCTCTCCTTAGAGTCGTCAGGCGCATTTTCACTAGTGTTTAGGTAGATATTTGCAGTTTAGTTTTTCCATTGTGTGGCTGGCGTCAGCCCAAATAATTTCTGCTCGTCACGTTTTTCATACGAAGCCCAGTGCCAACAGAAAAGGTCGGGTTGTTTCCCATCGCAAATAAATTTTTTTTTTAAATCAGGCTTTTGTGTTCCCATTCGACTTCAAAATTAGTCTAGCCCTGTACGTATTGGCAGGGACAGTAAACGTGAAGAATAAACGAAAATCCGACATTGACTCAATAGCGCTGCATGCCTGGCGGTAGCAGCCAGCAACGGGTGGGGCAGTGCTGTCGCGGGATGGGCGCTGGTTAGTCTTCGAGTTTAACTATCCCTGTCAATACACATCACTAGACTAATTTGGGGCCGCTCTATCGAACTGGCATGTAATATTCCGCTTTAAAAAAATATTTTGTTTATATAAGGTGTCTGTTCTTCCGGACATGTCCGAGAGAACAGACACCATATAATTCAGGCGAGGAGGACCAATGATCTCTTCAGTGCGGATGCACACAATTCTCGAACTCTTACGGGAGTCGGCGAAATGCTGCGAGTAATGAGGATAACGGCAAGGGACACAACATTAATAGTTCCTGCATAGGTTGAGAATTTGGGTCTGGATAATGCAGTGGTCAGCACATCTGCCTGGTAAGCAGGAGATACGGATTCGAGCCCCTGTCGGGCACAAATTCAACCTTTCCCACGGAACAAAATCCTTTGGGTCATAATCATTTTGTTTGTGACGGGAAAGAAACTGATGATTTCCGACGGCACTGAGTGTCGCTTCAAAGACATGATGAGCACTAATTGTTTGGGCTGACTCCAGCAAAACAGTGCAAAAACAAAATTGCAAATATCTGCTGAAACACCAAAGAAAATCCTCCTGACGACTCTTCGGAGAGCCGCGCGGGATTAGCCGAGCGGTCTGAGGCGCTGCAGACAGGGACTGTGCGGCTGGTTCCGGCGGAGGTTCGAGTCCTCCCTCGGGCATGGGTGTGTGTGTTTGTCCTTAGGATAATTTAGGATAAGTAGTCTGTAAGCTTATGGACTGATGACCTTAGCGGTTAAGTCCCATAAGATTTCACAAACATTTGAAAATTTTTTTGAACTCTTCGGAGGGACATCAGATATATAAGGGAATATCTTTGTCCATCAGTTGTGCATCACAAAGGGTGGATATGTCAGATTTATTGTGACAGTGTTTATATTGATTATTATGTGGCCATAGGCAATGAAAGTGGAACCTGTCAGGTGGATGTTAACAATACCATTTCTTCTGCCGCATTCAACAAACAAGTTCGTTTTTCTTCGCAACTTACCATGTAACTAAGACACAGGGCGACACATTTAAGTGTTTTCTATCTCCATGTCTTGGAGAAGCGAACTCGAATGCCCCGAATATTGCTAAACCACGCTTATGTAAACTTCTGCATGCCTCATCTCCAGATGAGCCTGAAAAGGCTCGAAAACTATTTGATAGAAATGAACAAATATCTTTAAGTGACTGGTCAGTTGCCTGTCTTTACATTTCAGTTAATACAGGGCTATTACAAATGATTGAAGCGATTTCATAAATTCACTGTAGCTCCATTCATTGACATATGGTCACGACACACTACAGATACGTAGAAAAACTCAAAAAATTTTTTTCGGCTGAAGCCGCACTTCAGGTTTCTGCCGCCAGAGCGCTCGAGAGCGCAGTGAGACAAAATGGCGACAGGAGCCGAGAAAGCGTATGTCGTGCTTGAAATGAACTCACATCAGTCAGTCATAACAGTGCAACGACACTTCAAGACGAAGTTCAACAAAGATCCACCAACTGCTAACTCCATTCGGCGATGGTATGCGCAGTTTAAAGCTTCTGGATGCCTCTATAAGGGGAAATCAACGGGTCAGCCTGCAGTGAGCGAAGAAACGGTTGAACGCGTGCGGGCAAGTTTCACGCGTAGCCCGCGGAAGTCGACGAATAAAGCAAGCAGGGAGCTAAACGTACCACAGCCGACGGTTTGGAAAATCTTACGGAAAAGGATAAAGCAGAAGCCTTACCGTTTACAATTGCTACAACCCCTGACACCCGATGACAAAGTCAATCGCTTTGGATTTCCGGCGCGGTTGCAACAGCTCATGGAAGAGGATGCGTTCAGTGCGAAACTTGTTTTCAGTGATGAAGCAACATTTTTTCTTAATGGTGAAGTGAACAGACACAATGTGCGAATCTGGGCGGTAGAGAATCCTCACGCATTCGTGCAGCAAATTCGCAATTCACCAAAAGTTAACGTGTTTTGTGCAATCTCACGGTTTAAAGTTTACAGCCCCTTTTTCTTCTGCGAAAAAAACGTTACAGGACACGTGTATCTGGACATGCTGGAAAATTGGCTCATGCCACATCTGGAGCCCGACAGCGCCGACTTCATCTTTCAACAGGATGGTGCTCCACCGCACTTCCATCAAGATGTTCGGCATTTCTTAAATAGGAGATTGGAAAACCGATGGATCGGCCGTGGTGGAGATCATGATCAGCAATTCATGTCATGGCCTCCACGCTCTCCCGCCTTAACCCCGTGCGATTTCTTTCTGTGGGGTTATGTGAAAGATTCAGTGTTTAAACCTCCTCTACCAAGAAACGTGCCAGAACTGCGAGCTCGCATCAACGATGCTTTCGAACTCATTGATGGGGACATGCTGCGCCGAGTGTGGGAGGAACTTGATTATCGGCTTGATGTCTGCCGAATCACTAAAGGGGCACATATCGAACATTTGTGAATGCCTAAAAAAACTTTTTGAGTTTTTGTATGTGTGTGCAAAGCATTGTGAAAATATCTCAAATAATAAAGTTATTGTAGAGCTGTGAAATCGCTTCAATCATTTGTAATAACCCTGTATACAGTTACGGTTTCCTATATTATCTATAATCGACAAACGAAATTAGAGATTAAGAGTTAAGTACCAAGAACATTTAAAACATTTACGAAGGCTCACCTGGAATATTTGTGCCATCCGAGTTTGTTGCTGAACGGAGCAGTGGTTCTCTATGGACAGGATGACGGGGTACGGCGACGTGACAAAGGCACTCCTGTTAATGGCTTCGACGACTGACCTGAACGGTATCTTGGTGGTGAACGTGTGCCCGTGGTAAATGAGCGGCGAGCCGTCATCTCCATCCCAGCAGTCCAGCTCCACACACCTGCATCCTGTTAGTAGCACCTGCAGGAAGTTGTTTAATTATTGTTCTCAAATTATTTCATAAATTAGTTTAACGAAGGCTGCTTGTCTAAGGAAGACATGGGAATAATACAACTTAGAAAAGCTATCGGGGCGGGGGGGGGGGGGGGGGGTGGAGGTAGTAGTGATACAAACTGATACAAATATATTTCCCTGACAAACTTCAGAATATTGTCAAACTGCACAATGCAATGCAATTAATTGTAAATTTCTCTCGCCACAGTGGAAGAAATATCGGAAAAGAACAAAAGACAGACATTTTTAATTATAAATTAACAGTGAATCACGTATAAGGAAGCTTAAAACGCAAAACAAGTTTACACAACTATTTTTTCAAATACGGTACCGAAACAGTGTAACAAACAGTACCTCCCGGGAAATTATAATATTTTTCTCAAGTTTATATTAGCTTGATAAAATTATCCATGAATAGTGTAATAATGAAACAAGAGATGAAGTGATTTCCTTGATGACATGGAGAATTCTTTGTGTTGTGTTAGAGAAAAGCTCCAACACGGGCATGATGCGACAATGACAATTAAAAAGTAAAACATAATGGAGAGGTACCTACTAGTGATTAAAGAATAAACTAATAGACCAGAAATTTATAAAATAGAGTAAAAGTAAGTGTGATATGCAAGTGATTAATTTGAGAAAGATCACTGAATGTGCAGGAATATATTTTCAAATTAGTTGTCTGGTAAAATATCTTAATTTCGCTACTCATCAGTAACTAATGTTCTAGTATAATAATGTTAAAAACAAGTAACATTTAAGAAAAAAAAGCCACGGTACTCTTAACTGTAATGCCAGTCAGCAATCGTACTCATCAGAGCGAATGGATTTAAGGAAAACGCTGATGATCTAGTACCTGACTATATAGCTCGACAGAAGATTCCCCTTTCAGTTGATGGCCTGTGAGGTACGTATTATGGGAAGATGCAATATAATAATGCGACAACGGTTGGTCCATTTCACTTTCTTCTGGGCCCATTCTTTCACTGATAAAGGCGTAGTTGTCCTTGTCCATCATATACCTCGCAAAGCCCTCAAAAGAAAAGCAGTTCTGACTTCGCAACAGAGGATCTGGTTCGTGCCTCTGAAACAATCGAGTATTTTATGAGACACTTTGCACATGAAACACAGTGAAACAAGAAATATAAATAAAGGAATCATTGGCGTGTAGCTTAAAGTGAACAATAACAGTACTGAATGTACACTATTTTGTTTCTCATTTGAAACGAATTCCAGAACAATTATTTTCAAAACTGATACAAGCATAGTTATAGGAGAAGATTCTGTGTGGCTTTTATGATATTAAAAGGAGAGTTCAACACCAGTAATACCAAAGCCAAAAGTACTTTGTGCAGAGCTATATGTGAAATAAGTGTGAAGTAAGGAATATTTGTGGTCGAGACGAATTTCTGATACTTGTCGTCGTTTTTGACCTGTAACGTTGAGATGTTAGTCTTTTTTATTGCGAAATCTGTCCGAGTACCGTACCGGTTTTTGCTGATATTTTTGAAGGTAGCTTCGGCATCGATAGTGAGTTATATAGCTAACACCATTTTTATGATACTACAGGACACTAGCGCGACTCACTTGCAGTATTGTTCGAGTGTTTGGCATCCAGACCAGGTCGGGTTTAACGGAGACTTTGAAGCAATTCAGAGGCGGGCTCCTTGATTTGTCATCGTCAGGTTCTAACAACACGCAAGTATTACGGAAATGCTTCAGGAACTAAAATGGGAATCACTGAAGGGAAGGCGACGTTCTTTTCGGGGAACACTATTGCGAAAATTTTGAGAACCAGCATTTGAGGCCGACTGCAGAACGATTCTACTGCCGGTAACGTACATTTCATTTAAGGAACGTGAAGATAAGACTAGAGAGATTAGGGCTCGTGAAGAGGAGTGTATGCAGCTGCTTTTCCTCGCTCTTTTTGCGAGTGAAACAAAGGAAATGACTAATAGTGGTGTAGGGTATTCTCCGCCACGCACCATGCTGTGGCTTGCAGTGTGTGTGTGTGTGTAGATTAGATTTAGATCTATTTAACATTACATATTTCTGGTTTATGAACTGTACAGTAGCCTGCACACCAGGTATAGAGCTTTTTGTATGACGGACGGTCCGTTCTCTTTCCGATAAGTGCTTCTTTTATAGATGAGTATCACAGTTGTAACTGATGCTATTTTTTCCGGCGTACAGAATTCGAGTAATGAAACTGCGTAACATTTACACTTTAAAACACGGTCAAAGAAATGCCTTTATACTCGCTACGTTTAGTCACCTTGTTCATAGCGTCGTTGCTCAAATTGGGTGCGTAATACCGCTGTCTCCTCTTTATCTAATATTTGCAATTGATGTGTATTCACCATGTTAGCTATGGCAGCACGTGAGTACTGGTCTCTCAACATCCATTTCTTGATTTCTCATAGTATATACATTTTTATTCTGTGTTTTGTGTTGGCATCGACTGACTACTTAAAGTGCGTAACAAAGGGGAGTGCAAATGAGGCTATTAGCGAAAATCTCGTTACTCCTCAGACCTATCCTTTTAGCTACAGCTACTCCTAACGCTCAGTGATTCGTACTTTTTACTATCTATATATTTTATTTTTGTCCATGCACATTTCTCTTGCTTCATTTTCATGATGAGTGTTGAGTATTGGTAATACTGACGGGAATTTGCAGTACCATCACTTTGTGCAGCTCTGAGTATATGTTTTTTGTTTAAACGGGTGGCTGTGGTCTTCAGCCAGATGGTATGACAGTCAAAATTTTTTCAAAATTTTTGTCGTTATTGTCTCCCTACATTTTATTCTTTGTTTTGTTTTTCTTTTTTCATTTTCACTCTGAAGCGTCTGAAATATCTCTTGCTCTTCGAATCTGATAATAAGTCGTTGGCATTTTCATACAGTCATGTCTATTTTTCCTTTCCATTATGAACATCGTAATCCCAATAACTACTCGCCCGTCACAAGCACCTCATCGCTGTCATTGTCAATGACACCCATTCATTTTTCCATATTTTTCCTGAGTCACCTTTTGTTAATGCTGCCTGAGGTGAAGTGACATTTCAAAGTTCCAGCTCTGGAAATGTGAATAACTATTTTGTTCGAGCATTGCACTAGCCAGTTCATGAACTCCATTTTGTTTAGTTAAACAGCAGTTTATCTTTTAAAAGTAAATTGCGTGTGTACATTTCATCTTTCTGTCTTGAATCATCCCTCAGAAGCTTGTAATCTCCCCCACGGAAAATTACCCTCTACCACGCAATAATTAATAATTATCAATCAAATCATCCACATTTATTCACTTTTGGAAAGTATCTGATAGGATTTTCTAGTAATATATGCGCCGACAGCTCGTCGACGCCAAGATATTTTTCTAGTATGTTTATTCTTTGGAAGAACAGAGATACATATATGTACTCTCCATTGTTGTTAGGGACGGATAACTAGGACAGCTTCGGAAGTATCTGTTGGAAGATTGTCGGGTTGCTAAAAGAGACATATTTGCTCTTCTTCTCGCTAAAGCGAGCTATTAACGTTTGTGCCACTAGCGGGTTATTTGAAGAGAGAGAAAAACTGTAAACGCAAATTAAGTAAGACTTGGAATCAACAGAAAACGGAACATGTAATGGAGATGGATTGAATATACAATTTTCCTCAGAAATAAGGTTTGTGACCCTTTTATTCTAGAGTGAATGACGAATGAGTTCTCTGTCTGAATCATTGATGATTGTCTTGGCCCTGTAATTAGTGGGGAAGTTTCAGTTGTGACGAAGAGAGCCTGCAATCACCGAGATTTTATAAAATCGTCCAAAAAGGCTTCGGACACATCTGAAATTCTAAATCTGTCGTAAAATGAACGAATTGTTCAAACGATCGATTTTCCCAACTGAATGCAGCGCTTAACAATAATAACAGATATAAAGATCTTTTACAGCAAGCCAGCCGCTGAATATTAAGACGAAGGGCTCCACCAGAGATTCTATTGGGCTGAGTTCACGTAATGAAATATTATATTTAAAACTGTATATAGATAAAGGACAGCGAGAGAAAGAGAGAGAGAGAGAGAGAGAGAGAGAGAGAGAGAGAGCGAATGAAATTAGAGAAAATACGCAGAATCCTCCATTAGTATAATTGTTTGCCTGTCTTATCACGGATCAGCCTAAAGATAAAACAGGAGGCCCTTACTTTACTGTACAGGTTTATGTGTGAGAGACATTACACCAAGTTAGCGGCAAGCTGCATTCACATACTTTCATCATTTACAGTATAATCCATTATAAGCTCTAGTAATTCCCTACAGAAGAACTGATCACACCTTTCCAATTATTACCTACAGACAGAAGAGAAATGTCCTGCAAGTGATCCATTGCATCGTAACTATAGTGTTCTCATACACAGGTCAATTTATATCAACATGATACCCTTGGGTGTTTCTCTCATCGAACATGGGGAATTACAAGCAAGAAATGTCAACTGTAGTTCTTGCTTTTACCACTCTTGCGTCACCACTCTTAACACGTTCTAACAGCTTTTCTCGAGCTATACAGTTCTTACCATTGCCATAAGACGAAGTTTTTAAAATTTCATCTCTGTCTCTAATCGTTGTTCTAATTTCTTTTGGATCATACCGTTTGTCTAAACGTGGTGTATTTTACTATCGACTTTATCACTTTGTATTATCATAGCAATTTTCCTCGTACATTTTGAAAATTAAACTTATATTCAAGAGGCAGTTTGATCACATTCCTTCTATTTTGGTTTTGTCTTTTAATTTCCATTTTCTGACACGTATTTTACTTGTCTGTTTTTCATGGAAGTATTGTATTCTGTAATTGTCACTTTCAGCTATTATGAGCTTAGAGTTCTGTATTAACTGAACACCGGTATAAGGGATACAGCACTATCTTCTGGTCCCCTATTTTGACGGTTCACATGCAAAAACACAGAGGAAGACTATTAATCATTACAAAATTATTTTTTAAACTGTGTTAAAGTGTAGCGACGACGATACTTCAATGAAGGAGATATCTTATACTTTTCTCACCAGCGAATAATTATTCCCCATTTTCAGCCCTTAAACGGAAACTGGCAGCAAACTATAAGCCAATATTATTGATTTTTTAATATGCCACATTTCAACAGTTTTCGGATAGCTACTGTACGTGGATTAAAACGCCATATACTTTTCACAAATCGACGTTTTACTTCCAGCAACAATATTTTCAGTTATTTAGTTTCATGATCACGCAAACAGTAAATAAGTTAAAGTGTAGAAAGGTAATGACCCTCCTCTGTAATCCGTAAAACAGTATAAAGTGCCCGAGAGAAGCACTTCATTATAACATGCATATTTCGATTTCCTTTATGAATAGGGCTTTGATAGTGCGAGTGCTAATATAATGTTGCATAAGAGGATACTGCCGCGATTTAAGCTCTATGGACTTTTATGGATCTTATGAATGTTACCAGCAACAGCCCTAACAATAGGATCTTGGTTTTATCTAAGTAAGACACCATGAAGCCGTTTGCGTCTTTTTCCGAATATCTGTAGTTTCTGTTTTTCAGCATTTACGTAACCTTCCAGCTAAATAGATAAGTAACCGTTTCTTAGAGTAGACCAAAGATCATTTCCGCATTTGTCGAACCTGATGTGAATTCCATTTAGCTGAGTAGTAATTTATCGTAGTTCTTATCAGTCCCTTTGGTAAATAATTGCGGTTTGTCAGTATCATACCAACAACTCAAAGCCTGTTATTTGCTCTGCCGAAGATTTAATATATGTCATCACTGTAGTTCGCTTCTACAAACATTCTTAGTTCAAGATCGATGGCATGATGAAAAATAAAGCGTCTGAGAAAGTAGTTCTGTTATAATTGTTCACGTTTGTCTTGATACTGCATGTTTCAAACCTGCCTGAAAGTGATCCACGCTGTTGGAGACTTCATCAAAGACCATAAATATTCCTTTCATTTAGAAGAAATGCTGGTTCCACTTCCTGAAATGGAAGCTAAGGCGATTATAGAAATTAACGCAGTAGACTTTTTATATAAATATTGAAATAGATGTATCCTCTTTGGTGGGAGGAACGAAAGGAATCACATTTCTCAGAAATACAGCTGTCAAGAGGATCATTGACGTAGCCCATGGTCGTTAGCACCGATTCAGATATAATAGTTCACTTCTCTAGAGGACATGTAATACCTACAGACACCAGGGATGAAGTTGGAGAAATAATTGTTCTATGTCGCAAACTATAAAGTAGTATTGTTCACTGTCAGTGAATTACGTAAAAAAACTTTTGGTGAAATATTCAGCAGTTAAAAGTGCTTCTGTACAAACGATTCCTGCCTGGCGCTTTATTACAATGTAGTGCAAGGTTTTCGGCAAAGTATAGTATGCCTTCTGTATCACTGACTCTTCGGCAACTTAAGTTGAATAATTCAAGATTTTAAATTTCCACATGAAAAAAATCGGAGGCATTCCTTTCCAGCACGCTCTCGTACACAGAGGACCAAATTAATTTGATACGCTTTAGCTGTGTTTGTGTTGTCGTTTCAAAGGAAACGGGAAACAGATAGAACAGAAACATTAAATACTCACCTGTATTAACGCTTTTATTTCGTCTTCTGTCCTCTGCTCCATTTGGCGGGTTTCTAAAAATTTTGAAAACGTCTGCATAGTTATCACTTGTGATTTCGAGGTGTCCATTCCGGCACAGTTGGTTACAATACTAGCCGTTGCTATCGCGTCGAAGATTTTCTTCTTTTGTAGGGTCCCAGAGCTTCGGTACTCGTAAAGATCCAAGGAGCTGTTTCTTGTGAGCAGTCCTGTGAAATGCAGAACTTAAGTTTCCCACAAACATTTCGTCTAACATGCAAACTTTTCACATTCAAACCGTGGCATGCAAATGTAGCATTTTGCTCTGCAGTGGAAACGGCAGTCAGAGATACATTGTTAAACAAAGAAACGCAAACTCTTGTGTGCAGCTTACCTATTTTCTGAGGAGGTTTCATTAGGTGTTCAGGAGAACTCTTCAGACTGCCATCATTAAGAGAACTGTCGGACATACTTCTGCATGTTATAGCCAGTTGATCGAACAAGTCTCGCAAATCCTTCCTTGCTCTTAAGCTGAAATGAAGAAAATTAAGTTGTCAGAATCGTTTGAAAAATGATAAGGACTGTCCAGGAACGAATCTGATTGAGAATTGGAATTTCTTTCTTTTAACGCAGAGGTATGAAACATGAAAAATCTGCTACAATTTTTCGTCTGTATTGTGGCTAATCGTGTATGGCAGATTTGTAGCATGGCAACCACGCTGTAGAACTGTATAAATATCTCCTACTCCCTTTTTTATTTTCTTATGTCAGAGTAAATAATATTGATTCAATTAAATTGCTGTCAATAACAGGGACAACTAAAGGCTTCACCTAAATTTAATTCAAAAGAATCATGCCACACATAAGGTGACATAATGATGCTATGTTTTTCTCAATCTATTTCTTTTTTAAATTTTAATAGTAATAATGGCAAAGAGCACAAGAAAGGACGTGCGCACGCATACGTAAACGTTGCGTAGAAAAGGCTCCGCCAACACACGTGGCCGAAAACGATTGGAGTGTAAGGTGCACGAGAAATAAGCTTCTTTCGAGAATGGTCCAGAAGGTTCTTGGCGCATGTAGATCTCCCAAGGCGTGAAAAACGTGCGGGACGTATCTGTGCAAGGGGAACCTCTACAGGAGGTGTGCTGTTCAATACAGAGAGATATCGCAGTCATAAGGAAATTATAGTATTTTATTCACCCTACATGTTACAGAGAATTGAGCTGAACAAAAGCTGAAGAAGAAAATTGAGAATGTGAACTAATTAGGTAAATTTCACTGTCACAACAAACTTTAATTCATTACTTAGTAAATTTGAGATTGGCTTTTATCGTTTACGTCGCCGAACTGCACATAGGTGGCGTGTGTGCGTCACCTAACGCTTTGGCGCGCAGTCTGACTCCGTCATGTAAGGACGCGTGTATTAATGCTTCGCAATATGTTAGCCTCGGACATAACAAATACTTTTACAAGTGATAATGCTTGAGGACATTGCGGTGAGTTCCCGAAGTAATTTCTGAACAGTAGTTGGTTTTTAGCTTCGCACAGATACAGGTAAGCTATTTGTCGATGAGGTAATGTACCTTGCAGTGTGAAAAAGTATAATTTTCGCCTGTGAAGTTATTTAGAATGATCGTGGTACTGCGTTCTCAAAACAAGATGCTGCTATATCACAGTGGGAAAGTCATTCTGACGCTTGGCTGAGAATCTGCACTATTTTCGATGTTAGCCAAGGCACATGTTTGCTTATTTTCGCTCACGCTGATGGCGTACTGTTCGCGTGATGAAGTTTTAGCTACAGACAGTTTGTTTAGAGCTCACAGGTGAGCAAGTCTTCCATTTCACAGTTCAGTTTCACGTTATGCTTTGCAAGGATAGTATAAATAACAGTGTGGCAGTGTGTGTTTCATTTCATATTATTTATCAGTTTATAGTCCCAAATATCTTTTAAATTCAGGATCCTGTTGAAGGTTATTTTCAGTCATATTCTAACTAACGTATTATTAATTATCAGGCAGAGAGTACTTGGCTCACGATTTTTCGAATGTAATATGACTGACGGGGAAATCATAAGATGCGTTGGCGAAGGCATACGCCGCAGACCAACATCTTTCGTGTGTTATTGTTAATTACAAAGTGCCTAATACGACTGTACTTACCAATCCCTTATATTCACGTGCAGCCGATAAGGAGAGGCTTACGCTTCTGGACATTAAATATAATCTTCATTAGAGTCTCGGCTACATTATTTTAGTGGTTAAATATCTCCTTCCCTGGCAAAATCTTAAAAACTCTCCACTAGGGAACTAAGGCGTCTAACAGCGGAAGCGTAGCAGCTGGTTTGCTCTTGACTGTAAAGACAACTCATTAATTGGGACTGATTTTTTTCTATGTAGCAATCATTTTTCTGTTCAACTTATTCAGGCCGATGGATACAGATGCTTGTCCAAAAATATGTAAAGTTCTACATGAGCCTGAACGACACAGTTCCTTTATCTCTTACTGATAGTTCTTGTAGTAATCTCAAGATCTGGGCCGTTGACGTAAATGTGACTTGATTTGCACGTAACTTATTTAAATTCGTTCTCAAAACAAGTTCATTCTGTTTTCTTTTTTCTGAAGAGTAGTGTTTCGTAATTCCCTTTAACCAAAAGTATCAAATTTTGTATGAAGAATGAGTTCGCACTATCTGTTGGTTCGTAAAAAGCAGGACTAAAATTTAGTCAATATTTTTATCTTCAAAGACAGGCAGTTTCTTCAGTTTCCCGTAAAATCATTCCTTGACCAAAATACGCCATAAACGGTTATTTTTCTGTAGTGTCGGCTTGTTGTCTACCTATTTTATGTGTGTATAAAACATTTGTCAAGCTTGATCACAGAACTACGTGCAATGTGACAGAACTTTTCTTCATTCCAAAACCGACAAATTTAGCTGACTTTCTCCAAGTTAAGAAAGCTCTTGGTTCAGAGCTGTTGGTATACTTTGTTGTTTCTACTATAATTTAGGTTATTTTTATTTATTTATATAAATATCTTGGGACAGATTTTATAAACAGATTCGTGTTATTCGTAGTTTATTCCTTATTCTTTTCTCTTTTCTTGTCTTCCCTTTCCCTTTGTAATCTGTACCTCGCTCTTTTGTAATCAGCTCAACAGCTAAGTGATACGTCAAACTGTATCTCGGTGTACAGTATTATTTTTAATGACATCCACTCTTGCTATAGAGTTCATTCATATTGACTATTGTACTAGTTGTTGTTATTGCTGTTTTACCATTTGTAACTGTACTTTCCTATTTCTCTGCATTCCTCATTGCTTATTACCAACTAGTTTTTGTGGCATCCTTCGACACCGGTACCAAGCCAAGCCAGACCACGTTCAGAAGTGATTGCACCGCCAATCGGACGCCGCACTTCGCACCTGGCCAGTCTAGCTTGCAGTCTGTTTTTGGCGCCTCGACACACAGCCTCCGATCTGCAGTGTATCTGTGGACTTGACCTGACTCACGGACTTGTACTGTTTGGTGACTTGGATTTGTCATTAGAAACCGAATTAAGTAAAACAAAGGTTATGATACACCACTTGCGGATTTCATTCTTGTGCTCTCTGTCATAGCTCCACTAACTCCTTGGTATCCATTACGGGCCGACCAAACAGTTTTTATGGCTTTCCCTTGTGCAGTTGCTTGCATATGCTACTACAATTTACTGCATGAGATCCGCTTTTCTATTATCAGGATCAACACACAAATTCAGTAAGAATTATTTTACACATTGACACTTGAATATTTTTATTTGGGCAACAAGTCTGCAGTTACATACGATATCATTATTGACAAAATATACTGAAGAAATGGTGTGTAACAATTATTACAGTTACAGTATGTTGATAATTTTTACTTCGTGGATCTTCTAATTACAACTGAATGAAACACAATTTTTGTGCCATGCGCATATCGCTTTATTCTTTGCAAACATCTTCAGTGGCTTGGAATACATACATATTTTTGTTTACACTACATAGTTTACATTTAGAACGTTGTATACATAGGTTGCAAACAGTTCTGGTACTTTTTGCATTTCTACGATGCAGTAATAACTTAACGTTCCACTTACAGATTTCGTTGATGATGATCTACATGTTGTGATTTTGTTCCTTTGTTATCGCTGCCCTGCTTCTTACAAGTACCGTTTGAAATTTTGCTTCTTAGACTTCACAGCACTAGAAACTGAAGAGTTTTTTTGATGTTATGTTTTGGTTGACGTTGCCAATTGTCTAATGTTATTGCCAACTGTCGAATGTTACTCCAGATAATGAATGTGTTTTTGTGGTATCTGTAATCCGTTTGTGTTTGCAATTGTGCGTGTGTGTATGTGTGTGGGTGTGTGTGTGTGCCAAATAGTACTTGTTTTGTTTTGGTATGATTAGGTGATAATATTATTTTTTATTAATAACGGTGTGTGTGTGTGTGTGTGTGTGTGTGTGTGTGTGTGTGTGTGTGTGTGTGTGTGTGTGACAGAGAGAGAGAGAGAGAGAGAGAGAGAGAGAGAGAGAGTACAAGTGGAATGATTTTTATCGTGTCTTTCTTTTACTAAGTTTTGCAGAGATTCTGTAACAAAATTTCAAATTACAGTTATAAGAAGGAGAAAATAAAATTTCAAATGGCAATTACGTGAAGCAGAACAGCGATAACAAAGGAACAAAAACACAACATATACGTCAATATCCACGAAATCTGTAAATAGAACTTCAAATTATTACTGCAGCACAGAGGATCAAAAAGTGCCACAACTGTTTGTAACCTATATAGACAACATCCTAAACGTAAACTAAATAGTATAAACAAGAATGTGTACAAGTTCCAGGCCATTTAAGACGCCTTGCAAAGAATCAAGACGAAACACGTATGGCAAAAAAAAAAAAAAAAACACCGTTTCTTTCAGTTAGAATTACACGGCACACAAAGTGTAAATTATCCACATACCGCAAAATTATAGGCAACTGTGGGCGATACGACAACAAAATTTGAAAATGATTACCTTGTTTACTCTTCAGCTATAGTTTGAGATTTCGGAAAGTAAAAGCTACAAAGCGAGAGGGAATCAAGAAGAGGTGTCTCGTCAGATATTGGGCTAAGTTATATAAAATAATATCAAATCACACTACGTTTACCTGAACGAACGAAAAAGAGCCACAAAGTCAACGAAGTCCAGCTGTGTTTCGTGAGTGATGGACCCAGCTCTGAAATGTCGCATCTGCCATATCTGTTCGGGAAGAGTGGACTTCCCTCGATCCCTGTGAAACGAAAAACAAGATTATCATGTTAGCAGTACATTCGGAATGTTATGAGACATCTGATGTAATTGAGAGTCAAGAAATGTAAAGGTTAAGCTTCTACATTGAAAGCATCACTTGGAAAATCTTATTTAAATTCGTTTGAAGACAGCATTTCCCTCGTTTAATTAATGTCATTTCATATCTCACAGGATTACTCCAAGTACTTATTTATGTTCATTAAGTAGGATTCGTCAGATGCCAAGCCCCGATAGCTGAGTGATCAGCGTGACGGATTGCCATCCTACCAGCCCGGGTTCGATTCCCGGCTGGGTCGGGGATTTTCTCCGCTCAGGGACTGGGTGTTGTGCTGTATTCATCATCATTTCATCCCCATCCGGCGCGCAGGTCGCCCAATGTGGCGTCGACTGCAACAAGACCTGCACCAAGGCGGCCGGACCTGCCCCGCAAGGGGCCACCCGGCCAATGACGCAATTTCCATTGTCAGATGCCAAAATTGGATAGTCTTCGTCAGATATCGAACTGTGAGATTCAGGAAGCAAAAGTAGACAATATTATGAAAAATTTTGGGTATGTTTTTCGGGCATGAACCTCTCGATCCGTACGTCCTTGTTCGGGATCGCAGTCTCGTACAACACAGAACGCAGAGTAATGCAACCCTCAGTACCGTGGCGCTGCAGGAACTGTTCAACGCTTCGTCCCTGTGCCGCTCTTCCGCTACGGTCAGTGGACTCACACAGAAAGTGCACACCGACCAACTCTTCACCAGTAAACCTATCAATACTGATAGGTATCACTCTTAACGTACAACCAACCTCACCGGAAAAAACAAACCCGAAACAGAACAAAGCAGAACGGAATGCCAGCTTGAAGCCGAAGAGAAAACTGGCCGTTACAGTTTACAACAGCAATCATCGTGAGCGAAAGAAACAAGTTTGTTTCCAAGCAAGGCAAACAGCGCGTATAGCGCTGTTGTGCAGATATTTTCAGTGAGCAGATACGCAAAGATGAATAGGGGTAAGAAATCAGAGGCCGGCCGTTGTGGCCGAGCGATTCTAGGCGCTTCAATCCGTAACCGTGCTCCTGCTACGGTCGCAGGTTCGAATCCTGCCTCGGGCATGGATGTGTGTGATGTTCTTATGTTAGTTAGGTTTACGTAGTTCTAAGTCTAGGGGACTGATGACCTCAGATGTTAAGTCCCATGGTGCTCAGAGCCATTAAGAAATCAGTCCAAATACAATTACTCTGTAGCGAACCACTGGAGACCAAGAGCCCCCTATGCCAAAATGCTCAGAAAACATTCCCGAACACCTTACAGAGTATTGTCGGTGGAGTTCTCTTTCAAGCTGCATATTACGACACTTCCGAGGGGTACGTCCAAAGTTTCGTGCACGTCTGACAATTTCTCTTTAATTAAGAATAACGTGTTGAGTTCTGTGCGCAAAGAAGTCTTGACTCCAATCAAAGCTGGCCACGTATTCGATAATATTGTTGTTTGTTCTGTAGGAGACAGTACGGAATTTCGTCGTTGATAGAAGGCATATACAGGGTATTACAAAACGATACCGACAAACTTGGAGGTAATGTAGAGCGTGTCTGATGAACAAACTGAAAAAAACTCGTGTTCGGAAACGTCATCCAACGACGCTACTTAGCGTCGAAGTTATAGGCGCCGGCGCCTGCTGTTAGGACACCACTTCGACAGCAAATGTGACTTTGTGCACTGCCGGACCATAGGCGGAACGTCTCGCAACGTTGATTATCATTCAGTGATCGCGACTGACTGCCGTGATCGAAAATGGAGAAAGTGAAGTTACCTGCTGTGTAGACAGGCCTTGTCCCCTATGTATACGATTCTCTGTTGCCTCGCTGGATGCCGGCTTCAGACACGGATCTATCCGCAGATTATTTTCCTCCTGGAACCTTCTAAAATCCTCAACGTTTTTCGGTATAAAGGAGAAAAATAAGCTGCAGATGCAAACCAGTATCCGAGACCGTCATCCACCGACGCAACTGACAGTCGCATTCATATGAGACAAGGTCTGTCTACGCATCAGCTAACTCCATCCTATCCAGTGTCGATCGTGCCAATCAGTCACCATCAGTGAACAACAAACAACATTGCGAGACGTTCCACCAATGTTCCGTCAGCGTACAAAGGAACGTTTATTGCCGAACGGGTGGCCTAACGGCAGGCGCCAGAGCCTGTAACTTCGACGCTTTGTAGCGCAGTTGGACGACGTTTCCGGACACGGGTTTCTGTCCTTAATTTGTTCCTCAAGACACTATTTACAACCTGTCGAAGTTTGTCGCTGTCGTTTTGTAACATCCTGTGTACTACAAATAATTTATATATATTTTCTGGAAGAAGCGAAACTGAGAAGCATTCCACTGTGAAACCTGAGTCTGGACAGTTTAATTTTTACGAAGGTAACCCAGAAAGTAATGGCCTAGTGCGCAATCCAAATGCGCAAATTGACGTCAGGCATCTGTCCAAGACCGTGTTGTTTCCTTGGCACCTTATCTCAATGTAGCATGAATGTAAGCCGAACAAAGACATTATTGTATATTCTGTCACTATTGGCAATGAATTCAGTGATACAAAGCCTCGTCGACTGAATACTGAGAGGGGTCATTCAGTTTCTGAATGTCTTACGTTAAATACAAGATGACATAGTAAAGAACGAAAGAAATGGAATGAAGTGATACGAAATGTAGAACGATCGACAAACAAACATGCATGACGAATCTGACCCTCTCGTTACAGATGATTTGAAGAGACAAGTGACTTGTGCAAGCCAGCGTTTTGATGACGCTCAAGGAGTTCTGAAACTGATTCTGAGGTGAAGCATTAGATCATCTGGCTTAAAGCCCCTATAGATGGCGCGAGTTGTTGGACTCGATATTGGTTACGACGTGTTCGGTCTCAATATCGTGCCGTGTGTAGGCTAGTCGCCGAATAAATAACGGGACTGCCGATATCGGATGGTCCTGACGGCCAAACTTCTCGGCCAGGCCGATCGGCCCGACTACCCACCCGTTCTGTCTGCTGGTGGACACGAGCGCAGTATCGGTAGAGGACGAAAATGCCCACAAGCGATGGAGAGAGGGGAGCAGATCAACCTCAGTATCCAGTATCGCACCTGGTACGTACAGAACGAAGCCTACACAGCTCTGTTACAGATGTGTCGGAAAGTGAAACCTACAGCGAATTTATCGGATTTGGGAAAGAAACTGTAAAACATGAGCAATTCATATGAAAAGGATAGCTGAATTGTACTTCCCAGATGCCGAAAATAAGGATAAAATGCAAAGAATGTCCGGCATTTTGCAGTGGTTTAGTAACGTAAGATAAGAAATTAGGTTCTGCACAGAATCTGCGAGGAAAGGAGCATATACAGGACACTGACAAGATGGAGGGGCAGGCTGATAAGATGTATGTTAAGGCATCACGGAATAAAGTCTGTGGTACAAGAGGTAGCTGTTCAGGGTAGGAACTGTAGAGGGAGACAGAGGCTGGAATACATCCAGCAAATAATCAAGGGTGTTGGTGCAAGTGCTACACTGAGATGTAGTGGTAGGAAACGGAGAGGATGTCGTGGCAGATGGCATCAAATCGATCATAGAATTGATACCTCCAAATATGTAACCAAACTCACATTATATGCCCACCTTGCAATGCATATCAATTTACGAAAATACTGACGTGACAACGGCTCACACCAAGGCGTGAATCGATTTTTGAAACTTTCCATGTGACGGCAAGCAAACCAGAAAAAGATATTATAGCATCAACAAGACAACAAAAAATATGAAGAGCATTACAGCGCATCTCAGTTCAAGCGACAAAACAGTACAGTTACTAAGAAAATGCCGTGTCTGAACCGTCGGTGCAGAGCAGGCACCCTGATATCAGGTCCGAAATTACGGTGTACATATTGTTGGTCAGACGTCAACCACACAAAACTTGATCTGATAAACCATAGTATCAGTAAGGGCTCTAGTACACACTCTCTGATAAAAAATAACAGGACATTAAAATGGCGCTTGAAATTTGCTGTGGACATGAAGTGTTTGAATGTCTGTGGAGGAATGCCACTCCAATCTTTCTGAAGAGCCGAAACCAGAGAAGGCTGATATTGAACGCTGAGGTCTCAAGCGAAGTCGACGTTCTAATTCGCTCCAGAGGTACCATTGGTTTCAGGTCGGGTCTCTGGGCAGGCCAGTCCATTTCAAGAATGTTATTATCCGCAAACCATTGCCTCAAATAAGCTTCTTTGTGACAGGTCCCATTCTCATGCTGACGCGAACAATCATCCTTTCTGAATTGTAGTCTCTTGTACGCAGTAAAATTTATTCATAGCCTTTCCTAATTAGTGTTTTCTTACCCACAAAAACTATCCCCATTCTGTAACACCATCTCCTCCACGCTTCACTGTTGGCAACACACATACTGGTAAGTAACGTTCTACATCTACATCGTCACTCTGCAATTCACACTTAAGTGCCTGGCGGAGGGTTAGAGGGTTCATAAAACCATTTTCTTACTACTTCTCTACCATTCCACTCTCTAACGGCGCGTGGAAAAAGGAACACTTAAATCTTTCCGTTCGAGCTCTGATTTCTCTTATTTTATTTATCATTTCTCCCTACGTAGGTGGGTGTCAACAAAGTATTTTCGCATTCGGAAGAGATAGTTGGTGATTGAAATTTCGTAAATAGATCTCGCCGGAAAGAAAACCTCCTTTGTTTCAGTGACTGGCACCCCAACTCGCGTATCATATCAGTGACAATCTCACCCCCATTGCTCGATAACACTAAACGACTTGCCCTTCCCTGTACTCCATCGATGTCCCCCGTCAATCCTACCTGGTAAGGATCCCATACCGCGCAGCAGTATTCCAGCAGAGGACGGACAAGTGTAATGTAGCCTGTCTGTTTAGTGGGTTTGTCGCATCTTCTAAGTGTTCTGCCAACAAAGCGCAGTCTTTATTTCGCCTTCACAACAATATTATCTATGTGGTCTTTCCAATTTAAGTTTCTCGTAATTCCTAGGTATTTTGTCGAATTTACAGCCCTTATATTTGTGCAATTTATCGTATACCAAAAATTTATCGGATTTCTTTTAGTACCCATTGGATGACCTCGCACTTTTCTTTGTTTAGTGCCAATTGCCACTTTTCGCACCAAACAGAAATTCTCTCTAGATCATTTTGTAATTGGAATTGATCGTCTGATGATTTTACTAGATGGTAAATTACAGCATCATCTGCACACAATCTAAGGGGACTGCTCGTATTATCACCTAGATCATTTGTGTAGCGATGATTTACCGTCTATCACTACGAACTGTGACCTCTCTGAGAGGAAATCACGAATCTAATCACAAAGCTGAAACGATACTCCACATGCACGCAATTTGATTATTAGTCGCTTGTGGAGAACAGTATCAAAAGCCTTCTGGAAATCCAGGAATAAGGAATCGATCTGAGATCCGTTGTCGGCACCACTCATTACTTCATGGGAATAAAGAGCTAGCTGTGTTGCATAAGAACGATATTTTCTGAATCCGTGTTGGTTATGTATCAATAAGTCATTTTCTTCAAGATGATTCATAATGTTCGAGTACAGTATATGCTCCAAAATCCTACTGCAAATTGAGGTCAGTGATATGGGTCTGTAACTCAATGGGTTACTGCTACTTCCTTTCTTGAACATTGGTGTGACCTGTGCTACTTTCCAGTCTTTGGGAATAGACCTTTCGTCAAGTGAGCGGTTGTGTATGATAGCTGAGAGAGGCGCTATTGTGTCTGCATACTCTGAAAGGAAGCTGACTGGTATACCATCTGGAGCGGAAGACTTGCCTTGCTTAAGTGATTTGAGTTGTTTCGCAACACCTAAGATGTCTAATTTTATGTCACCATGCTAACAGCTGTTCTGGTTTCGAATTCTCCATGCATTCGCTATACCCGAAATCCTTGCATAGGATTGGTACAGGGTATGAGCCTGTCGTGATTCTTCAATCATACACACTCGATTCCAGTCATCCACTGTCCAGGGGCATCCTCTTTACATCGCCTCAAGTGTCGCTTAGACTGACTACAGAACTGTGTGTCTTGTGAGAAGCTGCTCGATCACTGCACCATATTCTTTTTAACTCCTTTTGCAGTCTTTGTGCTGCTGGACTGCAGGTAGAACTTTGGAGCTGAGGAGTGATTCCTTCCAATGATTTCGTAAGAGTTTTTACAACCACACTCTGAAATCCTCGGCGGTCCCTGTCAGTTAGTTCATGGAGTCTGCCTAGTCTTGGTTTACTAGTGGTAGATCCTTTGTGCTTCCACTTCACAATCACATTACTAACATTCCACTTGGGCAGCTTTAGAAATGCAGAACTGACTGTGATGGGATTTGTTAGTCAGGTGACATCCAATGTGTAGGCTGTGTTAGATGTCATTGAGTTCCAGCTACTGAGAATTTTTCCGGATTGGATGGCCATGGTCCACGGAACTCTTCAATCCCCGACGGCAAGACTCAGCAAAACC